>NC_139829.1:20939278-21269278 GCF_963691815.1 Echiichthys vipera | reverse complement strand
GTGTGTGTATGTGTGTGTTTGGAGTTGGGTGGTTTCCCATCCGGAGCAGTCGTTGTGCTGCTTATTAACCAAAGCCTGTCTAAAGCTTTCCTAATCCTTTCCCATAGCTATCCCTGACTACACATCTGGACACACACACACACACACACACACACACACACACACACACACACACACACACACACACACACACACAGATTTCTGCACAGTTACTGAAGTCCAGCGCTCATCAACACATTCTGTCCTTTGTCAACCCCGGCAGATCGAGGGAGAAAGAGAGAGAGAGATGGAGGCAAAGGAAGACTTAGCTATACACACATTTTTAGACACGCACACACACACACACACACACACACACCCACAGAGCACAACGTTTCTTTAGGGTCTGCCGGCTAGGCACCCATCTGGGACTGAAGATAACCCTCGCCACCCACTAGTGTACGCAGCAGTGTGTGTTTGCGTGTATGTGTGTGAGTGGGATTATATATGCTTTAGAACCCCCTGCATCCAGTGGCACCAAACCAGCACCCAACGCAGCTCTACCATCAAAAAATCTGCACAATCTAATAAATGGGGGATTTCTGAAGCATTAATTCATTCAATGAAGGTAAAAGAAACACGCAGACGTCTCTCGGCTTTATTTTAGAAACAATATGGCAGAAATGACAGTGCTGCTAGACAGGGTTGGATGAAGTCTTTGGATACACAACACGAGGGAGAGTCCATCAAACCGTCTTCTTCAGCTTATTTCAGCTGTAACAGTTTTAGGGGATTGGCACACTGAAAATCTTGACTGGTAAGCCAAACACTAAAATAACCATATCAATCTTTTTATATTGTGTGAACCGAAGTCTGGCGGTCTTGGATAGGATCATTTATACATAGGATACAAAATGAGTGCAGCTGGCCTATTAAACTATAACCATAAGTTTTGCTTGATCAAACTGTAAAATACATCTAAGCCAACTCACAGGCTGTAGATGATCACTGATTCTACTATATATCATTCAGTTAAAAAAAATAGTTTGTTATTTACATATTAATGGGTCTAATCCAAATATGTTCCAACTGCTGTGCCCCATATGTTGCTGCCTTGGATCAGTTTTAACAGAAGAACAGTATTCAAAAGTTGTTGAAAGGATACAGAAGCATTTAAAGTGTGTCTATTTCAGTATTGAATTAACAATATATTATTATCAAGGATAGGTCATATAGCATGATAAAGCTATTTATAACTAAGATATTCCTAAAAGACTTGTCTGCTGCCAACTAGCTCCAAAACTAAATGGTTAAGTTTTGAATTAGATGTTTCATTTTAGTATATTTAAGCAATATATACAATACAGACCCAGTACGAGAAGACAAACTCTAGTAAGTCAAAGTCATCCCATCATAGTTACGAAGCAGCTTGGCTATTGTGATTGATTGGAGATAGATTCGTTTTTAACTTTGGCTTGTGTAAGTTTTTGAAATGGATTAATTCACACAGTGAGGTGTGAAGTTTCTCACGTATATTACAGGGACTGGATGAATCTGCGGGTAATTCAATCACAAACCCCTGTAGAAAACGACTCAATGGACAATTTTGGTCTTAATATTCTGCAACGCCTGCCGAATGTCAACGAGAGAAAAAACATCTTTATGCGTATTTATATTATTTCACCTTGGCGAGTCTGTGGACTGCCTGACGCCTGATAAGCAAGTCATATCTGATATTACATATAGCTGTGTGTGTGTGTGTGTGTGTGTGTGTGTGTGTGTGTGTGTGTGTGTGTGTGTGTGTGTGTGTGTGTGTGTGTGTGTGTGTGTGTGTGTGTGTGTGTGTGTGTGTGTGTGTGTGTGTGTGTGTGTGTGTGTGTGTGTGTGATGAGGCTTGTATGTTTGTGGCTCCAGTCACTCACTTACAAATGTGTGAATGAGACTGGAAGTGTTTCCACATTTCTGTTTGTCCACAGCTGTTTGCCGTGATATTTCCAGCTCTGGTTTATGTGAGCACAGTGCACTGTCACACACTGTGACTTTGGTGATAATTAAAGCACATATACCCAGCCCCATGGCGAGATGTGTGGGTGTGTGCACGCACACACGCACATTGACCAATAGAGATGAGATAATTACCTCAAAATGCATCTGCACTCTCAAGTCATCACTTATGGAGATTGCATCCTTCATGCATTAATATACATACACACACACTCTCCCACACACACTGAAGTAGAGGTGATTTGACTAGGTCTGGGGCTGTTTGAAGAGCTCTTTCAGACACACACACACCCCAAATCATTTCAGTGCATCTCAATGAAGAGTCCTCAACATGGACACAGCTGTCATATTCACATATTACACACTCTCACACTCAGCTGTCATTTCAATATGTGTGTATTATGTGTGTGACCAAGAAGAGCATGGCCTTTGTTTCAAGACAAAGAGCGGGTCAAAAAACATCATTAGTCTGAGGCTGCAGGACACACACACACACACACACACACACACACACTGTTTTCCAGATGCTAATACTGTTGCCATAGATTTGGGACCACGGTGAGAACATACTCATCCCATCACATTTCACATCACTTCTCTTTGACACATGTGCATACACACACACACACGCACACACACGCCGCAGCAGAAGCATTTCTAACCTTAAAGAAGGATATTGAGTTTTTATAAAAATGACCAATTAAAAGCAGAGGCGAGGCGAGGGGGGGTGGAGAATACAAGCGAGAGAGAAAAAGTGTGTACACATCTATTGTCCAGCTTGTACAAAGCCACAAAAGGGAGTCCTCTGTAACCTTGTCCTCAAGAGTCGAGACATAAATCACTGTAAATTGTGTTTGTTCACACTAACCCAACCTTGATATGGCGTGGAACCATGCAGTCAGCACCTATGTGCAGATAACCTCACACACACACACACACACACACACACACACACACACACACACACACACACACACACACACACACACACACACACACACACACACACACACACACAGTAGCCTGACCTCTTTCCTTTCTAAACGCCTCTGAACTGACATCAGCTTCACGTAAAGCTCTGACATCAGCTTTTAGAGGCTAGAATATCGAATATATATCTGGTTTAAAACATTTTATGGAGCTCTTTTGCCTCAGCAAGTTATTGATGTGCTTGCACTCATCATTTTGTAGCCAATAATAACACTCTCTTATATTCACACCCACTGTTTAAACTCTCCTCCCTTGCACTTTTCTTTATTCCCTCTCTCTCTGCATGACTGCATGGTGTAATCCCGGTCAGGCCAGAGGAATGTTCCGGTGTTGTTCTGGTGTCTGAGCCTGTATATATACACACACACACACACACACACACATACACACACAAACACACACACACACACACACACCGTACTGGGAAAGCAAAGGACATAATCCACGACACATACACACAAAGTGAGGTTGTGCTACCATAAGCACCACAGAGCAGAGCGTCAGGCCCGAGTGGAAAACCACAAGAGAGGGGTGATGACAAAGAGATGTTACACCTCTCTGTCCCTCCTTCTCCTCCTCCTCCTCGACTCTCCTCCCCTCCCCCATCGCTCATTCCCAGGCATCAAGGTCGGGCCGTGTTACAAATGAAGCGCTGCTCCACCCCTCTTCTATCCACTCTACACACTCACATAAACACACACACAGACGGGTGAACGCCCGCTGCTGTAACTCACTCCTTGCTGTGACATCATTAATACGACATACTGTCCACAGTGACATCATTAATAAGAGCTGGGGTGCTGACTCTTCCTTAATGGCTCTCTAAATATGACACTTTTGACATATTGTCCATGTGGTGGGTCCTGTGTGCATGTGTGTGTGTGTGCGTGTGTGCGTGTGCGTGTGCGTGTGCGTGTGCGTGTGCGTGTGCGTGTGCGTGCGTGGGTGTTCGTGTGTGTGTGTGTGTGTGTGTGTGTGTGTGTGTGTGTGCGTGTGTGTGTGTGTGTGTACATGTCCAGCAGAGAGGCCTGTGCATACACTTGTGCCTGATTTACACTGCAGGCTGCTGTTTGCAGGGTGCAAGCAAATGTCAGCCAGAGCAGACTCCCTGTCTTTTTTAAGCAATTAGGGAAACAGTTTCTGTCCCACCCTGCGACACATCCTCACACACACTCACCCACCCACCCACACACACACACACACACACACACACTCACACACATACTCAAACACAGTTTCGTGGTTGATGGCCTACACTGAGCAGAAGATGGATTCTGAATAATTAGGGAGATAATTGCCCAGGCAGGGAAGAAAGAGAAGATCAATGGTTGATCTTTGAGGGGGGTTTGTGTGTGTGTGTGTGTGTGTGTGTGTGTGTGGGGGGGGGTAAATATATGTATCAACTGTGTAGTTTAGGTGTTTTTGTTTTAGATGATGGAAATTTCAAGTAGAGGCTAAACACCAGCACAAGCTTGCATTGCTAGACTAGTCTCAGGTATACCATAAAACATAGCACATACACTGCGACCTACATTCGAATATATATAAATAGCACCAATACATATGGCAGTAAAAATGATAGTCAGTGATGGTAGTGCCAAGGAAGTAAAAACAAAGGTGTTTTGAAGTGGTATGCACATAAAAGGCAATGATACAATGCAGAAGCGTTTCATCCTGTGTCTTTGTTCCGCCTGACATCAGTGGAAACAGACTTCCTTGGCTTTGTTTGGCAGAGGGGAGAGATGGGATAGAAAGGAGAGCGATGCAGGTGGGGAGGGGGGGGTAGTGTGGCAGGTCAGACTGCACCTGCTAAGCAACGGATATATTGTCACAGCGAGGCTTTTTCCCCTCATTCAGTCTCACACACACATATACACAGATAAATATCTGACAAAAGCGTGATGAGAGGCTCCTGCTTCCTCTTAAACTTCTTCCAAATCTTTGTCTCTCTCACGCTCCCCGTGCCCCCCCGCCCCACTCCTCCTCCCTCAGACAAAGGTGAGAACATGTCAGACTGACAATCAGACTGGAGCGTGCATATAATTAACAGACACACATATATACACACACTTCACACACACGCTGACATACATGATGATTCGCCTACACCTCCCATGGCAGCCAAACAATGAGCCTCACTGACATTCATCTCCGTCATATTTATCTTCTGGCAGACTAGAAAAAGGCGGTCGCCCCTGCTATCTGGGAGTTCTTTTCTTCCCGTTTTCTCCGTGGCATGCATTTGCATTTCATTCCTTTAACCTAGTCCTATTCACAGTCCCCGCATTTTGAAGAATTAATTTAGTATCTAGGCTATCAACAACTGGGACAGCACCACTGTCATCACTTTAAATAGAAGTTGCTCTGCAGTGCATATTGTAAAGAGCTATTATAATATGTGGAGCGGACACAGAGGGCGGAAGAACCTAACGGAGGATGAAGAGAGAAAGGATAAGAGATATATTAAAGTCAGAGGGCGCAGCTGTGGGTGCAACGCTGTATCAGATAGAAGGTAGCACGTCGAGGCCTGGATTCGGTGGACCCATCTCCATATGAAAGGAGCACTGTGCCACGCTAAACACTTCGTATGCATTTGTAATGCAGCTCAAACATAGGACAGGGAATTCATCCGCCCCTACACATGAGTGTGTATGTGTTTAAGCAGGTGCTCAGAGGGCAAATAGTAATCAATCTGAATTCAACTAATCCTGTCTCCACCTGGCACACAACACATCCACCAGTATACGTCAGAGGAAAAGGGACAGCTCATTTTTTGAGAATCCATAGAGGCCATGTCATGCAAACAACAAAGGAAACGGAGCTGTGATAACTAGGTGACCAACCCTTCTAATTACAGCTAAACCGATTTTAAGCGGTGACGTTATGATGTCTAAATTAGCTTCTCACAGCATGCCACCTTCCCTGTTTGAATGATAAAAGAGACAAATCTCCAGCAGCGCAGGCCTGTCTGTCTTTGTGTCTCTCCTGCCTAACAGTTGATCCATGATCTCAGACTGGAACGGTGCAGCTTACAGAAAAGCTGGCAGCTGACTGACAGCTTAAGTCAAAAACATGAAATATGTTATGTTTCAGCACCTCCCGACAGACGACACCCTGGGGAAGGATAGTTAACTTTAATGGTTTGTTTAGTTTGGAGACGCGTGCACGCGTGTATGTGTGCATGTGCCTGTGTGTGTTTATTTTGAAGCCTGGGTGTGTTGAAATTGCAACGGGGCTGTGTGGGCTGATGACTTCACGCTCAGTTAATTGGCCAACTTGGTTATTTCCGTGCAACACTTACTTCCACAAGCAAACCTGGATCTACCCCACACACATAGAAACACACAAACCTGCTAAAAGGTAAATCTAAACATAAAGTCTGTTTCAGCTAGGTGCTACGTCCAAGTTTAAATGATCACAGTATGTCTGTTAGTATGTGTGTTAGTATTATAAAAAATTATGGTCATTCATTCAAGTTCATACTTATTATTTGGGGTTTCGACTAGAACAAGTCTGCATGCTTTAATGTTCAAAAACTAAATACTGTCTGGATATAACTGCATTCACACTCTGCCTGAAATCCTCTGTCTCTTTAAACACTCCCAAAAAATACCAATCTAATCTGATTGGTCAGCATTTCCAGTTCTTCCGCATCTCCGCATCTCTGCACCATAATTGCAGCCGGTGACTTTAACAGCACTTTCTACCTAAATATAGTATAGTTGTGACATCACAAACATATAGAAGTCGTGATGGCTTGTTAAAAGACACAGTTTCTGAATACGAGCTGTATTAATTTCTCTATTGAATTAGCGTTTTAATACTTTTACAGTATTTTAAAAAAAAATACCTGCTTTAGAATCAAAAGAAGAAGAAGAATGATTTTTTCACTCTATTATTAATGTTACACAGGACATGAACAAACAGGATCTATATACATGCAATTAATGGAGAGATGTTAGAGCAAGGGGGCTGTCGGTGACCAGCACCCCGAGCAGTTAGGAGTTTGGTGCCTTGCTCAACAGCACCCAGGACATGAACTGGCACTTCTCAAGCCACCAGTCCACACTCCATTCATGGTACACACAGGGACTCAAACTGGCGTCCCTCTGGTTCCCAGCCAAGTCACCTATGGACTGAGCTACTGCCACCCTGGTAATCTCACCTTTAACAATATGGGACCTTTAAATGACACAAAATCTAGGTTTAAAAGCACTTTATTGTCTACAGAAAATTACAAAATAGTAAACAACCACTACCACCAAATTGCTCCCTTCTAGGTTCAAAGAGTGTTTTATGGATACAAGCATCCTGCTGGGGAACATTATTCATTCATCTCCAAAGGTGTGTAGTGCATTTATCTTTCAGAGGCTGAAACCATTTCTGCAAAATGACATATCTGAGTTTTAAACAGTGCTCGCAGTTTCACTGGAAACTCTATCAGACTTGATGGGGAAACAGATTTTCCGGAGAGTAATATAACATGCATGGATAACTGTGTGCAACATAAAGCAAGAAAAAATGGTTACCACACACAGTGACAGAAATGAGAAATAACACCATTATGTCTTCTCAGCAAAACACAGAGGGCCATAATGGAATAATCTGCTAAACACATTAACTAAACATTATACTGTCACAAGGTGGTTGATATACTATTAACTACGACCACTATTAGTGAACTGTAGGGGCAGTGTGATCGTCAGTAGGGGTTCTGCTGCTGCAGACATAAAACTCTTTGGAGGATTTATACACACACACGCTCAGTTTATTAGCTGGTTGTGTTTTTGCCTTTTTCTGTCTATAAACAGATCTGTCAAAACAACAGAACATAACAGACTGGTAAATCCAGTTATCCTCCATCCACAGAGGAAATGACCTGGACCAGGCCATCTGTGAGTGAAGTGTGTATAAGTGTGTGTGTGTGTGTGTGTGTGTGTGTGTGTGTGTGTGTGTGTGTGTGTGTGTGTGTGTGTGTGTGTGTGTGTGTGTGTGTGTGTGTGTGTGTGTGTGTGCGTGTGTGCGTGTGTGTGTGTGTGTGTGTGCGTGTGTGCGTGTGTGTGTGTGTGTGCGTGTGCGTGTGCGTGTGTGTGTGTGTGTGTGTGTGTGTGTGTGTGACTGTCTGTGTGAGCAAAACGGGATGGGGATAAAGCAAAAGGGAGAGAGTTTGCCGCTGATGCTCATGTGTTATTCATGAGAGCGCAGAGAATTTGTGGAATAAAAGCTCTTTCAAACATTAGGCAAAAGAGAGGACAGGAAAATAGGAAGAGCAGGGTGAAAAAGCAGCGAGGCTGAAAGTATGACTTCACTTGGCTTTTCTGCTGTTTTATCTCTCTGCCTCCATCTTCTACCCTCTCTTTTGTTTCCATTTTGAGGCTGTCAGACAGAAGACAGCGATGTAAGGGACTGAAAGAGTCCCAGACAACAAGAGGAAGTGAATAGAGGTAAGGGAAGAAAGGGAAGCAGACAGGGGGCGAATTTAAGGAGAGGAGAGGTAAGGAAAGAAGAGGAACTATACTGGGGTTGGATAAAGGGTTGAGGTGAGAGGACTGAAGGAGGAGGCTCAGGGAGGCGCAGGGTGGCAGATGGGCTAAATGAAGGCAGTGTTCCAGGTGCCACATCTGAGGATGAAAACAGAAGAGGAGAGGCATGTTGCTGTTGCCTCTCTGATTCGCAGAGAGAAAGTCTGACTGAAAAGGAAACTGACACCAAATTGGCTCTATTAACCTTTGGGATAAACTTACGAATCGATAAACAAACAATTAGGCTACGCAATGTTGTAAAAACCCAATGCATCTTAGTATGCATATGCCATGCCAAAAATATTTGCAAACTAGACCATCTACCTAATTACAAACATGCATGTTAAGTGCACCCAACGCGGATAGAGCATTGGGAACTGATAGATCTGTTTTGGCATGTGTACTAATTACAAAACCACTGGCCCTATTTTCATTGAGCATGGAGGAATGATGCAGTATTTTTATAAACCATGCTTATTTTAAACCTTATCTTGTCACATTTTTGAGCTGCTGTAATAAAAATGTGTTAATTAAATTCCCATTAGACTCAATTCATTTTCTTTCCCCAATAATGGAATTTTTAATTGCAGTGATTGTTCCCAAGTGTTTGCTGCAGGGGCATAATGTTCACGACAAATGTTCTTTTTTTTTGTTTTTCCAAGTGTTCAGAAAAATGGTAAATGCAATCAAATGTCAAACACTTACAAGGCCAAATAATGTCCCAATCAAGCTTTTATTAAAGGTGAACTCCACTGATTTTGCACTTCTACGTCTGTTCACAGCTCGTGAGGAGTATGGCTGCATATGTGGAAAAAGTATATAAAGCTTTTTGTGGCTCCATAGACAGTTGTGTGAAATCTGATGAATCTGTGGGAGTGGAGTTGAAATTAAATGAGTTTACTTTGTAGTGTGCTACTTATTTGTCTTCGAGGCTAGCACGCTGAGAATACATTAGGCGAAACTAGCAAGACCCATCAGAATCTCTGTCAGAACTGTTGGTTGTTAAGCACTGTGGATTATGTAGGCAACCGGTTTTGATAAAGAAGAAGAACATGTGTAGAATAAAAACAAAATGATATCTCTGGAACTGCTCAAGCAGCAACATGAAAAAATGAAAAATTTAGCAAACTCGGAAGTGCCAAAAACTGCAGTTCAACTTCTTCAACTTCCTTTATTGTCATTTTACCCATGAAACATGAAAAGAAGGAAATGCAGTACTCAGGTCTCGGTAATAAATAGCAACGCAAGTATTCAAACATCAGTTCCTCAGTTAATGAATTAATTAATAGACATTACAGCAGAAATAATCATGTTTAGAAGTAAAAACAAAATTTTGGTCTCTATAGCTCATTTTAATATAACTCACCGGAAATTCAATTACAAATTAAATTAGAAATAAACAAGGACCATCTTGTAATGGGATATACTAGCCGCAGCGCCAAATCAGCACCGTGCCATAAAGTGGTGGGGAAATGGCCCCTTCTCTACTTCCCTTCTCTACCTCCTACCCCTTTTAATCCCCTTACATAGAACCACTAGTGTCTTCTACAGTGAATGAGAGAACCTGTTTTTGTGGTGGTACATAAAAAACTGTTCTGCTTCAGGCTGTGTGAAGCAGTTTTCCACCTCACTACCACCAACACACTGAGTGCACTAAACCTGCGTCTGGAGCGCAGCAAGAGTGTGTCTGTGAGGTCAATCCCATAAAAATGAACCAGCAGGTGAATGCTACAGTACATCACGCAGAATTACACATGCAATCAGGATCACAGATACGCAATAAAAAATATACAACACACATGTGTGGTTGAGCTGATACATCCAGATGTCTGACTCCAGAGCTCCAAAGCTTCTAAGTGCTGCTCGTTTCCTTAAATCACCTCTGAGCGAGAAAGACAGAGAGACCGCAGGACCTCATTCTTATGTGTACCTTTGCTCCCTTAAGTGTATGATAATCAAGATCTAACAAGGTGTTATGTTTGACACAATGGGCAACATAAGAGATATTTGCACCATTCACGAAACCATGTGAATGCAGGAGCTCCAGACCATAGGCTGTATTGCTCCAGACTCACTCTCTCCAGATGTCTGTCTGATTAAGATGATACACTGTTATGCTTCTTGGCTCTGCCACGGGGGTCTTGCGAGGACCTTACTACTAGCCCTCTGATTGGCTGGCCTCTGAGTGACCCGGAGCTGTTGGGAGTCTTGAGATGTCAGACATGATTCTGAGGAGCTGCGCATGTAGTACCATGTTTCTCTGGGGTGTCTGGGTTGGAGGCTGTAGAAGAGACTTTTGCACCCTTTTACAGCAAATGTGGGTCAAGCGCCTGGCTGCCATCGTTGGAGGAGAGTGTCGTTGTTACCATGGTCGCTCGTGTGACAAATGTGCATCTGTGGCTTATTTTCTCATCTCAGTGCTTCCAGGTGTATCAGCGTTGATTTGTACACTTCCTACTCCTGCTACACCAGCTGGAAGACCTGCTCACAGCAGTCCAGCATAACCTCGCCAACATCGTGCCCACTGATGAAAGCATTTATCAACCAAATCTACTTAAACATAATATTTTTTATTTAGTCCCTGAGAGGCAGAAAGAGTCCACAACAGTCTCTCTGAGCTTTATTTCAAATAAATAGTAAATTAACTTGCTTTTACAGTATATAGTACCTTTCTAGCCTGCCAATCACGCAAAGAGTCGACTTTGCACATCACATTCACCCATTCACACACGCAGAAGCTGCCATGCTGATCTGCTCATCAGGATCTAGTCTGATTCTCATTCATACACAGCCCTCAGGAGAAATTTGGGGTTCAGTATCTTTCCCAAGGACACTACAAAATGAGGACTACAGGAGCCAGGGATCCAGCCACCGATCTTCTGTTTAGTGGACGACCCACTCTATATATATATATCACAGATTATCTGACAAAACACACACAAATGTTAGATAAGAGGAGGTGGCACTGAATAATGACAAACAACATAATTATCAGCGCTTGGTCATATTTTACGTCAGCTGAAGAAGGGTGATGTGATGTGTGTGGGCGTACATGAATGATGGCCTGAGCCGGTAATGTGGCTCTTTGGGACTGAGCGGAGAAGAGAGACTGTCATACCCACACACACTCAGTTCAGTCCTCCAGGAAAACAGAGAGAGACCAGTTGTATTGATGTCACTGATCCAAAATACACAAGTAACGAAGGATAGACATAGATATTTAAGTCTCTAAGGGTATTCTTAAGAAGGAAGGTCCCTCATAATAAATGGTAATTTAAGGTTGATAAATGTATCATATTGAACTCAAAATGCATTAGAAAGACGACGTTTGCAGGTTATCGATCTCTAGAAAATGCATAAACAAAAAAACAACCAATTATCACCACTACACATGAAGTGACACTTTCACGCTCGATTATCGATCTTTGCTGCAACAGTGAGCATTGTTCTTTTGTTTTCAAATTGTGGCATTGTAAATGACAGATATTCTGACAGGGCTGAAAAATAGTTATGAGAATTTCTGCCAACAGAGAAAAACTGACATCTGTTTTAAAGCTTAATATTAGTAACAGACCAATTTCTCCATCTACAGGTAGACATCTCTACCTATAAATCCATCTGTGCACCTGACAATCCATCGTAACATCTGAGTATCATTCATCCATTCCTACATCCACGTGAACATTCATAGAATCCGTCCGTCCATCGAGGCAGGGAGCAGTCGTCCCCAGGGGGAGACTCAGCTGCCTGATGCAGCCTTCAGACATGCTTTAATGGTGAATTTGAACTATATAGCCTGCTTTGACTCTCCTGAGAAGCACACACACTTACACACACTTCAAACACTGCATAAAATTGCATGTATATTAGCAGTGGTGACCTAACCAATGCCTCTGCCACATTTCTATTCCCCTAGCTTCCCCCTCTCCCAACACCATTTCTTTATTCAAATACTAATTCCTACTTCCAAATAAAACCTCTTTGTTGTTCTTTTTCATCTAAATCCCTGCCAACGCTAGTTATTTTCCTTCCAAAGCCTCCTTTTTTTTGCCTTGTTTTCATTTTTGTTCCTTATCTCTCTGCCTGTTCGTCCTTCTGGCTTTCCCCTTTCTTCCTCTTCTCCACCACCACCCGTTCTATTTCTGCCCTACCCCACTTTTTTCCTTTGCTCTTACTCATTTTCACATTTGCAGAATGTCATTTTGGTAATATCACACTGCCCTGTAGCAGATGTCTTTGTGTAGATGCGAGTCGTATGAGGACAGGATGGGTGTAACAGAAAAACAGACTCAGACAGTGAGAGAGAAAGAGAGAGGAAAAGTGAACTGTGATCAGCACAGATGGAAGGACACCTGCTGTAGTGGTGTTTTCAGATACTCCCTGTCTCTCTCTTTCATGCCCTCATGCAAGCGCGCACACACACACACACACACACACACACACACACACACACACACAAACACATACAATTACTTCAGAGAGGCAAACCCGGGCACATCATGAAGGACTATCCTCCCCCTCCCATGCAATGGAGGCACAGTGACGGATGGGTAGGGGAGGAATGGGAGAGAGATAAAGCGACAATATGGAGCCATGGAGGCAGGTCCAAAAGAGGGGAAGAGGGGAGTCACACGGATTGGCACATTTGGCAATTGAAACTAGCTGTGATAAAAGTGTTTTTTACCGATGGTGAGTGTGGTCCTGTGAGGTTGAGATGGAGCACAGGGCAGACTAGGAGATGTGGATTTAGGGATAGAGGCGCTCACCTCAGGGACTGGTTGGAACTGAACCTAAGCTGTGTCCAGATTGTCGTCTCCTGCATTTATTTAAATACAGTCACAAAAAGACTCCACATCCATAGGGCCGAAATGGGTTTTCTCAGGAGGGTGGCTGGAGTCTCCCTTAGAGATAGGGTGAGAAGTTCAGCCATCCGCGAGGAAGTCGGAGTAGAGCCGCTGCTCCTTTGCGTTGAAAGGAGTCAGGCATCTAGTAAGAATGCCCCCTGGGTGCCTCCCTAGGGAGGTGTTCCAGGCATGTCCAGCTGGGAGGAGGCCTCGGGGAAGACCCAGGACTAGGTGGAGAGATTATATCTCCACACTGGCCTGGGAACGCCTCTGGATCCCCCAGTTAGAGCTGGTTAATGTGGCCCAGGAAAGGGACGTTTGGGGTCCCCTGCTAAAGCTGCTGCCCCTGCGACCCGACCCTGATAAGCAGTTGAAGATGAGATGAGATGAAATTGCAGACTATAAAGATTACACAAATGGCAGATTTTGTTACCTTTGGACATTATCAGGCAAGCTGTTTCTCACTGTTTCCAATCTTTATGCTAAGATAGGATAACTGGCTACAGCCTGATATTGAACTGATTGATATGATAGTAGTTATCAATCTTCTCATGTAACATGATGAAGTGCACTTCGCAAAAAGGTCGACTTCTGTGTGCAGCTCCACTTCATTGTACAATTTTTACATAGGAATATTGCTCAGTGTTTTTTAAAGTATAACTTTTATGTCAATATGTTAATAATTAAAGTTTGTATTTGAAAAGAAAATATGAAAGCTTCAATCCCTAATAGAAATGAGAAAGACTCAGAGGAGGAGGTGTGGTAAATTTTCAAACAATATGTATTTCTCAGAAGAGACAGGCCAGTAAAGCCCAGCAGGCAAACACACAGCAAAGCCTATTACTAGTAGTTCGATGGAGATTCCTGACTCCACGCATGTCAATGAGGAGAGGCTGATGCCCAAGTGTGTAAAACACACTCAAGCACAGAAACTCACTGTAGATGGAGCAAACAAACAAGAACACAAACCCACACATAGAAAATCTGGTAACTTGCAGAAATACCTGCAATTATATTGTATGCACACTGTCTACGAGCAGATTCACTATAACATAGCCCACAGGTGTCATTAACATTTCAAACATGGAAAATTATGCAAACACCCCGCTATGGGGGCAAAGAAGCTCTGCTCATTTAACACACTCCTCCAGTCACTGAGATGGAACCGTTTTCTCATCCGTCAGTGTTCCACTACCACGACTTTACAAAAACAAACATCTTGTCAACATTGTGCACTCTCACATTTACATTAACCCGCTGACAGAAAAAAGCACAGCCAATACAGCTAAGGAAAAAACTATTTCAGAAGACACACACACACACACATTGACATCTCACACATGAAAGATGGTATCAATGAACATTTTCTGCTCCCATCATCTTTCCTGACCCTCTTGGATAGGCTGTCCAGCCATGTGCCCAGCAAAACCAATCTGCTCTTATTTCATTTCATCCCATCTATTCGTTTGCTTGGGCGAACTGACCATAACGTGTGCGTCCTTATGTGTGTATGAGTGTGTGTTCATCGCAGCGGGTGGAGGTCTATGTGCAGGGGCCTCGGAATATGAGGTAATCAATCACATCATACCGCCTTAGATTAGAGCCACATCGATCTGTTCTCAACACTGACAAACAGCCTGACCTAGAATACATCCACCTGGACAGGACACACGCACGCATGCACACACACACACACACACACACACACACACACACACACACACACACAGCATCTCTTCTTCCACTGCATTTCTACCTCTCCACACAGCACCCCCTCCTGAGAGTGTACACTACCACAGACACACATACCAGGAATATTTACTGAGAACCGCAGTCTCACACAGAGTGGTCCCTGTGCAGTAAACATCCAAGGTGGGATGATTTTCCCCGTGGGTGGCTGTTCATTTGTATGCTCCTTTCACTGTCCATCACCTCCACTGCCCCCCCCCCACCCCCACCCACCACCCCCCATGAAAGCAAACACTCACCCAACACTCAGTTTGACGTTCTTGGAATGTCATTTCTACCTGTGCGTTTGTGTGTGTCTCGTCTCTTTTGGTTACATGCACTCATTTCATTTATAAATGCTGTGTATCGTCCCAATCAATGGTCGGCGGTGTGATGAAGGTCCTTGCCTGAGGGGGAGAGAGAGCGAATGGAAAATGCTGTGAGATGTAGAGCGTTAACAGAATCGTTAAGTCTGAGCCCAGGCCCCTAAATGTGTGTGTGTGTGTGTGTGTGTGTGTGTGTGTGTGTGTGTGTGTGTGTGTGTGTGTGTGTGTGTGTGTGTGTGTGTGTGTGTATGTGTGTGTGTGTGTGTGCTTGCGTGTGTGTGTATTGTGCTAGTAATCATTATCACTACATATACAGGGAGGGTGTCAGAGTGTTATCCAGGTATTGTTTGAAGATTTCTGGCTGTCCACCATGTAGTGCAGGCTGGAGAGAATCAAAGCCCTGAACATCTAAAGTATGTGTGTATGTTTAAGCGTGTGTGTGTGTGTGTGTGTGTGTGTGTGTGTGTGTGTGTGTGTGTGTGTGTGTGTGTGTGTGTGTGTGTGTGTGTGTGTGCGCGCATGGTGATGACAAGTCTTCTCCCACCATTACACTATACAGCAGAAACAGAATTATACGCTTCAATATAGAAGTTTCTGGGGTTGAAAACTTTTTCAACCCCAGAAACTTTTTCACCACCTCTGTTGTATACAATATAACATGGTAGAAAGTCATTTAAATATTTTATTTGATCTTTACATCTGCAATTGGTCGCTGCTCTTCAAATTGAGAGGGTGGAAGAGTGTTTGAACTGAAATAAATATCTACATCTTGCAGCAGCTAAAGTAACACAGTAATTAAACCCCGGCTAACACACACAGGGAATTCAAAACACTGACTTACACGCTTTGTCAAAGCAGTGAGTTGGTCACAAAGGAATAGTTTAACATTTTGAGAAATACACTTATTCACTTCTTGTTAGATGAGTTAGATAAGTAGATTGATACCACTCTCGTAATTTACAATCTTTTGTCCTTTTTGGCAGCATCTATGGAAATAAGTGGGAATTGCAGGTGCGTTTGGGGATCTCACTACCCAGAGATCCAAGTGATGTGTGACGGTCACCCGTAAAGCTAGCATAGAAACACAACATGCTGCTTCATACGCAGGTGAGATGAAGAGTGTGTCTATTGTGTTAGCTGGGTGATGGAAAACATGTCACTAACTATGCCGCACTTGTGATCTATCCCGATAATGTTGCCATAGAAACCCATTTCATAAAACCATAAATGCAGGATCTTTCATCAGTGGGCCATAGGCATAGTCTTAGAGATAATTACTTTAATAATGAAGCATCATTAAGCAGCAGGTCAGCTTAGCTTAGCACAAACACTGGAAACACGGGGAAACAGCTAGCCTGGCTATGTCCAAAGGCAATCAGCCTACCAATACCACTAAAGCTCACTGTTTAACATGTTATGTCTTGTTTACTGCAAGCCTTTGAGCTACATGTGAGAGGGTTAACGATTTTCTCATCTAACTTTTAACAAGAAAATGAATATTAATATGTCCAAAGATGTTGAATTATTCTTTAAAGAGGCTAACTTTGTCCCTCTTTTCTCTCACTTGAAATGGCTCAATCATATCCAGTTATTTTAATTCAAATAGTTTTTCATACTGGAGCTTGAATAAAGTCTCATGCCCAATGTGTCCTGGTGAGCAACAGCTAAACAGTACAAGACCTACAGAGACAGCCGAGTGGACGAGAGACCAATGAAGTTTTTCTGGAGGTGGGAGGATTGACCAATGAGAGAGCAGGACTGATTGGAGGTGATTTACGTTCCTGACAACTTTAACCAAATTACCCGGCATCCTTTGCGGTGTGATTACTGTGATGCACAGTCTTGATGCAAGTGCGTACTGTGTGTGTGTGTGTGTGTGTGTGTGTGTGTGTGTGTGTGTGTGTGTGTGTGTGTGTGTGTGTGTGTGTGTGTGTGTGTGTGTGTGTGTGTGTGTGTGTGTGTGCTATTCCACTTTTCTCCCAAAGGCGACCGCTCATGTAGAACTGGAAGACAGATTTGGACACAACAAGTGAGATTCAAAAACATCTGTTTGTCCGATTTTCTGTGATAGTCTGATATCTACTATCTGTGGCGGTTATCACAGTGAGCATACCCACAGACCTGCAGGCGAAGCTTAGACAACATGTTCAGGGTTTTATGAAGTAATCTCATTGATCACTAGCCAAGACTGCTGCCAGGGACAATCCAGAAGATTTAGTTTGAATTTCAAAAGATTCTAACAAGTTTTTGTTAACATTTTCTACCAATGCAAAACAATTTAATACAAAATACCAATCTGAAGTCTAATACATATTGATCTACAGTACACTAGCTGTAATAGGAAAGTACAATAAAACTGTCTTGCATTTGATTAGCTGGCTCCCTGGTGACTACTGGTGTCATTTTCCCAAAGACTAAACCAGCGTCCTATAGATTTTGAACGAGCTGTAGAAAGCCTTTCTTAGCAGTCAGAAATATGTCAGCGTTCCCTTTAGCCACATAACAATAAACTATCGTCTGACAAAACATATATATATATATATATATGTTATATATATGTTATATATGCAGATATATAAAGGTACAATGTAGGGGGTCTTTGTGGTTCACTGTGAGATGTCTGTCTACTGACACTGGCACAGTTTCTATTAGAGCTAACAGGCTCATCTGACTGGAAGCCATCAGTTCATTTCAGCCACTTTGCTCTCTCAGCCCTGCTCTTAAAGACAGATAGCGGGAGACTGCCTCATTTCACGCTTGCAGGAGTTAATGCTATTAAACTAGACTCACAGATGCAGTCAAATGTGCACACACACACACACACACACACACACACACACACACACACAAGATGTAGCTGCTATCTGATGGCCTGAACAACGGCAACCTCTGAGATAAAGAGCAGCTTTCCTGTTCGAGTGATACACGGCCATGTTCAGCCTCTAGATTATTGTGTGTGTGTGTGTGTGTTGTGGGTGGCTGTACCTTTTGTGTGTGAGTATACATTTGCACCTGCGCTGTGACTGATGCAGGACCAATCCCTCAGTGATCCCATTACAAGGGTCTGACAAGCGAGGGTTGTGTGTGTGTGTGTGTGTGTGTGTGTGTGTGTGTGTGTGTGTGTGTGTGTGTGTGTGTGTGTATGTGTGTGTGTATGAGGTTATGTGCACATAGGTGCGTGTACGTGTGATGGAGAGGAACATTTGTGAACTGCTGTTAGTTAGCAGCATTCTCTATCACCGTGGCATGTTATTATCTGGCTAGGTCCTATGTTACATCGCTCATACTTCCACACATGGACGTACACATGCGCGCAAAAACACACACTAACAGATTTGTCTTGATATTTTTGTGGGACCTCTCCATCGACTGCATCCGTTATTCATTCCTCACCACTAACCTTAAAGGAATAGTTCACAATTTTCGGAAATGCTCTTATTTGCCCTCTTACAGAGAGTTAGAAGTTAAGATTTGTATCGCTCTTTTATTGGGAGCAAAGAGACTTTTAGCTCAACAACAAAAAAATTGTGGAAAACAGCTGGCTCTGTCCAAAGGTTAAAAAAGAAAATCAGCCTACTAGCACATCTAAAGTTCCCAAATTGGCATGTTATATCTTGTTTGTTTAATCCCTATAAAACCAGAAATGTAAAAATGTAATGTGTATTTGTACTTTTAGGAGGAGTTACATGCTGGGACTATTTCTTGGCCAGACACAGTGACTTCCCGGAGTCTTCGCTGATTGTCTGGCAACCTCAAAGTGATGACGGGACTCAAAGAAGTTACTGCGCATGGCCAAAAAATAGCTCCAGCAAATAACTCCCAGTAAAACCACAAATGGTCTTATCTTAAACATAAGCCTATAATAAAAAATCCTAAATCTAAACCTTAGACAAGCCACTTAAAACTTTGAGGACTCGCCAGAATGGCGTCAATATCCTCACTCAAAAAAAAAAAACTCAAGAGAACCCACTTTCACACTCCCCCCTTGACTTGTGTGCTCAACCAAATAAATAATCATGATAAGTTACATTTTGGGGGGTCAGGCATGTGTCACTGAAGCTAAAAGGGAAGTCCAGCTTGCTGGTCATGCACACACAGATAGTTACAAACATTATATTAGGATTGATGTAAGCAGACCACAAAATGCTTAACACATGACAAAATGCATGACAGTAAAACAGGATCCCAAAAGAATTGCACTGGATGTGGCACTGTGTACACACTGTACTGCCAACTAGTCTTTATCTCTATGCAAACCTGCACTCAAAGCACCTTGTTATTCCTGTGCAGTGCCAACCTGCCAGTGGAGCACAATTCAACCAGTCTAGTCACCTCAGACCGAGAGGCAGTTAAATGATACATCATGTACTGTATACTGACACACAGACACACACATCCACATACTGTACATTTCAAGTGCAAACACACGTATGCAAACAGTATGATAACTAGTCAATAAACCATGGACTTAAAACCAAGGTGCAAACATTACATCAACTGATCGGTGTCCATACATTTTATAGACACAAAACTGTGTATATTTTTGACAGCACAGATATATCTGTGAATCGCTTACACATTTTGTTAATTTTAGTGGCAAAAATGAAAAGTTACACATTCTGTAAGCTGTAAAATTCACTGTATTTATGATGTATCTGTACCTTATTGTGTGGAGGTGTCTTTCTCTACATCCTTACTGCAACACATATAAGAGCTAAAGCTTCAGAAAGAAAAGATACGAAAGGTATAAAGGGCTGTTTCTGTATGTGTGTATGTATGTGTGTACCTGTCTCTCAAACTATATCAGCTGGGCTTGGAACAGATGCCTTCCCTCCTCATATTTCTCCTCAGGCCCCTCATTTACTTGTGCTTGCACCAGCACCTGAGAGCAGATTATTGTTTAGGAGTCTTGCAGCAGAACAGGCAGAGTAAGTAGATCTCTCCTCTTCTCTAATCTAATCAAATTTGATGTTTCCAAACACACAGCAGCTGGCTAAAGGCACAGCGATGATACCCTAGGAACAAAGCCCACGCTTGTTGTTGGAGACCTACATAAGCTTCTCCAATTCCTGCCTCAATTTAGCATTCTCTCCCTGAAGCTTAACGCTGGAAAACAACAAGAAAGCAATTTAACAGCCTGACACTGTGAGAGTGTGCTTAGGAGAGTATGTGTGTATTACCCTCAAAATTGTTCACGCGTGTTTGTGAAGCGGGCATCCTCTGTGGGCCGATGGGGGAAAGTCTCCTGTGATCCCACACACACACTCTGAAGCAACGCGGCAAAGGAAATTCAAGAGCGATATAAACAAAAAGTAAACAGTAAAAGTAAAAGCATGACTTTTTATCTTGCTGTTCAGACATTAGTTGAGCTTTCTCTGTCGCCTAATTGGTGTGATCGCTCTGTTAAACACATTGTTAAACACATATTTTACACATATGCTACAAAGAGGTTGGGGGTCAACATGGGATTGGGTAGATATGCTACCACTCTTCAGCTTTTATGCATTATTAAATCATCATAAGCAGGTTCTTTCTTCATGTGAATGAAATAATAGGGGGAAGGGCTGATAGCTTTGATACACTATGTGTACATCAAATGTTGAGATCACTTCACTTCAGTCAGCACTGCACTGCAAAGGTCCTTTCATCACTTCGACCTATCCAGTTCTCACTTTCATCTCACACTAACGAGGGGCTCATTAATTTCTAATCAAAGGATCCCGATTTATCGCAGGTCCATTGAGGATGTTCAGCCCTCTATACACAGAAAATGGATAGGGTCATCACATTTTACACAATACATCTGAAGACCAGTGGTGCACACATAAACACACAAAGTGAAGGTAAATTGGTCCCAAAACATTATGGCCACTTTTTTAAATCAGATATATTTGAGTCTATACAGCTGAGACTGGGGCGAAGAAAAAAATGAGATGAGGGAGAAACAGATGGAATGGTTTGAAGTCTGAAAAGAAAGCTGCTTTGTGTTGAAGCATGGCAAAAAGTTCCCTCACACACATCTGGAAAGAAGACACTATCTCACTGTGTGTTAGTGAGTGCGTGCGCGTATGTGTGTGTGTGCATGCGCACGCAGGAATGGCCGCTCCACCACGTTCCAGATAATTCCACACACAGGCGGCTCCACACTCTCCCTCTCCCCAGCTCAACTACACACCATCGGCCGCTCTGGTCTGTGCTTGTGTGTAACTGTCCAGACTCAGTGAAACAGCCGACTGCGCCTGTCTGTCACTGGCTGTTCAACAAGAAATTCTGCCTCAAGACTCTAAATCTGCAGCTGCTGAGAGCCACAGGAGCAAAGTTTTATCAGTAAGAAACACACTCAGTTTATCAGCCGAATCCATCTCTACAGACCTCTACCTAGACATGTAGTAGCAGAAGTCATGATACTGTTTAGGAGCAGAGTATTAAAAATTAAATTCTATGAGAAACTGTGATACAGGATATGATAATCTGATCAAAATCAGACTTGGTCTATTATCACTAATAACCAATCAGTGGAGAGATATATCATGTGTTCCCATTTGCCTTCAGCATGGAATAAGAGATAAAATAGTGTAGAAGATAAAGATGGAGGTGAACAGGAAAAGATGTCTATGATTATATGAGACAGACACTTGAGTCTCCAGAGAAGCCAGAACAATAAATTTTATTAAGAATCAACATAATCATAATAAGAGTTGCAGAGCAATAAAGCAGCATGCAGTAAATCAATTGATCGTGCTACTATTACATTGCAATGTTTTTAAAAGCATCATGGACCAGGGGTCTGCGCAATTGATTGCATTTATTAAACAAAAGATACATTAAATTATGTCAGCGGCTATGTGAGTCAGTAGGAGGGTTTCCAATCATGTTTTGCTATCACGACTTTCAGCTGAATACCTTTTTTCATCATCCTGGTGAAATAACAAATCCAGGGGTCTATTTAACACTAGAGCCAGCAATAATGCACTCTTACACTCATTCTGTAATCAAAGCCCTGACCCTGTTAGAAACACTGTGTCTGCATAATATCACATAGACACTTCTGTTCAAACAAGAGGCCAGGTGCACTTACAAGAGTAAAATTAGTCTGTTCCGATTCTTGACTTAAACCAGAGACAACAAAGGTATAAAAGACAAAAGACAGCAGCTCAGCAGATACGCGAATCCACCTGTGTCACAGTGCCATCTAGCGTCCAAATGAAGAGCAGCAAAGACATTGTCCTGGCCAAGACAGCAGCATAAACAAGTACACGTTTCACATTTAAAACCCAAACAACACACAACTAAACATGACACACAACTAAACATGACACACAACTAAACATGACACACAACTAAATATGACACACAACTAAACATGACACAACTAAATATGATAAATCAACAAAATAAAACATTTAAAATAAAAAGCAGATCAGTGCTCAGAGACAGTACATGCACAAATTGCACTAAAAAAGTCCTTAATCCTGCTTTTGAAATGGTCCATGCTGATGAGGGATTCCCATTTGAAATGATTCTGTAGTTTATTCCAAGATAAAGGTGCTAAATATTTAAAATTACTTTCACCAAACACAGTGTTGGTTGGAGGAACATTGGACATAATAAGGCTGCTGGAGCGGGTGCTGCAGGTTCTGGTGTTTATAGGAGCCAGAAGAGAACACAGATAGGATGGAAGTTGATGTAAAATAGCCGTATAAAGAAACACATACCAATGCTCCATTCTACGGGTGTGTAATGAAGATAGTCCAACTTTCTCATAGAGAGTACAATGGTGTGTTCGGAAACACACATTCAACATGGGACATATTGTATTTCAGAGAAAAGAACAGAATCGTTTGGATGAATCCTGCAAAGGGCCATGTTGATACTATTTTAAACTTTTGCATTATACAGTGAAACGGAAATCTACAATCTAATATATTCTACTAGAATCGCCCTGTAATACATGTTAACTGATTAAGGGTGGTTAGTTCGTGGTGTTGTTGTTCTATCAGAATGCATTATATTGTAATCTATGAAGTGGGGTACAGATGTATATTTGACCACCGAAGACACAGAAGACACACCTGCTGGAGCTGTTAATGCAAACAACACACCGTAGTGACACAAGTGAACAGAAAGGAGCCTTTAGTGGTCATAGACAGAAAACAAACCATGTTGCAGTGCCGAGAGTGTAAATAACTGTTTGAAACAGACATTAATGGACCTGCAGAGCACTTACAGACACTGATAGACTCACACAGAGCGCATTGTCTCAGTCCTGTTCTCTGCACACTTCTCCATGTGTCTTGGCCAATACACTTCCAAAGTTTCAGAGTAAATGAATTACTAATAAAATACCTTATTCAGTTCAGTAATATCACAAAAAGGTCAGTAAAACACTCAGGGCTATGCTTCATTTTGTGCACATGCCTGCTCTCTCTTTGGACACAGGCACTTGCTGAACTGCAGAATGTTAAATAAACCAGTGGAGGAATTTCACTGAGTCAACATAGCCTGTGTGTGTGTGTGTGTGTGTGTGTGTGTGTGTGTGTGTGTGTGTGTGTGTGTGTGTGTGTGTGTGTGTGTGTTTTGGGAGCAGGACAGAGTGGTGTCTGTCACAGCGCAGTCCTGAATAAACACACACACACACACACACACACACACACACACACACACACTGTTTAGAACCTACCTGCCCACGGAATGCCAGCTGCTATGGCAACAGAAACCTGCTGCTAAATCTCTGTTTGACACTTTCTCTCTCACACACAAACGGACACACACTTGACCATCCCATTTCACTTTAGCATCACTGTTTATTTCATTTTATTACACAACATCATAGGCCACTTCATTGTCCCCGAGGGGAAACTTAACTGCTGCTCTATCGTGATTACAAAACACAATAAAAGTACACAAAAGTCAATAAATCAACCAACCATTGCATCAATGATATCCAACACATTCACAATACATTTTAGACCATTAATACACACATAACACATATTAAATATGTTTTAATATCAATATTTTATCCTATACATCCATAAGTCTTTTTCACAGCATATTAGGAAAAACACAGTTATAGTTAATAATTATATTCCAATGAGCCAGTGAGCCATGACAGTGTGACAGCAAGCCAGAATACAAGTCTAAAGCAGTTAAGTAGGATTCAGTCATCTTTCCTTTTATTATTTACACCTGTGCTTTTTGTCCAAATGGGATTTTTGTGACTGTTTCAGATTCACACCACCGCCCCATAATGCAATGCACACGTGAAATGGAAGAGCTACTCAAACCTTGCAGATACAAAGGATGTAATAAATTGCAAGTTGGAAAACAGCAAATTATTATTACGACTGTATATCTCAGCAGTAACTAAGGCACAATTTAATTGACATCTGTCTGTCAGTGTACATGACATATTGTATTGTGGTCCTTGTTGGTCCTTGTTCACAAAAGTAGATGGATAGTATATGTATAGTAAACTGTATTATAGTGTAGTCTGTAGTTATGCAATATTTGTGGGTTAGAAGCCAAGCTCTTCTCCAGTTTATGTCCTCTACTAAGGACCTCCAGTAAAACTTTCCTCTAGGCACAACTCGAATCATCCTTTGAAAACACTGGCGTATATGTTTATTTTTACACTTTCTAACTGTTAGTTCAATTCCACTCAGCATCCGTACAGGTTGACTCTCTTTATACTCACTGTAACTCAAGTGCTTTTTTTTACAAGTTAAATTAAATCTATTTGAATAGCACAAGTTACAGATATACTTTCTCTGGAGGGAACAGCAAAACTGTGTACGGACATAAAACGTTCATAAGATAACAGCATTGTCAAAAAGATCCAGGATATAGATTATATCTCTTTCAAACCATTTTGGCAAGAATAGGGATTTGTTTCTCATAAGAATATTGCTATTGTTCAAGAGGAAAGCCTTATGGGGTGAGACATTGTGGACAAAAGCCAGCTTCCATGCTAAGAGGGTTTGTTGATAAAATTATTATTTTTTTCTTTAAATATTACATTTATACAGAAAGCGTCAGATACTAACATATACCACAACACATGAAAGCTTTTTTATATTAAAAAAACAATGAATAGAAAAAATAAATACAGCAATGATCTCGTATAAAATCAAAAATCAATTAATAAATATACATAAACAGTGTCATGTCAATAAATAGATGTATGTAATAATTATACATTTCATAAAATGCCAGGGGGTTTATCAAATATCTTTTCATAGTTATCTAAAAATGTTGTATTCTTTTTGTTTTTGACTAAGGCTAAGTATTTATAAAGTGAATTCAATCAATTCAATTTTGTTATTGTTTTTTTATTCTTTATTTGCAAATTTTAACAAATATAGTATAAACAGAACAGTATGGCATCGTGCTCGACAAACATAGAAGTGTATGTAAAAGTTATCCTTTCAGGAAAAAAAAAATACACATTAAATGATAATGACATTACATGACAAGAATACTTAAATACTTAATAAGATACAAAGGCATAGAGAAAAAAGACAATAAATAAGGCACAAATAAATACATGTAAAGAACTTAAATTAGGACGCGGGCTGTACTGTTATAAACCTTTTTTAAAAAGTCATGTAACTTATCTGTGGTATAATTAAATTTCTTATATAATAATAAGATATATATATAATATTATATATTATATATATTATATAATAATATAAATGTCTTTAGTGAAACATGCATCAAGATGACGTCAGGCGTAAACCTGAAGTGACGTATTTCCGTTCCTCGAACTTCCGCCCTACACGTGTGTTCACAACAATGTGGACTGCTGAGCCTGAGAAGAAGTAAAAGTAGTAATATTATAAACACTAACGGCTTGTTATCCGGTTGAAACATGGGGAAGCTGAACGTCGTGGTGTTGAGATACTTATCTCGGGACGACTTCCGAGTCCTCACCGCGGTAAGTAGCGAGTTAGCCTGTGCTAGGCTAGCTTTGGTCGGTCACATCCATGGTTTGTCATCAAATGTGTAAACATAAACAGTCTAAATGTGTCCTAGTTTGATTCCAGTGTCAGTGAATGTGAATGACATCAGCTGACAGGAAGTTAACAAGGACCAAGGCCGTTGCCTAGCAATGGAATTAACATTTAATCAAACTCCTATCTGTAATCACATTTTAGTTATCCATAATACCATTTATCATGGTCAAAATTGAATTACTATTAATCTTACTAGTCAGAATGATAATTTAAGATATCCATCACCTCATTCTTACTAGTACAAATTACTTCACATTTGACATTAATGTGTATTGGGCTTTCAATTCTAGATATCCACAGTTACATTATGGATATCTGTAATGTAATTCTTACTTGGAAACTTGCAGTTGTTCTGACCGTAATGACATTTTTACTAGTGAGAATGTATTTTGGATAGTCACAGTTACATTATGGCTATCTAGAATGAACATTATGGATATCTGGAAAGAAAATAATTCATAATTCTTGAATTTGAGCACTCTGAAGATCTAATCCTGTTTCTATCTATGAACGTCTCCTCATGCAGGTGGAGATGGGGATGAAGAACCATGAGATCGTTCCAGTGAGTCTCCTGTCCTCCATCGCGAGCCTCAAACATGGCGGCTGCAACAAAATCCTCAGAGAGCTTGTCAAACACAAACTTGTTGCCTATGAACGCACTAAGAGTAAGACAACACACAGGAATGCTTACTGAAGCTCACCTGTCCTGGTTTATATATATATATATATATATATATATATATATAATGTGCCGTGTGTATGTTGATTTCAGCTGTGCAGGGCTACAGGTTGAACTATGGAGGATATGACTACTTGGCTCTGAAGACCTTGTGCTCCAGAGAGGTGATCATTTCAGTTGGCAACCAGATGGGAGTGGGCAAAGAGTCTGGTAAGAAAAACAAAGTCTAATACGTACTACAGAGTCTGTTGACATTCGTTTAGCATGCATGATTTGCTTACAAGGAACTTTTTGTTTAAATGTACATTATAATAATAGTACAGTCAGTATTTGCTGGTGAAAACTATCTAAACATAGATTCATCCCAGGGAAATACACACTAATTTGAAAATAATAGACCTACCACCAGAGGTGTCAAGTAACAAAGTAAAAATACTTTGTTACCTTACTTAAGTAGAAATGTTGGGTATCTATACTTTACTGGAGTTTTGCTTTTTCAGATGACTTTTACTTCTACTTGTTACATTTTCATGCATTTATCTGAACTTTCTACTCCTTATATTTAAAAAATAGCCTCGTTACAAAGGAACCGAAGCCAAGTTCTAAATTTGCCCAGGGCAAGATTTTTGAAATACTGTAGTATCGCTAGGCTCTAATGTTATCGTTTCTGCTTAACAGTCCTCGCAATCCTCCTGAACAGACTGTCTGTCTGTGTTTTATTTCACCAAAATTGACGCAAATAGTAATGCTAATAAGTGCAACAAAGGTTTTGCACGGAAAGGGACACGAGCAGCCTCTAGAAACATCTAAAAGTGCAGAATATTGAGACAGATAAATGCACTGTTTTTGACAGCCTAGCTCACAACTCTGCCATTTCCCTGTCCACCTCAGGTATGTTCAGTTATGCTAGCGATATATTATGCTAGTCAGAGCCCATTATGAAAACACAGGAGTAATAATGTGATGCTCGGCAAAATCCACATGTTATCGCATATTTTCCTCACTGTGCAGTATTATAATATTTTAACTTTTATTTTATTAATTTCACTGTAGTGATTTAACAGATGGTAATTTGTTTAATAATTCCCTAGGTGGATGTAAATGTCAGAAGCTCATGATGTTAATATTGTACTCACTTGTATTATTCATATTATCAATCCTTGAGAGCTGTTAAACTGTGTTTCATTGTCTTAAAACAATGACAACATCTATCTATCTAATATTTGTTTTGCTCACTTCCTGTAGATATTTATGTTGTGGCGAGTCCAAACGATGAGCAGTACGCTCTGAAGCTTCACAGATTGGGTCGTACCTCCTTCAGGAACCTGAAGAACAAGAGAGATTACCACCAACACAGGAAGAACATGTCCTGGCTCTACCTCTCTCGCCTTTCTGCCATGAAAGAGTTTGCCTACATGAAGGTAATGGAACAAATCAGAGAAAGTTATGTGCAATAGAAAGAAAATAGCACAAGCATCTTTTAAGTCATCCCCTAATTTTTCAGGCGTTGTATGATCGAGGCTTTCCTGTTCCCAAACCTGTGGATTATAACAGACATGCTATAGTGATGGAGCTCATCAATGGATATCCACTGTATGTAAACAAGCCATCCTTCTTTCTTGCTTGATGTATTACACTAGTTATAGCAGACTCCTCCTATTCTTTGTTCTTTATATAAATGTGTGTGTTGTGTGTGTGATGTCTTTCAGGTGTCAGGTGCACAAGCTGCAGGATCCACCTGCCCTGTACAATGAGTTCATGGAGCTCATAGTCAAACTGGCCAATCACGGCCTGATTCATGGAGACTTTAACGAGTTCAACCTCATGCTGGACGACCAGGACCACATAACGATGATTGACTTCCCTCAAATGGTGTCCACCACACACACTAATGCTGAGTGGTTGGTGTCGCTGTTATAAAATTAAAATGAATAAACACTTAAAATTAATGAAACAAACAAAAAGATGAACCCACTCACTTTTTCCAACTCTCTTTCCAGGTATTTTGACAGAGATGTCAAATGTATCAGAGATTTCTTTGCCAAACGGTACAATTATGAGAGCGAGCTCTTCCCAACCTTCAAAGACATCAGGTAACTGCTCATGTCTACGTTTAAGTTGCATTAAAACTCCTGAAATAGAAAAAGTTAATCTTTTTAAAAATCATTTAAAAATGTGTACAGCAAGCTTGTGTTGCATGTTGTTGTCTCTGTGTTGTGAAATTGAACAACTTGATTTTATTTACTGGTACATTGTCCTGACTTTTTTTTTAAATTTCGTTTTCCAAACTTGTCTTTTCTGCATTCATTTAGAAAATGTGATTTTGACATTAAACGCAAGTCTTACTTGTTCTTTTGTTGTCACTGTTTATTCCCACAGGCGATCTTATTCTCTAGATGTCGAAGTCTCAGCTAGCGGCTTCACCAAAGATCTGGAGAGGGATGCTGCAATGCTGCAACCATCTGGACCTGAGGAAGAGGATGACGACGACGACGACGATGATGATGATGATGATGATGATGATGAAGAGGAGAACGATGACAAAGAGGAGACAGACGAGGAGGTAGAAGAAGAAGACAGTCTGGACTTGGAGGAATATAAGCATGCGATGCTGGAGCTGGAAGGCCTGAAAGTCAGCGACATGAATGCGGACATAAAAGATGAGGAGAATAAGAGTAAAAAGGGGGAAGAACAGAAAGAGACTGAGACAACATCTACTGCTATAAGTGATGAAGAGCCAGACAAGGACTTTGAGGAAGAGTTGAATGAGGCTGAGGATGAGTGTCCAGAGCTGGCAGACCTTTCTACCGCCAACAAAGAGTTTAAACCCTTCAGGTAATAAATATATTGCAAAGTTAACATATTCCAATATCCAAAATGAAGCACATTGGTAACTTTGAATTCCCAACCTGTAGATGTGGTACAAAGCCAACAAATAATGTTTTAATCTGTTAATATGAATGCACAGTAACTTGAGAAGCTATAGCATTATTTTTTCAGTAAAATGTGCAATAATAACAGTTTATTTTTTTATGTGTGTTTTCTCCTGCAGAGACTCAGACAGTCTGCTACACATGGCAGAACACAGGAGGATGAGGACAGACAGTGAGGGTACAATGGGCAGCATAGGGAGCTGCTCTACCATACCACCAGTAAGTAAAACACAGACACACACAGCTGTCTGCAGTCAAGTGTATTATACAAGAGTCAAGATGACAGCAAGGGGCACTAATACAGTACCATTACAAAATACAAACACTGATTGAGGTGATGCCTTGAAAGTTTGGATATTTAGACATTGTTGCAATCCTAGTACACAGTTTTGACAAACACTGAAACGTCCTGTAGGTGTCGCTAAAGAGCTTTTACATTGTGTTGCAGTTTGTCAAGGAATGTGACGGGTGACTTGAAGGAGAGACAGCATGTCTAGATACTGTTGTGTCTGCCTTACAGAGACAGACACCTGTCTGTAGTAACCTGCTGTCGTTGTTTTTGTGTGTGCTGCAGGAGGTAGTACGTCAGAAGGTGCGGAGGCAGCTCACCAAACAGCAGAAAGCAGCACAGAGGAGACGTCTGCAGAAGGGAGAAGCCAACTTGGTGACCAAATCCAGGCGAGAGAACCAAAGTAACATCAAGTCCAGTATGGAAAGCGCCTCCTTCTGGGGATAAATGGGACTGCGGAGACTTCCGGTCGACGGATGCTGCAAAGTTCCTCTGCTCCAATGTCTGACTTGAAAACACATGATAGTTGATGGAAAAAGTCAGCAACAGTGTCTGCAACAACTCAACTGCTCTGTTTTGGAAAATGCCAGAGAGAAGAATGAAAACAAACTATGTATTCAGCAAATCACTCAAGTAAGAAGACAGGCTGTTTTTTTATTTGAACTGTAGTGAACTGTCATGTTAAACGTACAGTGTAATGTAAATAATGAATCTGTATGTTTGATAATTAAACCTTTTAAACATTGCTGATAAGGTGTGTGTTTCTCTGTTTATTAAAAAGAATGGTTTAAGAAATAAGTAAACATAACTCTTTTTTTTTGTCAGGACATCGTGTGCACCTGTGCTAAACATGCTCGCTAGGGAAGTGATCACATTCTTCAAGTTGATACTCTCATATAAACCTCCAAGATGACGTTTCAAGTTTATTCTGGTTATAGTGCTGACAGAGTGACTAATGGGAGTGTGGATTTAAGAATCAAACAGAGTGCAAGTTCATGAAGAGCTTTCATTTATGCTTAACTCCCATGGTTCAAAGGTCTCCCAACTATTATGGTAGTTTGAATAGATGGCTAACTCCACCCTCCTAGCAACCAATCAAAAAAAGTAGAAACTCTCACAAGGATGTGGGAACATAACATGCTCCAGAACGCACAGATTCGTTCAGCTTGAAATAAACATGCATGCCCCTTTGCTCTGTCACGCCAGCACAACTCAACTGAGGCATAACATGTAAAAAGATGAGAAAGTACTTAAGAAGAAACCACTTTCTTTCTCAGAATTTGATTCATTTCTGTGTAAGAGGCTTCCAGAGAGCGAGTGAATTCAGACGCGAACAATAGCCATTCATATTGAAGAGCATGAATGGAGCTCAGAGAGCGTGGGCTCAAATTAGTATGTGAAGTCAAAAGTATCCCAGCCCCCACACATCTTAAATACTACGTATTGGGGACTGGGGGGATTTTATTGAAAAAGAAGCATCCAGTAATATAACCTCAAAAAAACATTTTGTCCCTTTTTTTTAAAGGTGGAACATTGTGCCATCTGTGGTTCAACTTTGCAACTTTTTGTGCAGGTCTCAAACTGTCCGAGTCTGTTTAGGGATTAGCCAGCTGCGTGGCCAGAGGGGAGGGGCTCCGCATTCCAGCTCTACACCTCTGTGTGTTTGTGTGTGTGTGTGTGTAGAAAGAGTGAGGGGCCCTCTGAGCTAATTGGCAGTGAGGGTGACAAAGGTGGTCTGCTTCAAAAGAGAAACCCCGGTGGGATGTTCACACAGGAGAAGGAGGAGGAGGGGAGAAAGGGAGAGTGGAGAGGCTTTCAGGGTTTCAAGTTTATTCCTCATGATGTTTCCCTCCTGAGCTGTGATGGTGGTGCTGGTAGTTAATTTCTAGGGTCATGTGTGCTGTTTCGAGGGACCGTTTTTATGAGAAAAGCTGACTGATTGTGTTTGAGCAGCTGTGAAAGTAAACACTGGGTGAAGATGAGTGAAGCAGAAGTGGAGGAGAGCATCATGTCGTACCTGTCGCAAAGTGAGACCGACACCAGCCCCAAAGACTGTGAGTAAAGAAGCTTTGTGAGAAATTGAATGTTAGTTTCAACAGGAGATATAGACACATCCTTGTTTAAGATGTGTTAACTACTTAATGATACAAAGCAGGGGAGCAATTCATTATTTTGTCATTACTCTGTTTTATTTCCTCCAACAAGTGTCAGTCAGCATTTCCCTGCTGCTATAGACTGAGCTGCAGTGAATAGTTTGGCACACAGTGAAGGACACAGGAAATGTTTTAAACCTGTTTCAGCGTCAGAAAAAGCTCAAAGGGTTACAAAGTGCTGGTTTGTGTAAGTTATGGGGTGGCACTTACAGCTCCTACTTCTACTTAAATAAACACTGTCTGGGAATGCTGATTTATAGATACATTTATTATTCATAGGTTCACTCAGATTGAGACTAAAAGAAATGTTTCCCTTCTGAGAATAGCACAGAAATACTGTATTGTATTGTAAGTCAATCACAACTGATGAAACGTGTTCTACTTTTGTGCAGTGAATGTAGTGGCCATGCTTCATAACTTCTGGGAGCAGAGGCAGACAGCGAGGTTAAGTGGTTCCTCTAGTGAATCAGATGGTTCTGTCAGGGAATCGGCCATCCAGACAGAGAGTCTGCTGCTGTATGAGTCTGCACCGTCCCCCGGTTCTCCATACGTCTGCTATGTCACCCTGCCTGGAGGAAGCTGCTTTGGTAACTATAAGGTGCGTTTAATCATCATCTGCGGCATTACTTCTACACTTGGTAGTTAATCTAACACACCTGCACTGTGTCAACGAGACACCAGGTATCCTTTATGTGAAAGTGGAAGTACACGTACGTAAGTTAAAAGTTAGTGTTATCGTCATTAAAGAGGAATTGGATGTTGGATGTGTGTTATGGTGAAAATGACTTATCTATTATGAGGAATAATTGTGGTTGATTGTGACTGTCCATTATTTTTGTTTTCTTGAAATTAATTCTGATTTATTGATTTAATTTAATCAACATAAAGTTAACTAAGTTAGCTATTGATTTTTTTTCAAGTGATTGTATTTTTATTTGTTCTAATTGTATTTATTATTAATGATAATAATATATTACTATATACTGCCATATGTTCAATTTTGGTCATGTAGGTGTATGTGTAAAATAAAATAAAAATAATGTATGAAATCAAATTAATTTTTTCTGTCTTAATGTTGAAATTTCAGAGTGGAAACTATAATATCAGTGTTTAATATCATTTTAAAATACACATCATAACTTAGTTTGTTATTCTATGTAAATGGACAGCCTGGCTATTGTTTCTAATTTACTATCATTTACTATAAATACATAGTAATGATACTGTTTAATCTGCCATTCCTCCACTTCATTTTGCTGCAGCAGCACAGAATAGATCTCAACACAATAAACCCCCAGAATCAGGTTGTCTTACAAAATAAATTTTGAGCATAAGCATTTGTTAAAATAATTCAGCTTTCACATCCTTTCAGAGGTTCAGTGCTCACAATCAATACTTGAAGGTCATTCAGTGTGGAAAAACAGACCGTCACACACTTTTAAGGTTGTTAAATTGATCTGTTGTTCTGTTTAAATCCAACAATGCCTCATTGTGACCCAGACGACAGCCCCCAGCTCAGAGAAGGCATGTGATTGGTTATCTGTGAATGCCTCTAATGTTCTAATCTCATTGGTGATTTGAGTTCTGATCCCATGATTAGATGTAATGAAGTGTAAAATCATCGTAGTTGAACTCACGCATATCAGCAGACCCAGAAACTTTTGGTTGAAGTGACACATTTTCACATCTTTTCCCTGCTGTTTTTACACAGTTTTAACATTTCTGACTCTTCATGTTCATCTGCTCCTGGTCCACAGGTGTGTGACACTCAGGCGGAGGCTCGGAGGGATGCAGCTCGCGTGGCCCTGATGAACTCGCTTGTGAATGAGCTGCCGTGTCGACGTATCAACTCTCAGTTTATCACTCACAGTTTGCAGCAGGCGGCCACAGACAGTGCTGTGAGTATGACACATAATGATCCACCTTATTACAAGAATTTAAACTCAACATGAATGTCGACCTGCACTGTTGTCTCTGTAAAGGTCTCTATAGAAGATGCTTGTGATTCAAGCACCAGTATAGGAACCTACAGTTTGCTGCTCCACTCCTACGTAGGAAAGACCATGCTGGAGTTTCAGGTAAAAAAGACCAAGATCTATTTGCAAAATGTTATTTCTATTGTAGCTGTGCTCATAAATCATGTGGTAATTGCATGGAAGATCTATTTACTTCAAAGGTAAGGGATGGTAAGGAATCTTAAATAATGTGTTTATAATTGGACTCCAAATTAAGCATTATCTTGTTACATAATTAGGCATTACTAAGCCAAAGATAACAAGAAACACAACCACCCTACATTGTTATGATTACCTCCCTAGTATGTTTTTTTTATAATTGATTCCCATTCCAACCCACTCTTAGTTAGACTGCGGCAGGGAGTCGTGGTATGAAACACTTAATATGACTACCTCTGTGTAAATAAGCATGTCTGCAGACAGAGGGTTATTAGCAGGAGGGAAATGGCTTCATTATCATACCATGGCTCATAGAGACGAAGAGCTTCCAAGTAATACACCATGAATACACACACCTCAATTTGTGCGCACATGTACATAGACAGACAATGACATGCATTCACACACATACATTCACATATCTGCACACACACACACACACACACACACACACACACACACACACACACACACACACACACACACACAAACACACACACACACACACACACACACACACACACACACACACACACACACACACACAGCATCACCAGAAGGTATCCAGCTGTCAGTTCGTCAGATAATTTATACACCACAGGAGGTGTTGGATAGTTTGGTAGTCATGCAGAATTGTTAACCAGTAGCTCAGGGCAGATGCACAGTTGGAAACAGAGTAAACAGGCCAGCAGCTACAACTTGGACTTCAACCCCAGAAAACGTATTTGTCAATTTTTTCCACCTGTGTGTCATTAGGTCAATTTCACTTCATGTATAGACTTTCTCCGTTTAACAAAAATGTCACTAGCTCTTAACACGTGGCAGCTGTTCAGCCCAAGAGTGTTCTATAAATCAGGGTGAAACGTACCTGGGGTATAAAGATTTACAATATCTTTTCAAACCAGTCATCCACAGTTTAGGTGTGGGTTTGAGAAACATCTTTGTCAGACCTTTGTACACAGAGCACAGAGTTTGAGTTTGTTATTAAAATCATTACTCATGGGGTTGCACAAAACTCTCTCTCTCTCTCTGTCTGTCTCATTCTCTCCCACTTTCTCCCCCTCTCTTTCCCTGCAGGAGATGATGACAATTTTCCAGTTGTTGCAGTGGAACGGGACACTGAAGGCTCTGAGGGAAAGGCAGTGCTCTCGACAGGTACAGGTCTTGCCAAGCACATATCTCATCCCTGGATTCAGCTTTCAATAAAGCATTGGTGTATTTGCTGATACACACACTGATAACTGCTTATGTTCTTTCCTCCCCCTCAGAGTGTGATTTCCTATTACTCTCAGAGAGGACTTGATGAGTACATGCGCAGCAGCATGGCTCTGGATTGGCTCGGACGGGAGCAGAGGTCACCGGGGCGCCTCGGGGAGGAGCTGCAGGTGGCGCAGAGGGAGCTGGTGTTGGCCCGTCGTCGAGGCATTGAACTGCGCTTCTGCAAGGAAAAGACAGAGATCCTCGGCTTGGCTCTGAGTCAAGCATACATTCACCACATACCTGAGGCCTTCAGTGAGGCGTCGAGTCACACATACAAGCATGAACAACTTCCTTTACACACATTAAACAGCCACGACACAGAAGTCCAGATAACCCCACCCGGGCCTGCAGTCCTCCACCAAGCCTCCATAAAAACACAGAGCAAACAGGCTGTCAAACCTCTGGCAAACACATGCCCTCTTAACAATCCTTCACCGTGCTCACAGCAGTCTTACGTGCCTTTAAATGGCTTTGAATAGACTGAAGCAGAAGATAGACGATGGATGTTGTCATTTGAATCAGCTGAAGCTCAGCTACTGAAGATTTGACGCATTATTTTGGAGAACAGAACATATCAAGCATTGTCAGTTTTTCTGTAAAAATAAGCATTATATTGTGTTAATTTGTGTAATAATGATGTTCTAACCTTATTAACACTCTAGTTAGCACTCTACTGTACTGCCTTAGGTTTTACATACGTTCAATTATACTGTCTATTTGAGAAGTATGTTATGATGCACAGTGTCCCCTGTAAGTTAAAATACAGGAGTTTTAAAATTATATATTTAGCCTATAACTACTTCATCTACTACCAGCAACTCTCCATGCCTGACTCTTCCTTTTCCTTCTCTGTCTAGCATGTCATCTGGCGTGTCAGTTTCCTAAATAGAAATGACTTGCCAGGGCAATTCAGGATACTGAATGACTGCGTGACATGTTGCATGACGTGTTGGCTTGATAAGAACCAGCACTTGATAAAATGCATTCAGGCTTAGCATATTCGATTACCTTTGTTTTGGTTTGGCGGAGGGAGTGAATTAATTTTAAAGGGACATTTTTGTTGTTGTTGTTTGTTCATCATTGTAAATACATTTTTAAATAAATATTTTTCTGTAACTCATGACCTGCATGTGCATTGATATGAACAGTGCTGGAGATGGTAAGACGCTTTTTAAAGTGTAATCAATTACGGACTGAATGATTGAGAAATGAATAATTGCAGTGTCATTGGATTACTTTTGCGTTTGTGGGTTATTTTTCTTGTATGATCACCTTAATTGAAACCAAAGTGAACAACCGAAACACCATATCACAGGATAGGTTAGCTTTTAAGGTTTATTATACCAAGACAGTGATGTGTTTGTCTGACAGACGTGTCTTAATTTGATCTTGTATAAACCTGTATATAATATGTTCTCAGGTTTCTCTTGCAAAAGATATTTCAATGTAAATGAGGCTCCCTGAATAAGTATGACTTCCTTAATCATTCAGCAGTAAATGGGTGAAAATGTATGAGTATTATTTAAGTCAATATTAGATAAATAAGTCTGCCTATGACATAAAGATGAAATAATAATATCACAATAACAATAATAAATGAGACAATACATATGTAAATGAGTCAACAAAGTAAAATACAAAAAAAATAGGTTATCATTTTTAAAAAGGACGTTTTTCAAAGGACTTTTATTTCATAATTCCATGTATTCATTTCAGTAGACTTGTATGCCTCATTATTGTTTTCAGGATTTATTTTATATGCGTATTATTTATTTTACAGGCATACTGTTTATTTATTTATTTATTTTTCATGTCTATTTATTTATTTATGTAATACTGTAGTAAATAGCATTCCGTTAAAGTAATTTGCCACCTTTCAGAAAACTGTGTGTATCGGTTATGGCTGTGTGCGCGTGGGTATGGTCTGTAGTATGTAGTTTGGGCTCTCTGGCTTTCCGTAGAGAGGTGGAGCACGTTATCGCATATTGTGATTCCTGGAATAAACAAAACAAATGACAGCTGACCCTCAGACTCAGGCAGCCGCCGCTTGTCACACGACTCGAGGTGTTGAAATATTATTTTGATAATGTGAGCGACAAAACGGACAACTTTGAGCCGTTGGTGAATCAGTTACTAGGGAGAAAAACGGCGCAACGACCCAACTGCTGCTTGTTAGCTTAGCTTAGCCTTGGTAAAGCGTCTTTATAGTCAACGGGACTAGTTTCCTTTTACAAAAATGTATTCTTTGTCTACGCTTAGAGATATGCTAATTGTTGCATTGCTATCCTCCGCTGTGACTTTTCTCAACGGGCCATACAGACAAGAGTGTTTTGTTTACAACCCATGACAAGTGTTTATCTTGACAACACAGCCAGCCACTAGCTGCTTATCGCATCAGAGACCTAGTCTAGCTTATTCCAGCTAATGGTTTCTGTTTGTGTGGATCCAGTTTACTTATGAGGACTGTTTGTTGTTGTCAGTTAATTAACATCTCAGTCAGCTGTTCGTCACTGTGATCTGAGTTGGGGTGGGGGGACAAGCTGATGTGAGCTGACTAAAGATGGAGGCTGTAAGACCAAAGAAGACCAAGGCAAAAACCAGCGGAAAATCTCAGGTGATTACACTTTAAGTTATTTTACTGTCATTCTTCTTCTTGTTTTGAGCTCACAGGTGGATTCCAACAGGACTTGGTATTTTTGAGGCAGGACAGGTCTCTCTAGTCAGATACACACCCAGTATCCAATGCAACATACAGTATGTCTTGTGACAGGAAACACATACTTCACATAAAAGCCCCAGGATCAAAAACTACGTGACATAGCTAATCACTGGGACACTGTGCTGAGTCATCATGAGTAAATGTTTTTACCACATTCATCATAATGTTTGCGCTTAAGTCATGCCCTGTAGCACCCAATGTCATATTTTCTAGAGATGACCGATCTGATACCTGGATCGTATATTGGATGAATAAGGCCGATCCAGTCATTTCTCTTTTATTAATATCATAAACACCAATACAGTTACAGCGATGTAGTCACTTCATTTCTTTGTTTGCAACACCGGCTCTGGTTTTATATTTCATTTTAAAATATCTGTTTGCAGTGCACTTCACATGGAAGTGTTATTTATTTATTTTTGCTGCTAATGTACACTTTGTTATTTGTTAATAAAGGATATATAGTGCATTTATATCAGTGTTGATTTGTTGCCTTTATCAAGGCTAAATGTTTACGGTTCATATCGGTAACGAGTACGTAATCGATACGCTCAGTCTAGTTAACGGTATTGGATTGGATTGGAAAATTGGTGTATCTATTTTCCCCAAAATCTGCAACATTTTGCACTTAATTTGATTGAAATATGGAATTAAACTCAACAGTGTAATAACTTGACCAATGATGATGCAATCATGTTGATGGATAATGTTATGAAGGAAAGAAATTTGCTTTTTTTCTCAAAAATTATAGTATAATGAAAATAAACTGTATAATACTTTTAATGTCATGTATAATACTTTTAATGTGATGTTACCCTACTGAAAACACTAAGATTGGACACAGATTTCCTGTTTGGGAATGTTAATTCAAGGCTTTTTGTAGAATTTGAAATTTACAACAGATGCCAATTATGTGTGTTGTTATCATGCAAAGATTACAACTAAAATCCTGATCAATGTGAAACCCGTCCATTCACAAGACCATAGTGGATCTGGTATTAGACACCATCTGAATAATATTGATATAACAAAAGTAGATAGATAGATAGATAGATACTTTATTAATCCCCTCAGGGAAATTGTACGTGTCCCATAGCTCACAGTACACATAATACGTACACCATAAAATTGCATTGTTGAGTTGTATTATATTTTCAATAGGATTAAGTGCATATTTAATTACATTTTCAGGAAACCATTACATTATTGGGTGCTACATTCCTTGTCACGCGTTTAAAAAACTAAATCACATGCTGATTTGCTGACCAAGGAGAATTTATTTTTATTCTCTGTTGTTTTATGTTTTCAGCTGGTCAGGAAGCAGAAGCAAGCAGAGGAAGACAAAAGAGCCACTGCTCCCTCAACGGCCTGTGATGAGGCCTCCACCTCTGGCTTCACCGACATCCCCCTCAGTCTGCCATATCAGGAGCCTCTGGAGGAGCAGCAGGACCCTGTTCAACCCCCTGAGACCACAGCACAGCCATCAGATCTACCCTCTGAGAAACAGCAGACCTCCTCATCACATACTTTGTCCACATCGGTGTTAACTAAGACTTTACAGTCACCTCTGAGGTCACAGGATACAGTGCGTCTGACAGAGTTAAAAGACGAGGAATATGACGATGGTGGGGTTTCAAACCAGCAGACTGAGCTTAAAGTTGCAGCACACACCACTGAGTTGGGAAAAGACACACAGTCGTGGAATCCGCCTTGTGTTTCAACTCAGTTTCAGATAGCAAATGCTCCGAGTGCCCCTGCACTGTACCCCTCTCTACCCACGCTGGAGGAGGGCTCTGTCATGCAGCTCTGTGAGGAAGCTGTGAAAAATAGGGAAAAGGGACCTGCAGTGTTGGCGCTTCCTGAGCAAGAATCTTCCCCTCCAAGTTTGCAGCCTGTGGAGTCCGTAGCTGAACTTTCTAGGAGTAAACTCTACCCAGAATTACCCAAGACAGCTCCAGAAATTCAGGTAATCTCATATATCAAGACCATCTAACTTAATATTATCATTAAATTAGATTATGAGTGCAGTTGTTAGGGTTTTCAAATGGACTAAATGGGTTTAAATACAGTGTTTGTTATAAATTCATTTTTTTATATCATTCCCCTTAAAGTATTCAGTTTCTTAATACTAAAATACCAAAAATCATAATTTCATACTGTTGATACTAACAAATTGAGAATGTATTCGGTGGTGGCCAAAATATTTCATGCTGGTATAGGTCATTTTATATCTCGATAACGATATTTATCAAACGTCTATATTAATGACCACATGGTAAAGCCTGTTTTTGTAGGCTCCTGTGTGAATTTAATATGCAACCAAGTATTTTCTCATTTCATTAAGAACTTTAGTGCAAAATATAAACTCTAAATATTTCAGAAAAAATTTTGTTAGTATGTGCTTGTTATTATCAATTTAGATCAAAGGCGATATATACGGTATATATATATATATATATGTATGGACAAAATATTTTGATATATTGCCAATATTGCCCAGATCCTGACAATAACATAGTTATTATGTGACTAAAATCATTTTGTTCTTACATATACATACACACATTAACATGTGAGATAACCTCTCTCACCTCATGTTTTCTTCTGCAGCCGTTCTCACTGGAGCAACTAAGTGTGTGGGAGCCAGGCGGAGGTTTGCAAGCTTGGCTAGAGGGTGTTGAAGTGTGTGCAGCCCAGTTCTGCGCTCTAGCCCGGCAGGAGAACCACGAACTGACTGAACTGCTGCAGAACTACTGGCGCTGTCGTAGACAGCTGACCCAGTCGCACACACAGCTGCATACGCATTCCTCTGACTGCAAGAGCACTCAGAATCGTCTCTGGAGCTTCCGAGACGAACAGCTTACACTTCAGGTGTGGTGGTTAAGCGACAAGCAGAAATATAGAACTATTACTACAAAAGAACTATTAACTAATAGTCTCCTGCTGGAACAACGCTTTAAATATAGTTTCTTCTCTACAGGGTGTGTGTGCAGATCAGTCTAAGGTGTGTGGGTACCACCGCTTCCAGCAGGCAGAGTTCAGTCAGAGCGTACTGGCCGAGCTGAGGAGACTGTTCGAGGCTCGCAGTGAGCTGCTCCATCAGAAGGTGGTGCTACATGCGTACACTGCTTTGCTGTCACGCCTCCAGGTGGAATCATACTTGTATCGTCTACTAAAAGGTGAGAGAGCTTTACATCCTTCTTGCCTTGAAGTGGCCATAATATGCCTGTATCTATCGTGCATAATACTACTATAAAGTGCATATCCTACACAAGCCCCCACCACAGCGATTTCCTAATTGAGCCAAGAAGGTGTCATGTTAAACCGGCCGCTTTCACAGCATAATTAAACCTATTTAAGGCCTGGTACAAAAAAAACATTCTAGTCTGTATGTTAAGGTCGTATCTCCATGACAACACTGAGGGTGGGGCTTTTTTTTGTACCAGGCTAGTTATATTTCATTGAAGGTTAAAGTTTATGAATAATTAGGGGCACAGCCTCTTGAGTGACAGCTTGCCGTTAGCCCTCACTTCTCCTCGGAGATATACGTCAGCCAGATGGACGTACAGTATCTCCCTCCCCCCAACGTCGAATCAATGCTCATTTTTGGTAAGAGGAAATGAGGCGGAGTAAAAGTCTGACAAGATGCCGACTCTCATAGACAAGCACGATTGGATCAAGTTGAGAGAACGGCCCTTCACATAGATGCATCTATAATCCTACATCAGTTTTGTATTTCTTTTTTTATCAGATTGTTCTGGCAGCCGAACACAGCCTTGTTCTCTCCAGCCCTTGAAAGAGGCGGTCAGTGTCCTGTTTAGCTTCACACGCAGAGTCTTGGATGACACACAGTTTCAGACAGACATCCATCACTGGCTGGAGAGATTGGTACACACTATACCACTTTTCTTACTGCATGTATCATTGGTCGAGTTGTTTTGTTGTTGTTTCCTCACGCGCTTCTGCTCCACTCTGCAGGTGGCAGTCCTGCTGCATGTCGGAGGGTCAGGAGAGCACCTGTACCTGCTGTGCCATCTTTTGTGCTGTCCTGCAGGGGTTGGCAAGTGGGCCGCACCCTTCCTTCAGGTTAGTTAGGGGCAGTGATTTTCATTTATTGTTGTCTTGCCAAAGGTTGTACATACTAATTGGAGTTGTCTTGCCAATTTCTGCCTCAGATCCAAGTTTGGGGGAACACTTGTGGAGTGCAGCACTTTATGCAAGCTCTGGCCGTTCTAATGTCGCCTGCAAGGTAAATACCAGGGCCCCTGTAGCAATTACTCTTCATTGCCCACTGACTGCGGACTGTACCCTCTAGCTTTGTCTCTTTGTCTTTTCATGAGAGTTCAGGTCATCCTTTCAGGGTCTCACAAACTCACATCTCTAACCTGAGGCTTCTGTGTTTTGACTCAGACACCGAGCAGAGTTTCTGGGACATCTGAAGCCATGCGAGAGCCAGAGCTCAGCAGCTTCAGGACCTGAATCTGGCAACTGGACACTAGTAGATGAAGGCGGAGAGGAGGTATGCGAAGACAGGCAATGACTTCATTTTGAGAAAAGAAACACAGCAATTTCAGTTTTGTGTGTATATGGGATGGGGAAACTGGAAAAACCTGTCAATGAAAATAAAAAGCAAATAAGCAATCTTTTTTTTCTACATGATTGCATAGAGAAATAAGTAGAAAACTTTATTAATTATAACGTAGATATTATTTTTCTGGTAAAAACAGCATCTGTTTCTTCACTAATTGCCATTATGTTAAACAAAAAGTACCTATGCTGCATGTCTCTCAATACAATGCGATGTGTCACTGAGGTTAGTAGATGAAGCATTTATGACTCTGGTCTTTGTTCTGATATGCTGAGTCATATTCAAAGCTGTTGTAAAACAATAAACATGTTTGACTGGTTAAATATCATTCTGCTGCTGCCAGTACTAATGTGTTGTACTAATCACTTTGTTCTGGGAACTTTCACACATTATTATGCAAAGTAGTAACATTTTCAGATACTGGATTGTAATATTTTTTAAACATTCTCATTTCATGTTCTCCCCTCGTTTGCGTGGGTTTTCTCCGGCTGCTCCAGTTTCCTCCTACCACCAAATCATGTGTCCCCCCTCTAGGCACTTTAAACCTATGCCAGTTGAAATATGTGGATAATAACTAAGATTTCCATATCAGATTGGTCCGGGGCTGGGTTACCAGCTAGATGGAAATAGATGATCTGCTGTTGGTACCCCTAACATGTGCAGCCAAAGGACGAAGACGTCCCATTTTAAAAAAGCCTCCACTTTGCATCCTGCCTTAAAAACTGTTAGTAGCTTAGACAAGTGTAAAATAGAGACTGTTGTGAGTTGTTTTCTTAAGAGTGCACTATGTTGTCACTGAGCCTCTAACTGCACTGCCCTTTGTGTTTAGGATGAGGACCCAGGGAGCAGCTGGTTGTTGCTGTGTGAGGAGGATCTGATCTCCCTGCTGACCCAGTTCCCCTTTCAGCAGCTCTATTCACACATGCTGGGGATGAGCAAGCAGGGTAAGGGAGTCAGTCAGTCTGTCTGTCTGTCTGTTTGTATCCCTCAATGCATAAACTGACACAACACTTTCCTTCCAGGTGTATATGAACCCCAGGCCTGTTCCAGTCAGAAGATGATGCGCGTTTTTGCTTTTGCCTCCTCGCTCATCGAAATTCTCGCCCTTGGACTACAAACCTACAACAGGGCACGATACAGACAGCTAGTTAAGCGAATAGGGCACATCATACGGTCAGTGAACCAATAATGCACAGTATAACTATGCACATATGCAGTATATAACATTACATATTCATAATGTTGTCTTCTCTCTTGATCCTCAGGATGACGGTGTGTTATGTCAGTGACCACTGGGCCCAGTATGTGAGTATAACTGGTTCTGGTGGATCCAGCTCTCATGGACACTCTCTGTCTTTGGACAAGCTGCAGGTGGAATATGACAATCTCTTCCTCAGAGCTGTTTTACATGTACTCAGGAACAAAAGGTGAGGAATTGGCCTCAAGTTTGTATTTAAACTAAAAAAAAAAATTAATCATGAGCATCACGTTGATTTTCTGGGGTCGTCTTTTTCAGGTTGGGCATTTGGTTGTTTATGTCTGAGATGCCATATGGGACACTGTCCAGCTCTATGCTGTGGAGGGTCCTTTTCGTTATGCAGAGCACAGAAACAGCAGGACTGGAAACATTCAGCACCACTACTGACACGCGCTCCTGCATTCAGGCTCTTAGAGGTACCAGTGTATGCTCTTAACCTGCACAAAATATTATCCTTTAAATCCTAAGAAATGTAATTAGCATGGGCATTTTAGTAATGCTTAAAAAAAGAAGTTGAATGTTTCTTAAACAAAATTTCTATGGCCAGTTTTTTTAAACTTTTAAATTGAACTTTTCTAGAACTACTTAAACTTAATTTCTAAGTCAAAGAATTGAAACTTCAATACCATTCAATACCGCATGTTTATAAACGATGCGATATCACCATTTGATAGTAACAAAAGTACCAAAGTTATAATTTAAAAAAAGCAGATCTACAATCAGAGTTTCAACCCAAGGCTGCACAGTTGAATCAATGGGGAATAAAATCAACTGTGTGTTGCTATATATTCAGTGACCTTTTTCTCATGCAGCACTGTGTGAAGTTTGTTAATTTAAAAGTTGGGAAGAAATTCTCCTATTTTGTGTGCCATCGATTTTTTTTCTTTTTGCCGTGCTATCAAATGAGGTATTGACCTTTTTTTTATTGACTCATTTTTTTCTGCTTGTATTGTACTGAAGTTTACCATTCTGGTATCGTGGCAACGTTATAACTTTTGCATTGGGATTTTAAAACTGGGTTCAAAAAAAAAGTGTGGGTTGTATTATTCTCAGTCTGATGTTGACAGTTGCCACCCTTGTCTTTAATTGTATGTGTTTGTGTTTGTGACAGACCCAGAACATCACGAGAGATTTGAGCACTGGCTGTGTGAAGTGAACAGCTCTGATGGCATCTCCCTCCTCACCGCACTGGCACACATGGCCACACCGACACAGCACTCTGACCCCACATTCATCACAACCATAACTCTGCTCATGTACCAGGTATGAAAAGGAGCTGCAGGAGGAAAATAAAGCATATAAAATAAAACTATAGAGTAATTATAGCTTTAATTATAGAGTAGTGGCTGTCTGTCTATGCAGTGTCTATGCAGGACTGGTGTGTGTGTGTGCGTGATAAGGTTGTTAAAAGATTCATCACCCTTAGAAAACATAAAGTGCCCGCCTTGTTATTTTCTTATTTTTTCTCCAGGTGTCTTATGTGAGTGTGTCGACCAGAGAGACATACTCTAAAGTGGGGAGGGAGTTGCTGGCTGCCATAGCAACAGCCCATCCCTACGTTATCTCTGTGCTCCTGGAGAGACTGAGAGAAACCATACAAACTGTGGGAATGGTTAGTATTGTTATTCTATTAAGATGTAACTGCATGTACTTTACTCCATTGAGAGGAAAATACCTAACTTGGCATTCAGCTTTAACTCATTACTTTTTGTTCTGTCTGTGCTGTGTGAACATTTGTGTGTTAGGTGGCTCTTTATTTGTGCAAAGAGCTGCCTCTGAGTCTGTGGCGGCCACGGACAGAGGAAATTTGTGTGATCGGAGCCTGGTTGCTCCAGCATCCTCTGTCTGCTGTGGAGAACCGGCTGGCCTGTGTCATACTGGAGGGCCTCAACTGGGGTTACGCACAGGTAGTCATTGATTCATTACAATCTGTCCAGATATCTCGAGTACAGTTGTGAGTTTGTCGTTAAACCCGTTTCCTCTTGCAGGATGGCTCCTTGGCCCTGTCTTCATCTCTCCACAGTGAAGTGGCTCTGTTGGTGGCTGAAGCCTATAAAAAGTACCTTACTGACAAACCGTACAGTGGCCTCATATCAGAGGGAATCAAACAGGTGATGCATGCACTTTTTGGTCAAGTTTAGTGTGACCCACCACAGCTTGTTTCTCGATCTTTCTCTCTCTGACCTCCTCCCTTCAGGTGTCTTACCTTGCCAGTGTCCTTCGTTTGGGTGTATCTCCTGAAGCATCCTTTAGTCAATGGGCTTGGCAACTGTTGCTAAGGCTGAAGCTCCACAGCAATGCCCAGAACCCTAAAGGAGCCTGGTCGGTGCCCGCTTTGGCGTCCAACCCACTTCCAGAGCTTACACACGCTCCCAGCATGCACTCTGTTATCAGGGCTGTGAAAGCAGGCATTCCTATTGGTTGCTACCTGTCTATCGCTATGACAACAGTGGGACATAGGTTTGTAGTCACTCACACAATGCCTGATACTTATGGTGGATTCATACATTAGTTTGAATTCAGTTCATCTCCTGTGTTTTTCTAGTCTGGAGCACTTTTGTACTGATGGAGTCGGGTTGCTGAAGAGTCTGATACAATCTCGCCACCTGAGAGCTGCTGTGCATCTTCTGGACAACATCCTTCCCCCAACCTACCATCTCAGCTTCTACCTGCTCAACAACGCTCAGTAAGAAAGATACATCCTTTACACACAACCCATAAAATATATTTACTGTAGCAGCTGCTCTGCAACTCTCTGTAACTTATTCTTGCCTCCGCTGTTGTCCTTTTGTCTATGCCAGGTTTGTAAGTTGTATCCAGTTGTTCTTGCAATACGACAGCGTGTGTCCTCAAGGTGTTACTCAGCAGGTTACTCACAGAGTAGCACCACTCCTCACAGGAACCACCTATGGAGATAATGTCCGACTGTTGAACAGTGTCATTCAGGTTCGTCACAACAAGTTTTTATTATAAAGATGTTTTTCTGGTCTTTACAGAAAATTCATAGGTGCCATATTATGGTCACTTTCGGGTTCATACTTGTATTTTGGGTTTCTACTAGAACATGTTTACATGCTTTAATGCCCAAAAAACACACATTATTTTTCTAATATTTTCTGTCTGAATGAACCCGTTTTCACCTTCTATCGGAAAGTTGTGACATCAAAACTTTACAGAAATCCTGTCGGCTTGTTTAAAGTCACAGTTTCGGAATGTGGGCTGTGTGCATTTCTCTGTGGAATGATTTTGATACTTTCACAGAATTTCTATAACACCTAGCCCTGCTTCATAATTTAAAGAAGAAATGGAAATCTCACTTTTTTATTATATGGGACCTTTAACTTCCAGAATTCTTAAAATGGTTTGAAAAAAAATGACTTTACTTTGTGTATGTAGACTCCAGTAATATCATCAGCCAGTAATGGAAAGGAAAAGTCTTGATTTTACTCTAAAACAATGCTGGTACCTTGTGCTCAAATAAACCACATGGGACTTATTTTCTCCTTTAACCAGTGACATAGGTTTTAATCTCAAGATTTGTAAAAACAAAATATGGAAAAGATTATTAAAAGTAAAAAAAAAAAAAACAATAATGAGAATAAGTTGTTCTAGCCCATCCATCTTTCCTTTTATCATCTATAAATGTGTGTGTTTTATCTTCCAGAGTCACGTAGTGGAGAGCTCACAGCCCGGGCGTGTCGGTGCTGCAGCGGTGCTCGAGTTTTGGGTGGGGATTTTGACTCAGCAGAACCTGTGGTACCGGGACAAAACTGTCCTGTTCCTCATGGATCAGATCTGCTGTGCAGCATTCACACGCCATCAGGAGGAATGTGTGCAGAAACTGCTGTACCAACAGCATAAGGTTGGTGAATGCTGAATTTAGCACTGCATACTGCCTTCAGTAACATTATTAAGATAAATATAACTTTAAAGTCCCCCTCCACTCAAAAATGACATTGACGATAGTGACTTGTATCCAAGCAAATTTTGTCACAAGAGAGTTGTTTTCACATTCCAGATGTCTGTGCACTTCAGAGCGGACTGTCAGTACAGAGAGAAAACACACTGCCACCATAGCTGTCAGCTGACAGTTACAAGCTGATAAGCTAACAAACAACAGAAACTAATAAAGATGCTAACTACATTTACCATTCTGATAACTCTGCTAGTCGCCAGTTTTAGTGCAAAATAGATTCCTCAGCTGATGCTGGTTCTGGCTCACATCTTGGGCCTGCACAACAACCTAGAAGCTAGTAGAACGCATGGATGTGGTAGAAATTAGTCACAGAAGAGACTCAACATAGTGTGGACTTGTAGATGTGCTTCCATCCCCATTCTCTGATATTGTTTTACTTTATGTGGGAAAACATGTTGAACAAAATATGACTCATTGCATGTCTTGAGTGGGACTTATATGTGTTATATGAGTGAATATTAATGGGTCGCACATTACAATCAGAGCATGAGTTTTGTGGTGAGCGATGCTGAACAAATACCTTTAACCCATTAAGAACCTGGTTAATTTGCACTGTGATAAAAACTGACGTGGTATCAGCAGTGAGTATAAATAAGCATGCCAACTCTGAGTCACCAGTAAAATGTTTCCATCAGGAAAACATTAGGGGGCAACAATAGCTGTAAAGGTTTCCATTTTCATACCTCTTTCAGAATGCTTTGGGGTACCATGGAGATCGGGGTCTGCTCTCCTCTCTGGTTGGCTGGATTGCTGGAAATGCCACGCCCTCATTCATAGAGGGCCAATCCCTGAGTGCAGAGGTAAGGGTCTCCAAAGAACCAACAGTATGTGCAAGTGCTCTTGATCATATTAGTGAAGTTCTCAGTCCTGACAGGTGTTGTCTCTGTGTTTGTAGGTTTGGTTCGCCTGGCTGGTGCTGAATATGGAAGGTGTTTTTGAAGAGGATTCTCAGCTGAGACGCTGTGTTGAACATGAGCTCCTGTCAGAGCCCAACATTTCTCCAGAACAAGCCTTAAAGGTACAGACTCATACACAAGAAGTTACACATTTGTTGACGAGGAAATGTCAGGATTACTGTTATTTACTGCAGGGACACTTTTCACATTCCAGTCCGTGAAAGTCAAGGAGCAGTTGTATTCTCACATGGAAGAGTGGTAGAGTTCTCAGTAGTCTGGTCTACCGCTGTTTTATAGTCCTAAGTGCTGTATGTAGATGGTGTTAACAGTGTGTCTTTGAGCCAGAAGGCGCAGCAGAGGCTGAAGTTGCCGGTAGCATCGTCTCTGCAGCGGCTGCAGGTGTACCGCTGGGCATGTCAGGCCTTAGCCACGCCTCCTGACCACCCCCTCCTTCCCCTGGTCTGGCAGAAGTTCCTACAGCTCTACCTCAGACAACCAGGACCTGAGTATGGGTAAGATGGACGCACACACAGTAATATCCCTATCAAGAGGGATTAGGAAGAATCCATCTGAAGGTATATTCTATCTTCTATCTTCTATCTATCTCTCTTTGTATGTGTCGTCCACCAGGCTGGTTGCAGGTGGATGTATCGGCCGAAGGTTCTTCCAGGCCTCTTCCCAGGCCGCTTTATTTAAAAACCTAAGACAGAGAATACAGGAGGTGTCTGACTTCCACCATGCTGCCAGCCAGGCCCTCAGGGTGCCCCCACCACACACACCATCATCAGACAGCCAGGGAGATGAAAGCCCCGACAATCTCTGTCCCCCTTACCTCACTTCTCCCCAGCTGCACACAGAGCTGGTCAGGTAGGGCATTGATGTTTTATGTGCACATTCAAATACATTCCTGGTGCTCTCAGATCACAGCTTATCGGTTGCCTACAGGTTGTTTGGTGTGTTTGCTGTGTGGTTGGATGATGAGACTCTGCAGAAGCAGGAAGTCTACCTTCCCTCCCTTCCTCCCGAGTATGAACCACACAGACTGGCACAGGTCATGCAGCGACATCAGGTTGGTTTGTCTTCATGTGTTTTTTACATTTCTGAATGAAAACCATGTGGCAAAATGATTGTAACAGGATAGTCCAATCTTGTCCGACATTTGAATTTGTGTTGTCATGTTTTACTGTAGGAACTGTGGCTGGAGTATGTGGACCAGGAGCGTCTGCAGTATGATGAGAGGGAGGTTCTGTCTCTGTGGGAAAAGGTGCAGAGTGAGCCAATCTTCTTGCAGGCCCAAAACCCTGGCTTCACTGACTACACCAGCCTCAACAATGGTACAGAGCCAAACTTTATACTCTAGATTGAAAAGATTACAAAATAGATTCAGCAAACATGCAGTGGTAAATGTAAAAGTGAACAATTTTGAACACGGATAATGAGGGTTTTTTAAATAGTTACTTGTTTTAATGTTGTGTTTTGTGTCTCTTTTTGTGTCCAGCAAGGGAGCGTATCCTGTCCAACCTGCAGAAGCATCCAGTTCCCCGACCAGCTCCAGAGCCGCGGCAGCAGAAGGCTCCAGTGGCTCAAGTCCCCACCACCTGCCTCACTGACTCTAAAGCCGCTGCAGAACTGTTGCAGCAGGACCTCCGGATCCTGCAGGAACAGGCCAGGTACATGCAGGCCATACACACATTATAACATTTCCACAACATAAGCGGCACACATTGCACACATACGAAATACGTACTTGTTCATCTTGATGTCAGGATTGCAGTGGCACGCGAAGCACAGCAGGTGGCGATGGAGCAAGAGCTGCTGGAGAGCCTTCCTCTATTGTATAAGAACCAACTAGAGCAAGTCACCATGGCCCTGGAGTGTAAAGGGAAGAGTGGGCAGCCATGCCAGGGACCAGCAAACATCACTGTCACAGTACGACCACTAAAACCGCACACTGGGCACATTTTTTTTTTTATAATTTCTTTGCCATGATATATTAATGTGTTTGTGTGTGGTCTGTAACTGCGTAGTGTGAGCGTGTCCAGAGACAGGAGGCAGTACAGACGCAGATAACATCACTGCGCAGGGACGTCAAGAAGCTTCAAGCAGACGCCATGGCTCCTCCACCGCAAAGCCTGGCCCAGGCTGCTGTCCACACCGAGAACTTTATCACGTCAGTATTAACGGATATTGCTTCCAGAAAAAACAACAACAACGTCCCAATAAATATATAATATATATATTTATATAATAATATGTAGGTTTTGTTTTATTAAAACAGGGCTGTTCTGACTAATGCATATTTATGTGCCCAGGGCTCTGGTGAATATGTATAAGGCAGAGAAATCACCCGCAGTGCAGCATGTTGGTGTGTCAGCCTTCTACCAGGTGGTCTCCTATGTTTGTGAAGACACACTGCGACATCCCCCAACACGCCAGTACCTCTCCTCATGTGTGGAGATACTGGGACAGGTTCGCATACATACACATCCACACACACAAAACAGCACAAGATTTTTATCAAGCATTTTTTAGCTTGGAATGCCCAAAGAAAGTTAAGCAAGTAAATATCCATGGATAAGATTGTTAACCCTACTGGAATCAGAAATAAAACACCACTTTGACCAATTAATTGAGGTTCACTCTCTGTAAATCAATCCAATGTGCTTGAATTGACTGCCATTGTACTTTTGTTTGTGTCCAGGTGTTCATCCAGGGCAATGCAGAGGAATGTGGTCGGGTCCTGAAGACAATCCTGGAGCACAGACGTCTTTGCCCACTCATTTCCCCCTTCTTCACTCCCAACTCAGCACCCAATCAGCTTGTCTTTCTCTATCAGGACGTGGTGACATCCTTACACCTTGACAGTGCTGATGTAATTTTCATGCTGCTCACAAAGGTAAGCCTAGACACACAAATGATGCAACACAGGGAAGAAATATGATATACACCTAAAGCTGGCCAGTTACAGTAACCACCTCTGCCTCTCTCTGTCTAGTTTGATTTGTCCCAGTGGCTGAATGAAGCCCATCCTGTGTTTTCTGAGAGAACCCGCTTGCTGGAGTTGGTCCATGGAGCTCTGTGCGTCTGCGGCCGAGACCCTGAGCCTGAACTTCTCACACCTTTTCACCTTTTCACCAAACACTGGACCTGGCTTCTACGCCACCATTTCCCTGATCACTACAGTGACTGTCTGCGTCTGCTTATGACCAGTAAGTGTGAGTGTGCGTGTGGTGTGTGTGTCTGTGTGTCTCTGTGTGTATGTGTATGTGTGTCTGCCCAACTGATTGTGGTGATTCAAGTAATTATTAACTCATGAAACCACAATTGGAATCGCCATTTACTCAATCAAATACATTATTTTCTTTTCTTCCTCGCACAGTTTCCTGTAGAACATCACATATACAGATAGACAGACAGACAGACAGACGTATAAACACCTGGCAAAATACTCTAAACCGCCTCTGTGTTTGTTCCAGCTACAGTAGGTGTGATGACACACACAGTTTCAAAAATTGAAACCAATACGAGCGACGCTGTCGCGGCTGGTAATAAAAACAAACTGAAAATTCAAAACTAGTATTACCTTGATACAAACTTTTATGAATAGCAGCATTTTTTGTCTGTTATGTCACACATCCGCTCATAATGCACTTAGGAGCAGGGACTGTTTTTGTCCTCTTGTTGCTCATTCAAGTGATTCATCAAAACACATTCATCCTTCTGAAAGAAGGCCTCCTACTCTTCTTCCCACCAACAAAATATATAATTAATTATTTAACAAAACTAAAGTTAGCTGAATCATTCCAACAAGCAACTGAATCAGATACATTTTGACAAATTGTGAATACAAATGTGTCTATTTTTTGTTACAATGAGATAAAATGATTTCAAATAAAGGCACATAACCAGTTATCAAAGATCTGCTATGAATTCCAAGAATAGTGGATTTAGGTGTTTGATTTGCAACATTTCCAACAAATCTCACCAGGCTCATCAAACCAGTTACTGAGTCCCGAGTGCTGGAAGGTGTCTCTGCGAGTGCTAGGCTGCTTACCTCCATCCCGCAATACCAAGAGCAAAGCTGATCAAACACGCTGCACCACCGATATCTCCAGCCGTGGTGTCGGACCACCAGCTTCTCCCTTTAGATCTCCCATCAGCCTTTCCCCCCAGCAGGTAACTATTGTCGGTGTTGTTGTTCATAGAACGATGGAAAATTTCATCCTGTCCATCTCAATTACTTGTATGATGCTTAAACATTCATTATTATTCAAACCACACCATGTGATTTTTTTTTCCAACAGGTGGATGAAACAGTTGATTGGCTGAGTGATTACTTCCTGCGGAGTCGTCTCAGTAAGCCAGACCTCCGCAGTTTCGGCCTCTACTCAGCCTGGACTCCATATATCACTGATGTTGTTTCCTTCTGGGACCATTTGATTGGCGGTCTAATCAGTGTGCAGCTCAGCAGCTGTGCAAGAGAGTCAGTGGGCAGCGGCAAAACAATGAAAGGTAACCGCCAAATGTCAGCACAAGTTGAGGACAGTAAAACTTGAGATCATTAATATAATTCAGCTGATTTGCGCATTTGATTTTTTGTGATCTGTCAGTGCGAAAGTGAAATGTATCTTGCACTCTCACAGCACTGCAGGACCTACACAGTAAGATTGTGAAGTTATTTAAGCCTTGGATCTTTCCTCTGGACACTGATGATGGCGGGTAAGCATGTCACACCTGCAGCTCTCAGGCAGGTTTTGAATGGTGGGGAACTGTTGTCAGTGAGGCAGATGTGATACAGCTGTGAGCACAGACAGAGAAGACTCCAGAGAGGGCAGCAGATTAAAAATATTCACATTCCACAAGTTTTTTGAGATGTCGTTTTTGCCTCTTTTTGCAGGCTTGTTATGATGATGGTTTAATAATAAATACTAAAAACAACACTGCTCAGACAGAAAGACTGTTAGATGTTTACTTCAGAGGTAAACAGTAAGTCGATACAAGGAGAAATCAGTGTAGTGCTTTCCACTAAGGAAAATGTAAAACAAACGTCAAATGTCAATATCAGTTTCTCTTTGTGTCAGTAGCCCCAAATGCTACCCCTGGCTGGAGACAGACGCGAGTGCAGCAGGAGGTCTGGTCGGCCTGTATGCTCAGCTCACAGAAACACTGCATCACAAATTCAGAGGTGGGTACCCGGCAGTCCTGTTCACATAGTGAGTCCTTGAAATCCTTGAAAATGTGTGAATTTGAGAAGAAAACATCAAGGTTCGACATAAATTGACATGGGTCATTAAAAATGCTTGTATTTATATGTTTTGTGCAAGAATAGAAATTGAAGTTCTTGATATCTTTTTTACCTAACGTTAGTGAATCAGTTGTCTGGCTTACCTGATGTACAGTGCTGGGATAAAGCCTGACATCCGTCGGTGCACCAGGTGTCAGGCCCCTTCCACTATCACCGTTGCTGCGGTTTCTTTTGCAAGGGCACCTTTGCTGCTTCCGGGGCTTAGCGTCACCCAAGACGACTGTGATATGTTTAAAGAAATACAAACAACCCAGTGCATTTTTCCCATATCCCAGACCATACTCCAGCACTACCACAGCACTGTGGAGATAGGTCTGGCAATGTAAGACCAGTAAATAGGCATACATTCTGTTGTCTGCGTGTGTTCCTCTCACGTTCATTATTGTTTCACGGTGCTAGGGAATAATTTCATATCCCTAGACAGTTTGTGTAGTTAATGTAAATGTAGTTAATCAATCCCTCTCTGTTATAGTGAAGAGCTATGATTACAGGACTTTCTGTTAGATTACTGCTGGGGTCAGTTAACCTGACCTAAACTCTCTGCCAAGGCCATGATTTCTCTTGTCATCTTCCATCTCACTCTTTGGCAGGTTGCAGACACAGCTGTAGAGGTAGATGATAACCCTCACCGGGTAACACTTTGCATTGCCTAGCTGGTGTGAATCCTTATCTTCATGTTTATGTACTATAGCCAATTGTATGTTAAGACATCTTCCATTTGCTGTATCGGTCCACCTTTCTAGTATAAGAATCTGAGCTTTGCTGTTTGAGAATCAAGGTGGCCTCACGCATTTATTTGTGTTAACGACTCTTCTGTTCTCCTTGATCAAGTATAAATAAACTCCTTCAGCATAAGACATACAGGACTCTGGTACTTCCTCACTAACACACGGAGTAATTCAACTTGATCCATGTTTCAAACTCTGCTGTCTTGAATTTAAGGGGAATTGGGACTGGAAAGTCTTTGATGTATAAGAATGTATGGGAACCCTGTATGAGTGAGTGTTTAAGTTCTGCTACCTTTTGTTGTACTTATTTATAACTGTGTGTGTGTATGTATGTGTGTGTGTGTGTTGCAGATCGTCTGCTCCCCGGCCAGAGAGCTGCACTGTGGTTGTGTATGATGCAGTACTGTGAGAGCTGCACCTCTCCCCGTACACCCGAGTACCTTCTCTACCTGTACCACACACACCTCCGCAGCCTGCCCTGGAGACACCTGCACCCCGACACTCAGCTAATGGAGCAGCTCTTCAATGTGAGACACTCTGCCCTCTGCCCTCCGACTCCTAACCCCTGACAACTGACCACCGACACTGCACACGGGTCTAGACATGCATGACACAGGGGAGCTTGTTAATTTGAGATCTCGGTCCTTGGCCCTAGCTCCTATTATTAGCCTGACTTCTCTGTTCCTGTAAACAAGCCGCTGCCTCTTAAGAACCACATGGATCTATAGAGGCTGCTACACAGAATCTGCACAGAAAATTAGATGCATTTGGATTTATGATTAGAATATTGTGATTACTTTCAAGATAACTGAATTATTCATTTAGCCAGTCATGTGCAGCTTACATTAAGTAGGAGTCAAACAAACTCAGAAATAATAAATATTCAGTAAGTTGAGACCCAAGAGGTTTGATTTGTTTTTAGATTTGTGTTGATTTGGTTATTTTCTGTCCTTCCTGTGCCCGCAGGTGGAGAGAGGAAGTCCCAAGAGCTGCTTCCTCTTTCTGGGAGAAGTGTTATGTGAAGTTAACTGGGTCAGCGTCCTAAGTGACCACTTGCAAACGCCCCCCACCTCGACAACATATCCGACTCTACCGGACACGGGTACTCAGAGAGAGTCACACACCATGTTAGTCTATCTACTTTACATGCTAGTTTTTCTGGCAAAGGAGGAACAAATCCTGAGTCAACAGGTAAATCCAAAATATTCTGGTATCCCCTCACAGTCAGACCGCTTGTCCCTTCTTTATTCATTCATTTATTTCCTCCTCAACCTCCAGGACTCCCCTCTACTCAGTCTGTTGGTCCAGTCCACCTCTCTGCCCTGGCACCAACTGGACCTGTCCTCATACCAGGGCATTTTGGGATATGTTGGCACCCACTACCCTCCATCCCTGCTGCTCAGTGCTGATTCTGCGCCTCAGCTACTGCTGAAATCACTACGTAGCGCTGCTGGGCTCCACCCCCGCCCTAATGAAGTGCCACACAGGGTGAGAAGATACAAACGTATTTGTCATATCTCAGATTTTTTAGGACATGGTTAAGGTCAAGGTTTCAAGCCCAGAAATTTATGACAGAACATACTCACTGTTGATTTAGTATACATGTAGAATATCAAACATTTTCGATCAAATTGGGTACTAAAATAATTCATAAACTCCATAAATTAATGAATGTTAAACATACACTTACAGCTGAGATCTCATATAGAGAGATACTGTATACAGTCATTGAACAGCTGTATTAAACAGAGGCAGCCCCATGTTGGAGAATAAAATGATGAATTAATCTCCTATATCTGCATCTGCTCTGCCCTTAAGCAAGCGCATCTTGTATAAAAGTGGGAGGCGTGAAACTTGAAAATCTGCATAAATTTAGACTTTAGACAATTCTGTTTTCTTTGTCAGCTCTGTATCACTCAGCCAAATTACATCTCACACTAAAAACCTGACAATTGCTGTAAAGCTAGAGTAGCAGAAAGCTATTTTATACACAACCTGATGATGTTCCAAAGTTGCAAAATGTAATGTCATAGGACCGGGATCCAGCAAGTTATTTTATTTTTGACTGTAGGAAGTCCATTCATAAAAATAGCTTTGCTGTCAAACATGGGAACCACTCTTTACAGCAGAATTATGGTGAAAAGGTGAAAATATCAGAAATTTATTTGTTTATTTTTATTTTCCCACGTTTTTTTTTATTTAATTTTGCTGACAAGTACACAAGAAAAAGCATAGCAGTTGCACAGTATGTCTGCTTATTTTTTTATTTATTTGGTAAAGTTGACATTTTACTTGGAAGGTTTTACCTGAAAAAATTATTTTAGGATAAGGTAAATTACACGTAAACCAGTAATGATAAATAAATTATGTAATGCTTAAATATTCATACAGAGAACCCAAAATATACTAACAGTTTCAGGGGGCAGGAGTTCTTGGTTTGGGGACATATGCTCTGAATATCTTTAATGATGTGTACAATATTTTGTTATTCTAACTAAAGTAATGCATAATCATAATATGTATCTATTTCTGTTTAGCATCAATCCAAACAAAACTATAATCTCTGTTACTTTCCATCTGTCAGGAGGAAACGCTGAAGGCTGGAGCGTATGTGTGCTGGTGTGTGCAGTCTTTGGTGACCCTTGAGCAAGGAGGCAGCATCAGCCTCAGCAGCCTGGAGGCTCAGCTGGAGTCACTTCTGGAGAGCGTCGTCACATTCAACCCACCGGGCGAGTTGTCCCCACCTTTTTCCTCAACAACATTATCATCCATCAGCGACAAATTCTGTCATCTTACCCTTTCCTTCTGTTTTTTCCTCTACAGAGACAGGTTTGGAGCAGAGGCACATGGCGTTCTGCAGTCTGTTCAGCGACGCTCTGGCTTTGCTGAACGGAGTCGGTGTCTCAACAGGCGAGGCACTGGCCGCTCATGTCATTACCTGGCTGGACAGGAAAGGGAGGGGCTTCCCCATACTGCCTCTTCTCACGGCTTGCTCCCACTGTCTCGCTTCAGTGCGGCATATGACACGGATCATGGAGGCGTGCATTACAGCGTACTTCAACCACGGTAACCACAGTTTATTTAAGTTGAGATTGCAACTTTTTTCTTGGGGAAACTTGTACAGGTTAGGGCTCACTGTAAGCGGAAAGTGCTCTCTCTCTTGTACACATGTTATTATGCTCTATGTAAACTTACATAAGATAAATATTTAAGTCTAAGTTTTTGTTTGATTTATTTACTTATTTAGTTGTTGACCAATTTTTCAGAAACTTAGTTTAGTCCTTTATTGTCCCACTTTAATACAGCGAGTTTAATCAATATGATTCTTTCTTTTTTTTCTCCACTGTGTGTTCGTTTCAGCTGAAGAGGAGTCTTTAAGTTGGGGTCCTGTGTTGGCATCGCTGCAGGTGCCGGAGCTTACAGTGGATGACTTCCTCTCCGAGAGCCAATCAGGAGGCAGCTTCCTGACCCTCTATGCCTTCATCCTGCAGCGCCTCCACTCAGAAAACACAGCAGCCAATGAGAGGAGGACTCTGGCTCTAATTACCACATGGACCAATCAGGTCTTCCCCAGGTTTGACCCCCCCTTGTTCTCTCATTTGGTTGCTTGTTATGACTTATAAAGGCCCCATGTTAAGCCGAATTTGAGGTTTATACTTATATTGTCGGTTACTGCTAGAACATGTAAACATGCTTTAATTATTTTTCATCATATTGCCTGTCTGTGTGAATAAAGTCTGGCTCACAGATCTGAGTTGGCAGTTGCAGGAAACAACTTGTGAATGCACCTGAGTAAAGACCAGACTCTGTCTCGCAGAGCTCTCATGCCCGATGTCGATCCGTTTTCTTACACGGCCGTAGTCAGAGTTAATTTACCACATCTTTAACTCTGACATTGACTTGACCAGTCAACCGATCAATTCCAGCTCACACAAGCTTCTGTGATAACGGTTTAATACAGTTCTTCAAAATCGACATACAGCTAGCAAATCATCTGTGGTTTTAAGTCCATTGAGCTCCTCCTGAGCTAAATTAAAGCCAGACTTAACCTTTAGGTCACCGACCATCAAATTATCTTTGTCTAGCCACAAAGTCTACATACAGTATGTCTTTTAGTATTTTTTGTGGCATTTTGGGGGGGAATTAGCCTTTTTAATGCCAAGAAAATGCAAATGTTCCACCAAAACAATTAGGTCAGGTCAGACCATACTCCAGTGCTGGAGTAGGGTAAGACAAGACTAGTCTAAATATACCTATGTTCACTCTGTCTGAAACGCTCTGTTTTAGTGCCTGTGTCTTTAAAACCCCCTCCTGAAAAAGCCCAGTCTGCTCTGATTGGTCTGCGTTTTCCTTGTCATTCCTACTGAAGTCCTGACTGCTTGTGGATTGAGTGTGTGATACTTTCACAGTATTTATATAGAACCTCCACCTACTTTGTAATAATAAAAAAAAAAGATATGGAAATCTATATTTTTACAATGTGGAACCTTTAAAAGTCCATGTATCATGTCAGCATGTTTGCTTTTGTATGTCCAGTGGTCCAGGTGATGAAGCCAAGCTTTTTCTTTGGTGGCACAAAACGCTGAGTTTATCAGCGGAGCAGCTGAAGCCACAGGCGGGCCAAACTGAAGTGTCAGGAGTCGTCATGGGTCTGTTGAGGTTGCAAACCAGGCTGCTGCAACTGGGAGAAGAAAGGCTGAACTCTGGGCTGCTGGGAGCTATCGGCCTCGGAAAGAGGTCTCCTGTTTCTAATAGGTACGTTCAGGTGCATTTTATGAACTAATGAAAACACTACAGTAAGATATGAATTCATCATTGTTGATAATCCACCTGTTAATGCATGTACATCTAGGTTCAGGGTGGTGGTACGCAGTCTGGCAGCATTCCTCTCAATCCAGGTGCCATCAGAGACTGAGCTTCGACTCCAACCCACCAGTGACTTGCAGCTCTCTGTGAAAGCACAGCAAGTATGCAGCAAAAAGTGCAAATACAGTGTTTTCATTTTCCAGTCTGCAATTATCTGCTAAAAATAACTTGATGTTTCTTGTCTTTTCTGTGGATGCAGACGTTGGGGGCGTTGGAGGCCATGTCCAGCAGTAAGCAGTACTCAGAGTTAGAGGACTCTGTGAATAAAGCTGTGCAGTTCATTCGCTACCCTGGACACTGTCTCAAAGATGGACCCAGACTGCTGGCCCTGCTGGCCAACCTCCTATACCCGGACCTCAGATACCTACACATTATCCATTAACCGTGACTTTTTCTGCTGGAGAGCCGAGAGGACGCTAGTATTCTGTGGCAAATACAGTGGCAGTTAACCCGTGTTCTGCACACAAAAAAAATCTTTCTGGAGCACAAAGTTCTCAAGCAGTGACACTGGATCGCATTTGCTATCATATCAGCAAGAGCTACATGTCTTATAAGAGAAGGCTTCGTGTGAAGGACTGTGGAAAAAAAAACTTTTTGACTGGTCATGTTCAGTGAAGATAGCATAAGAAATGTTATGTGCTAACCTCTAATCATTACGCGCACTTTGCTTTCTTCTCTCGTGTTTATGCCTTGTTGCTTTTTATATAACTTTGCCTGTTGGTTTTTCAACTGTTCTTTTCTTGATTTGAGAGAAAGTTGCACATATTTATTGAAGCGGCATATAGGAATCAGAATTCAACGCTGGGTTTTAGATGCAAGTTTTATACCTGCATGCGGAGTCGAACCGAAATAAAAGTTGAAGGTTGCACAGATTATTTGGAGGGAGTTGAAGGACAGATCTAATAATCCTATAAATTTAGAAGTACCTTTTTAAAATTTGGTGGGCGGGCATGCCGGGATGCTGGAAGACAGAGTTCAATGCCTGATCCAACTCCCTAAAGCCAGCTGTTAATGCTAGCATCGAGCTGCAATCTCTCAATCCTAGATGCTGTACACATTCAGATGAATATAGTGGCTGCCTCACGTGATGTAGTTATTATGTTTAGTAACGGAACATTTGCCAGTATTATGTTTATGTCCAGCCAAAAGTGCTTTCATTGTTTCTGCCAAAGAGGTGTTGTTTTAATCTGCTCAGCTACTTAAACCATCTTGACCATGAAGTCCAGTTGTATCTTCGTCTCTGTTGGGTACAAGAATTACAGCCTGAATAAGCCCATGATCTAAAAGGAACACTAAGCACCACTGACAATGTCCCACACCAGTTGGCTTCCTTATAAAGTAGTGTGTGTGCACTGTGATACAATACTTATGCCGTTGGTATTGCTAAGAGACAAGGAGGGATGTCATGTTGTTGGAGCCAGTATATAACTGCACTTATACACACGAACAGATTGTATCTCAGATTTATCAGACCTCCACGCTGTACTGTAGATCTGAGACATATTTTAATTACCCTCATCAGTTCACTGCTCCTGTTGCTCTGTGCCATCTCAATAATCATCGTGTTGCACTTCTGCAGCCTGAAGCTCGCCTTATTGCCTGTTTTATGTGGCGATAGTTAATGTCAGAAGCATTTCTTTTTTATGAGTCAGTGATCAGAAATGGGTCCGTCGGGCTGCTGGAGGAGGGAGCTACAGTACAGAGGAGACAAGACTATGTTCAATAAAGGGAACTGAATGTCTCACGGCTGATATTTACCAACTGAGCTCAGTGATCGGGGACCATGTGTAGAACAACAGAAAGACTGATCTGTACTCCCGGACAGGTCACATGCAGGGGCACATAACTGCTTAATGGATCGAGCTGTGAAGAACTAGTGAGAGACAAAAAAAGATCCAGACAGCACAGGATACATTGTGCATCCTCTACAACAAATACTGGCCCGCATTCTCCATGCATAACGCTGCAGATGGTCAAACTCAAATTAAAACTTCCTTGTCTAAGAAGCCTGTTCTAACAAGCATGTTCCTTTGTCTTGATAATTTCACTGTCACCCGCATCCTGTTGTTCTTTCTGTGCGACAGTACATGTTCCCAGTTAAAAAAAACATTGTTCAGGAAGGGATCTGTGCATTGAGCTGTGTGCTTTTGTGCACACGCATCCAGCATCCTCATTTGACACCACCACTTCTGTCCGGGAGAAAACCTCTCTTCAGGCAACAGTGGTCTCTATGGTTACAGGGAGGGTAGATGTGAGAGAGGAGATGGAGAGGACGGGATGTTCTGAGGCTGTGAGAGAGGAGGTGGGAGATGCTTACAGACGCTAATCCTCCTCTTCGCACTCCAAAAAAAGGCAGACAAGGGGGTCTGTTGCCTCTCGCCATCTTCCCGTTCTCCCGTGGCGGAGCGTGTTGGAGCAGTCAATATTTATGTAACCGGTTGCTCTCAGACATTAACTTCATCCCCTGTTCACTCTCTCTCGCTCTCACACACACACACATATGTATATATACACAAACTCAAAGGACCCACTACTGGGACTGTGCTACTGGCAAACACATCCCTGTCTGGCAGACTCCCGTGTCACCATGGAAACCCAGCGTCAGGTCAGGAATAGTTGTTCCTAGACTGTTTGAGTGCACACTCAGCAATCAGAGCAGCACGTGGTGGATCAGCTCCCCTCATTCATTGTTGGCAATTAGACTGCAGACATAAAACTGTGATTATATTCTGTGAAAATCTAGACAAGTTACACAAGAACCGCCGACAGGAATGAGTAGATTCATTGTGTAACCTGTGTGCACATTTGGCACAGGCAGGTGCAGATTTCCATCAGTGCATTGCAGTTGATTTCAGCATGTCCCAGTGTCAGTCACAGGCTGCACAGAATAACACTCCACTGCTGACCAGTTGCTCTTCAGGGGACAGCTGCATCAGCCTGAAGTCCCTCCCTGCTGCCAAAACACACACTCAGCTGGACACATAGGAATGTCTGTCTCTCTCTCTCTCTCTCTATGTGTGTTTGCATTGTTTTGAATGTTCAATGTGTGTGTGAGTGTGAGAGCAAGTGGGTATGTGTGTGTCAGACAGCCTCCTCCAATTTAGACACCCACTTTTCTCGCACCTCCTCGCCAGTCCGGTGGAGAGTGGTGACTCAAGTTTAAATGAGTCTCTATGTGTCTCCTTCTCTCTCTAGCATTGACCCAGCAGAGCAGAAGCAGTTCGCTCCTTTTTTACTTTTAACTGTAAAAGTCATCAATGACTCAGAGCTCCACCGGAGGTGTAATACTGTATGTGCGGATTTTAGAAAACCATGGTCTGACTGAAGTTAGGGAGGACTGTTTGGCCTTGAGGATGTACTGGGTGTTCAGTTTGATGCATGAACCGAATCTTCTTACAATGAAGGACGAATAAAAACTGAGAGGACATTTTGAAGTTGTATCTGGACCGTGGCACTGATGAAGAGGTTGAGGATCCTGTTTAGAATTAGGTTAAGGTCAAATCAGGCACAGAGCAACGCTGTAAAGTGGGAATCTGCTTCAGGGTCTCAGAACTCAAGGGATCCAGTAGCTTTAATATATATGTCAACTGACCCTACTTTATTACCTTAAAGTAGGTTCTGATGTTAAATTCTTCAGTTTAGGATTTTCTTTATTTTAATTACTGTAAGTGTGTAAACCCAAGTACCCCTCCATATAATCTGGCTATGGGTCAGGGTTTTCAGGATTAGTTGTGTTATTTTGTGGGGAATTGTTTGAGTTAAATAAGTGACAAAGTAGATTTCCAGTGCCAGGTTGACCTCACTGCAGCATCCAAGTGTTTGATCTCGGGGTCACTGTTAAAGGTCACATGGGGCTCAAGTTTAGAGAACAGGAAAGGGTTACTTTTAGGTGTTTGGCGTTGGGGAATGTGGGATGCGACTCTGAATACATCTTCAGTCTTTACAAAGATAGAAGATGAAATGCGTGAGTGTATGGAGTCATCACCTTACACAGGCACGACTACACACACGCACTACTTTATTATCAGGTGGTGTTTTTCTGTCAGCAAACAAGACCCCCCCCCTTCTCTCTCTCTCTCTCTCTCTCTCTCTCTCTCTCTCTCTCTCTCTCTCTCTCTCTCTCTCTCTCTCTCTCTCTCTCTCTCCCCAAACATGATTGAGTCTGAGTGAACCGCAGCCTTGTCCCCCGGTGAATCCTACAAGAGAAGAATTTTAAAGCACTTCTGCTCTTTTTCTAATTCAAATGGTTCAATCAAACTTCACCCTGAATAATGTAACTAATCCAACTCCGGGTGCTGAACGTGTTTGTGAGCGGACCTTGAACAAAGAGCCCTGGCTGGCTGCTGGTTGAGAGAGGGAGGGCCGGGCTCGCTCTCCAGACTGCCAACGGATTTTTTTTATTTTATTTTAACCAGTATCGGACACAAGACAGCGGACTCGGTAAGGAAACAACACATTTTTGAACGCATTATATTGAGCGAAAGATGCTTAAATCTGCGCATGTTTTACACCGCAGAGGTGGGACCGGAGAACATCATGATCATGGATTAGGGGGCAGACACATTTATCAACCATGATAAGGGAATAGAGTTTGTAACCCAACATCACAGCCTCTGTTGATAAGTTTTTATGTATTTTTTAAATACTGGATTATTTATGACTGAACAAGATGAACCTTTTCACCTTGATCTCTAAATCTTGGTGATTTAGTTTGGGCTTATATTATGTGATGTGGGTTTTGGTGGATGGGCAGTTGTCCGAGGTTTTCCAGTGAAACGTCAGATGCGCCTCACAGTGTGTGGTCACCGGTTATTTCCGAGACCGTGATGAGCCTCCTGACGTCAATTTATAAGGACCTGCTCAGTGCCGGGGCGGCAGGCAGATAACTGTGCTGAAGGAGAGAGCGAGAAAGAAAGAGAAGCTGGACCATGTTGATGTGATACATTCTTCATGTATTATTGCTGAGCATTCTGGTAGGATTTTCCTTTTATTTCATTGTTCTTCCTTTGCGTTATCTTCCTTTTAAGTCGCGTCCTTCCCGATCTCATGAGGTGATTTTGAACCCGGCTTCGTGTCACTATTTTTTACTGTATATGGGTCAATACGGGATATGTCTCGTGTTTATCAGTCAGTATAGGTAATAACCCAATATTAATAATGGTGTAAATTGTCGGACTATACTATATAGGCTACAAACAGGCAGCGATCAAAATGTTATGATAACGAGCCTTTTTTACTCCCTCTTGGTCAATCGGAGGATCCCCGTGTCATTGTGAGAGGCACCGCAATGTCTCAATGAGTTTCAGGACAGGTTGTGTGTCTCCGGCTGGTTCAACACAGCAGATCTGGGGGCAGCTCATCAGCCAATAGCCATGTCGATCGTATGCGTATTTTTTGCGCAAAATCACATTTCAATACATTGGAAATAAATCAATCCTGTATTGCCTATAAGCCTATACCTGCCTGGCTGAAAGGGAAGAAGCCCCAAAGCAGATGAAGGGAATTCCTCTGCACAGCAACCACATCCCCATAGCAACAGTTAGTACAAATCATCACTCTGTGTTCCCATTTCTCAACTATCACGAAATAGATCTGGCAGTAAAGTCCATGAGGAGAGCTCTTGAGTGCACTCTGCACCTCAGCCAGGACACATATAGGCTGCAGGTCTGTCCAGCACCCTCCTTGGTGGACTGTGACAAGACTCTTAACAACATCACCTTGTATCTCTGCAGTGACTTGACCACCGGCCTGAGCTGAAGAGGTGTGGGAGGGGGGGTCCCAGTCCAGAGAGGTGTATGCGTGTGTGCAGCTATGGGGAAGGACTACTACAAGACCCTGGGCATCCCCAAGGGCTCCAACGAGGAGGAGATCAAGAAGGCATACCGGCGCATGGCGCTGCGCTTCCACCCAGACAAGAACAAGGATTCCAACGCCGAGGAGAAGTTCAAGGAGATCGCAGAGGCCTATGAGGTGCTCAGCGACCCCAAGAAGAGGGTCGTCTATGATCAGCTGGGAGAGGAAGGTGAGGAGGGGGAGGTTCATGTGTGGGATTGTGTCTGTCTGTCTGTGTCTGTGCAGGACCTTGAGTGAAAGAAGTCACAGAGTGCAGAGCAGAGCAGTGAGGCCTTGTAAAAGAGGAGTTATGATGTATTAAGTTTTTATTAAATTGCTCAGGAACAGCATTTAATATCACAATGGAGGGCTTTGGTGGGCTTCAGTCACTGAAGTAATAATACTGTGTCTCTTCCATATTTTCTTGTCTGTGTGTTTGATTGTCCATTGTTATCTTTAGTGTCAACATCCTTTACTAGTCTACCTCAGCTGCTAGTGTGTGTGTGTGTGTGTGTGTGTGTGTGTGTGTGTGTGTGTGTGTGTGTGTGTGTGTGTGTGTGTGTGTGTGTGTGTGTGTGTGTGTGTGTGTGTGTGTGTGTGTGTGTGTGTGTGTGTGTGTGTGTGTGTGTGTGTGTGTGTGTGTGTGTGTGTGTGTGTGTGTGTGTGTGTGTGTGTGTGTGTGTGTGTGTGTGTGTGAGAGAGACAGACAGACAGACAGATGGCTCAAGATCATTACGTGGTTGAGATATGAATAGCAGCGGCTGCCGTAGTTTGCATTTGTGGGTGTTTTGTGCATGTACCTCTGTTGTGTGTGTGTGTGTGTGTGTGTGTGTGTGTGTGTGTGTGTGTGTGTGTTTGTGTGTGTGATGGATGGAGTGACCTGGTATTTAATGAGTTTCTCCACCACCAGCGCTGTTGGAAGATCGGTAATGCTGTGGGATTTTTCCCGCCCACGGGGGCAGCTCTCTCCTCTGTGCAGTTATCCACATGCAGTTTTTGTCCTGTGTCTGGCATCTGACTTCATATTGATGTTTCCAGCACGGTGGGCGTTTGAGTGTGCATGTGCGTATGAGATTTCACGTTCCTCTCTCTCTCTTTTCTCTCTCAGGTTTGAGGACAGGAGGCAGCAGCTCATCAGGTGCTCCTGGCAGCTCAACGTACCACTACACCTTCCACGGAGACCCCCACGCCACCTTTGCCTCCTTCTTCGGCGGCTCCAACCCGTTCGACATGTTTTTTGGCTCCAACCGCAGCCACGGCCGCTCCAACGGGTTCTCCTTCCACAACGACCACGATGCAGAGCCGGACATGGACGTGGATGAGGACGACCCCTTCGCTCACATGGGGAGACAGTTTGGCTTTCCGACGGGGATGAACAATGGCTTCCCAGGTGAGGGCCGCAGGAGGAGGGGGGCACCGTCAGAGCGCCTGGGGACCGGGCGCAAGCACCAGGACCCTCCGGTGGTCCATGAGCTGAAGGTCTCGCTGGAAGAGATCTTCCACGGCTGCACCAAGCGCATGAAGATCACCCGCCGCAGGCTGAACCCGGACGGGCGCAGCATGAAGACAGAGGACAAGATCCTCAACATTATCATCAAGAAGGGTTGGAAGGAGGGGACCAAGATCACCTTTCCGAAAGAGGGGGACGAGACCCCCGAGAACATTCCTGCCGACATAGCCTTTGTGCTTAAAGACAAAGGGCACGCCCACTTCAAGAGAGACGGTTCCAATATCATTTTTAACTGCAAGATCAGTCTAAAAGAGGTGTGTCCGTCTCTTCTGTTTTGCTTTCTGCTCCCCTGTGCTCGCTCTTTGTCACGTTTCTGCATGTGGATGAGCAGATGATGCTGCTGAGCTTGAGGGTTTGATTCCCAGTGGAGCAAACCAGGCAGAAATGTAATGCATTCATGGAGCTGCAAAGGCTTTGATGAATATCCCCAAAAACTTTTATCCACTCCTGCTCTTTTTTTCATTCTTGTCACTCCACCTGGGCCAACAGGGGATGAGGTGAAGGGGTGGAAAGGTGTTGATTTATGTGTGTGTGTGTGTGTGTGTGTGTGTGTGTGTGTGTGTGTGTGTGTGTGTGTGTGTGTGTGTGTGTGTGTGTGTGTGTGTGTGTGTGTGTGTGTGTGTGTGTGTGTGTGTGTGTGTGTGTGTGTGTGTGTGTGTGTGTGTGTGTGTGTGTGTGTGTGTGTGTGTGTGTGTGTGTGTGTGTGTGTGTGTGTTGCAGGGCAGGATCGGTGAAGAGCAGAGTCTCTGTCGCTGCAGTGTGAGAGAAGCAGTGGGAATGTGATGTCCTTGTGTGACCGGCCTTGAGCCATCATCCTCACTTGTTCTGCACTGCTGTATGAATAAATATCCATAAACATGCATGCGAGCAGGCACACACACAGCTACACACAGGAATTAACATGCACACACTCTCTTGCATCTTCTAGCTTATTTGCAAATACACACTCAGTTAAAGATGGATTGTAGTAAGACAGTGGTGACAATCCAGGCTGCTATAACTGTGACTGGCAGGACATTTAATTGGCCGCTCCTACGAGGGCAACGGGTCCAGCACAGTTCTGCTCCATCTGCGAGTTACACAAGCTTTAATGTCTCTAAGAGCACTGCCACTCCACTGGCCTTCAGTCCACATGGTTGGGCTTAATGGCAGGTGTTCTCAAAGATTTGAAGATGTCAGGGGAGTTGTTTTTACTCCACTCAAGCCAATTCTGAACAGCAGCACAGACTTGTCAGAAGTCATTAGCCGGTGGTGGGTGTCTGCACACAGCACATCAGTGAGGACAGCCTAGTTAATGAGAGCACATTGAAGTTTATCAAGTCGTATTAAGCAGGAGATGGTACGTGATCAAACCTGCACAGTGATTAAGTTTGCACTGCAGAACTCGCACAGCTAAGTACTCTGCTCTTATGGCAGCCAGATAAGAGACTTAAGTCGGATGCAGCTAAAGTCGGGATGGAGGATAGAAGGAGAAATGTGGAGTGTGTGTGTGTGTGTGGGGGGGGGGGGGGTATCTGGGGAATATAAGGGAAGTGGGTCAGATGATTCAGTATCCAAAGCAAATAAGAGCTCATATTCCACCGCTCCCACTCTGCTCCGTTTCCCTGAAGATGTGATGCTAAATGCTGCAGTGAAAACACAGCACCAGCCACATGCTGCACACCAGACAACCTGCCACATATAATGTTGCAAATGGATTGCAATGCAGCAGTAGATAAAACAACCTAGTTAGCAAGATTGTTTCCAATAAGTGCTCAGTCATGTGCAAAAACAGAAGAAAACGCAGATATAGTCTATAGTTTGTCTTATTCTAACTGCTGTATGATTTGTTTGCTCAATTGTGTTTGCTGCCTGAAGCATGCCCTGATGGGCAGTTTCATTTAGTCTTGCCAAGCCTGTTGGCCAAGCTATAAACACCTGGGAGACTCTGCTAGCGGCAACTTCTAGCCCTGCGATGCATTCACTGTGACAGCAGTCAGAAGCAGTTAGCAGAAATTTGACACGTTGATTTCCAAGAAATCAACCTACAGTATATCTTGATCTGTGGTCAGGCTCTCCCCGGCATCAAGGATGCCTCTGCAGTGTGCTGGTTTCATCTGTGGCAGTGCATGTCTAGCTCCTGTCACCACTGCAAAACCCACATCCAAGCACACGTAGCTGCTAACTGTAGCTGTTGGGCTCTAAAGGCAAAGTGGACAGCTCTTTACAGCTTTATTTCTGATATCACTTAGAAAGGCAAGTTTGTCCTCAATGGTAGAAGATGTTGAATCAGTGTGGGAGTAAGGCAGCATCTTTATCTGTTTAGCAAGTACTTTGGTTCAATCCCGTCAGTTAAATGCAGCAATAGCAATCAGTATTCAGGTGATGATGAGGACACTTTAAACTGGTCCTTTCTGTGATGGTTTTTATTAGAATATGGCCCCAAGGGATTCATCTACAGACCAATCTCGCAAATATAGCAATATCAAAATATACAGTGTGTGTGTCTGTCTGTCTGTCTGTCTGTCTGTCCATCTGTCTCCAGAGCTATGTTGTCTGAGCTGAGGCTTATGCAATCATTGGGCCCTCAGATCAGCTGGCGGTGTGTGTTGAGCGCCATGGCAACCTGTCTCTGTGTGTAAGACTTGTTAGTGAATGGAACTGTTCATAACAAGAGGATGAGCACTAGTCCCCGTCCCAGTCATCGGCTCAATCACCTCCTAGTGTATGTAGCGGGTAAAAAGGAGGCTGATGTCATGGCTGGAAAACGACCTGTCCTCTGGAGCAGCTGCTCTGCTTCACTGAACTTCAACTGTCCACATGTCCAACCCTGTCTGTTAAAAACAAAACTAGGCGAGACAAAAGAGATCTTCCAGCAGGCTTGATACATTGATTACATTGGCCACGTAATGACATGGACCGGGTGTTAGAGGTTAAGCATGTGCCAATCCAATCACTATTACATCACGAGGGGCCGGTTGCCTCAGGATAACTGCCGTTAAGAGTCGGTATGTTTTCCTAAAAGTTGCCCTGAGTAGAATATAGCTTAAATGCGACATATTATGTACATTTCCACGTTTACATGCTGTTAAAAAAACATATTTTTCTCATGCCTGTATCACCCTGTCTAAAACGCTCTGTTTTAGTGCCTTTATAATCAAAAAAGTTATGGAAATCTCTTCTTTTTTCTTTTTTTATAATAGGGGACCTTTTAAAAGAGTATTCAGGTTTTCAGAAGTCTTTTATTTGACATTCCCTGGTACCACACATGTATTCTATCTTATAATTTGCCTTACTCTCTCTTACACGTGTCATTACCCCTAACATACCCTCTATCGCCACCATGAGTTTCACATTTGGGGATTTCAGCACTGAAGACATCTTTACCAGTCTCAGCTGTGCTTTGTTTAAAATCAAATTACTGCTAGTTGGCAAATGTTAGCATGTCAGTATATGGTCAGTGTCCCAAACCCTTTCAAGACAAAGATGCCCCACTATCACTCTTTGAAAGACCTACCCCTGGGTACTTTTAGACTATTTTTCTTTTACTTCTTGAACTAAACACTTTCAATCCTAGTGAATTATTGGTCATGCACAATGGCTCTCCATCTTCCTTTCTCAACACCTTTATGGTATTTATTCACTGACCTTGTTGCTTAGAAATGCATTATATAAGAAACCTTTTTATTCATCAGGATGTTCATTCACAGAGTTGTGGATTTAAATAGTTTTTATTCAGTGCAAATCTGGCGAGTGATGCTCACTGGAAAGCCTGTGAAGTCGTGATAACCACAGGTCTCCATGTTTAGTTTAGCGCTCTCCACACTCCAACTGGATTCATCAGACTTTGTGATAAGGAGGTGAGGCTTAGTGTGTGTGTGTGCGTGTGCGTGTGTGTTTTCTCTCCCCTCGTCCTGCCAGCCCATTTGACAGGCCCTCCAACTATTTACGAGCTCAGCCGATTCCTGCGCTGCATTAGCCCCGGCTATGAGACCATTGCTAAAATTAGTCTCCTTTGCAATGTGTAGCCCCTCCAACACTGGCACACTTACATACACACACCCCTTCCACCTACACACAGACACAAAGACCAGAAAACTTTTCCACTGCCAAGTCATGTTTTCCAAATGGTGTTCTGTAGATCCCACAGTGCTACAGTTGTTACTAAAACAGTTTGTCAGTAGGACCTGCCTTCTCTCACACACACAATGAACGCACGCAGAAAACACGTGGAGGTTTGATTTGTTAGGATGACATACTTAAAGAAGATAAACATTTTAAGTTCACGGAAACATGAAGTCATCGAGATATTCATTGCTTTGGCATTTCAGATACTAACCCTCTCGATCTCTTCTCCTCTCCTCCAGGCGTTGTGTGGCTGCACAGTTAGCATTCCCACACTGGAAAACCGCATCATCTCGCTCCCCTGTCACGACATCATCAAGCCAGGGACGGCAAAGAGACTTCGAGGGGAAGGCCTGCCTTTCCCCAAGAACCCGTCACAGCGTGGTGACCTCATCGTGGAGTTTTCCGTTCGTTTTCCCGACAGGATTCCCCCGCAGTCCAGAGAGATTATCAGACAACACCTCCCCCAGTCATAGGAAGACTCACCTTCAACCCCTCCACCACCACCACCACACACTTCAGACTAAATGACCCTAACCCAGAAAGCCAACCCCTTAATACTCCAGTCTTGACCCTCATTGTAGTTTCTAGTCCTCATGTCCTGAATTAATGCACGCAGCATTGAACAGATGACGTTTGTAGGGAGTCTACAGTGGAAGGATAAAGGAAGAATGCCAAGATAAATGACAGTATCAGGATGTAATTATTTATGGTGTTTTTATTTGTTTGTTTTTTGGCCCCCACACATACACACACACACACACACACACACACAAAAGCGGTGCTGAGGATCGCCTCAGCACAATCTGGGCTTTTGCCGGTCTTTTCTTAACTCTGTTTTTTACAGATTTATCAGTGGTTTTTATATGCTGTCCAAATCTCTGATCCTTGTATTTTTGTGATAGGATGAAGTGTGAGACATTTTTTTAAATCAAACATTTTTTTCCAGGATTCTTGTTTCCACAGGAAATATCGAATATGTTTTTATTTTGTCCTTGTGTGTACCAGCAGCTTCAGTGCGTTCAGTGCAAACCAGGGTTTTATCATAACCCCCCACCCCACCACCACCTGCTTTTCTCATGCTTTCAGTCTGATAAAGCATCGTATATGAAGTCTGCAGGCCATTTAATAAGATCTGTCTCCCCTGAAATCCGCTGTTCATGCAACTAAACAGATTTTATTTCAGTCATATCACGGCGCACTGCGTTACTCCAAATAATACTAGCGTATCTCAGCTGCATTGGAAAAAATCTGGTAATGACAATCATGTACAATAACAGCAGTGTAAGCTTGGATAATACAATCTGCACATTTTATGGGTGCTTTCCCTTCTGAACTGAATCGCCTGGCTCGCTATCTGGGGGACATTTAGGTGCCTTACACCACATATGTGTGTCATACGCCACATATGTGAACACACGCACACACAGAGGTCACACTGTAATAAACACAACCAGCCATGTTAAGTGCACAACAGACAGTGCCCTATACGGTGTTAGACATTGCCAGTGGGAGCTGGTGATCTTGGGAAAACAGATAAGAGAGCAATGTAATGTCAATCACTAATTGTACTGTATGTGAGCACGGACGTTTTTAGAGAGATTTGATACAAAACTGCTGAATTTTGCCCGTGCAGCCCTGTAAAGTGCCGTACAAGTTGGATTTCCCAGAGGAATGAAAGCATTATATTAAGTCTGTAGTAAACAGTTGCGATCTCCCTGGGAAACCCAGCAGTGTTGTGTATATTCTGCTTTCTCTTGTGCCATTTGAAGGCCATGTCTCGGTGCTACTGTGAGCAGTGCCAAAAAAACAGACCCCCTTGTTGTCTACTTTTTGGTTTCATGGTTTCAGTTTGTGATAACCGCTTCTGTCCTCTGTAACATGTGTACAGTGAACTTTACATCTGTTTTTTCAAGTAGAAAACCCTGTTTAGGAAACAGGTTTTGTAATATTGAGCAGCCGTTCTCTGTCTCAGCTGTGGGGGGCACTGAAAGATCTTCCTACAGCGATGATAAGATGTATGGATGGTTTATGCAGGCATATATACACATATATACATATATATATGTATATGTATATGTGTGAAAAAATGTTTGAATGCATCATGTTGATCAATGCACTTTTATGTCATAAAAGATACCGACAAAGCTATGAGATGATGGGAGAGACTTGAATGATGTGTTTGGGTGTGTGAGCGTCCTGCCTCTCAGAATCCCGGGAGACTCTGGACTTTGGCTATAACCAGAATGCACCAGTGCTGCTGCTGAAAGACTGTCACTGATTATGTGCATTTGACAATATTTATGATCTTTTCAAAACGGCAACAAATAAACAAACTGTGTGAACTTAACGTTTGTGTTATTCGAGTTTCCCTTTCCAGAATGATCAGCTATGTATGACTGTTTTGCTTTGTGCACTTCAAATGTTCACCTTAATGCGTATTTTTCCATACTATACAGCTATATGCTTATTGTCAGGGTCATACTTGTATTTTGGATTTTAACTAGAACATGTAAACATACTTTATTGTTCAAAAACTGATTATTTTCCTCATACTTTCTCTCTGTAGAGCTGTATTCACCCTCAACGGAAACACACTTTTAATTTCCCCTTCCGAAAAAGTCTGCTTTGATTGGTCAGTGTTTACGAGTCTTCCAAGTCTGCACTCTTGGCATCTCTGTACCGTGGACTCTGTAGTACTTTTCGGCATGAAAATACATCAAATAAGCTATCAGACAGTTTTTTTCATTGATCAACCATGTATAGAGAATGTCATGGGAGACGCTAACAGCCCCAAAGGGCTCACACTGATAAGCTCGGTGCGGAGTGCTGAATGCATCCAAAATGGCATTTTTTAACTATTAATACTGCTCAAAATAACACCAAATCTCTGCAGTAACATGATAACAGTCCCTACACATAAAACAAAGCACCAACAACGTAGTCGGCGAACCCAAGTTTATTAAAAAAGACTGTTCTACAAGTCTGCGCCTTATCAGTAGGTCCATTTTGACAGGTAGTCCATACAAGTCGATTACTGAATGCATCTTTAATTTTTTAATTTTTTAATAAACTTCGGGTTCGATAGCGTTGTTGGTGATTCATTGTTGGCGTCTCCCCAGGCTTCTCTATAAATGGTTGATCAATGAAAAAAACTGTCTTGATAGCTTATTTGATGTATTTTCAGGCCGAAAAACACTTTAAGATTTTACACGAGAAATATTTGCTAATATCTTTCCATCAAGGAGAGATCTTTCCTCTCAACTAACATGGTTTCATTTGAATACTGTTTGAGACCCGAATGGTTAAAATATCCAATATTTCATTAGAAAAAAGGTAATCGTCTCACAACTGCTCACATCTGTCCTGTTTCCTTGGAGAGGAGTCCCCTTTGTTGAGAACATAGTGGACCAAACAACTGAGCTGTATAAACTGTATTTAAAACAAGCTCCGCCGCAGCCAGCTACAACAGTAAAATGCTGCTCACACATGGATACGTCAGTATTAAAGCCTCTGAACTCCCTCACAGGTGTTTTCAGTTCATCCGGTTGATTAGACCTCTTCTCAGGACTGAGTGGGAGTGTCTACTGTGATTGAGTGACATCTTCTTGTTACAGTCTCCTGTTAGCTTTGTTTCACCTGTTAAGGCAGCACAAAATCCACATTTCTATCTTAGTGGTGGATGGACATTTATGACCTCATAAATTCCCATCAAAGCTCCGCCCACCTTCAACACAAGCTAATGTCTAATCAGCCAGAATAACTGAAAACAAGTTTGGCTGTTCAGAGGCTTTAAATTTAATAATGTCACATAGCGGGCATTATTCTGCAGGAGTCCTTATACTTTGGATACCTGAAGCACATTTTGCGGAGTGGCTCACATATTGTGGAAAGAAAATTATACAGTTTCTCCAGGTTTCTCAGCATTATATCCTGAATAAAAGTAATTAAGACTCAAAACTGAAATAATGTGAACAAACCAACTGATCTGCATTCAGGTCATAGAAACTAACAAAAGCAGGTTTTAAATCATTTTTAGAATCCTGTCTGCTCAAACATTGGCAGTGTATGTTTAACTTTGTGTTGTTTCGGGGAGTGGAGTTTGGACATTTTCCATTAGTTTGAGTTAAAGATAAACAAACAAAAGCAGACTTTGACCTCAGCCTTTTTAAAATCCACGTGCAAAGCAACCCTCAGCTGATCACTGCTCCATCTACCAGATCCCAGGTAGGAACTATAGTCAGAAAAATAAAAAAAGAGGCTTTAAATCACTTTCTGTTTGATCTCTATAGTGTATTAAAGCACTAGTGAAATACACTCTGTTTGCTGCTGTTGGATCAGGAGGCAGTCGGGGGCAGGAGATCTGTGTTAACAGACTGATCATGTGAAACAAATGAAGACGTTGATGAATGGTGTGTGTATGTGTGTGTGTGTGTGTGTGTGTGTGTGTGTGTGTGTCAGATCACATGGTAAGGATATAGCAGACAATTAGTGACCCGTGGAAAGGCTCTGAGATGTGCTGCATTAACACCACACTGTGACTAATGCCATATACCTGTATCAGCTATCTCTGGCAATAAGGCTGGGTTCACAGAGGATTTATATTTCCACTGAAACACAGAGAGTGAAAAAGCAGGTCACCAAATGGTATTTTTTGCTTGTGATGTGTCGGTCGCGAACAAGTCGGCTCCAATAGACCGGGTACTTTAAGTGAACGGTGGGAGCCTTTTTGTACATAAATACAGAATAATAGAACGATCCTGAGGTAATTGTCTCACTTTGGTTATAACATTAAGTATAGTGGGTCTTTTGTTTGGTTTGCTTTGTACTTAGGCGGTGATCAGGAAGTCATATGTGTCTATGTGGTTTGATGCTTAATTAAATTATGTGGAATGTCTTACTAAGTCAGATACAAATCTTACCCTATCATTATTATTATTGCTGTTTTTTATTGTTATTATTATGATTATTATTATTATAATGACGATTTTGCAGATAAAACTAGTAACCACCACCCCCTTTAAAAAAAGAAAAAAGAACAATGAGCCGCTCTTTTTAGGATAAGATCCTTTCAAAGAGCCGTAGCTCCCATCTCTGTTTTTTTGCTGGCTTGTGGGCTGATGTTTACGTCTACATGTGTGATGGCTGCTGCTTTGTGAAAGGCTAGAATGCATGTAGGCCTGCACACACACTTGACCCCTGCTGTGGTGCAGGAGTTAATGAATTCAGATGTGAGTGATAATCAGTAACAAAGTATTAGGACTTAGTCATGATGACTGGGTCCTCCTGTCCCATCGGAGTCTTCATGTGAACCCCTCACACTCTTCTCTGTCTCTGTCTTTCCTCCGTCAGGTCCTCAGGGTTGAAACATGAGCACCTTTGTGACTCTCTCCACAGGGCAGAGGATGCCCGTGGTCGGACTCGGCACATGGAAGAGCGCCTCAGGACAGGTAGAACTTATTAAACCCACCCAGGCTTTGTTTGTTAAAAGGAGGGGCACTACAGGGGAATAGGATTAAACTTTTAAATGATATGCCTGTGAATGTTTTAAATTGTATAAATCACCATGAGTCTTCCTCAGATTATTACTTAGGCTACATTAGGACAATTCTTTTTGTATGCTTTCAGAAATGTTATGTTTAAACAAGCACTTGAGGCATTATCTAATGCTATGTTTGGTGAATTTAGGAGAAATCTACCAACGCAAAGAGGCAAAGTGTAGTAAAATAAACACTGAAACGGTATGAGTTAGGGAAATTTTACCCCCTCAGCGACGTGTTGTTGGAGAGGGTGTGGGGAACAAGTGTCAGACTACACTCACACTCTGCACTCGTCCTGTATTAAGTACGTTTTGGGAGATTTCAAGGGTGCACTTAAATGTGTATTTGATTTTAATAGAGCCGATTATATTGGAAAATATTTTGGGATTAAGAGTGCAAGAGAAGATAAAACACAATGATGGGTTCTTGTTTAATATATCGTGTGTCACAGCCACAAAGCAGAGAACTAGAACATGGAAACAGCTGAATTAACTTATCAATTAAGACTTTCAACTGTAGAACAAACTTTGCATATGGAAAAATGAACTTATCATTGAAGAATAGGTACAGCCCCAGTGTGTGTGTGTGTGTGTGTGTGTGTGTGTGTGTGTGTGTGTGTGTGTGTGTGTGTGTGTGTGTGTGTGTGTGTGTGTGTGTGTATAAATATTTATATACATTTTTTTCTGTCTCTTTGCAAGTACCTTTTTAAAAAAATATATTATTATTATTATTAGTATTATTATTATTATTATATATAATTACTTGTTTAATTATTTTTGGGACCTGTCTTTGATTATGATTTAGATATAAAAAGTATGATTTATACATGTAAAAAATGCATAAAAAATTGAGTTATAAAAAAAAGAAATGTGTAACATTCATTTCCACTTGTCTTAAAGAAGACATGTTATGTAATGTTATGTAATGTTATGTTGTGTTTTGTTTTGTAATGTAATGTAATGTAATGTAATGTTATGTTATGTTATGTATGCATCAAATCTGGACTGTAGTGTCTGCCCATGTGTCCTCAGGTGAAGCAGGCGGTGCTGGCAGCTTTAGACTGTGGGTACAGACACATTGACTGTGCTGCTGCGTACAGCAACGAACAGGAGGTGGGAGAGGCTCTGTCTGTCAGGGTCGGCCCTGGGAAGGTGAGAAACGCTAGTTCAGCTTGATTCAGACTTTGATTTTGATGACTCATTCTCGACCTTGGAAACAGCAGCTGACAAAACAATCTTAACTCAAGATCCGCTGACTTGCTTTGGTGCGTTCAACCGTATCACACAGTTTTTATTTTTATAGCCCAAACAGAGTCAACATCCAGATGTGGATTAATGCAACACATGTGCAAGGGCCCCAGATCTGTGACCATGTAAATTTACTCTTTATTCTCACTTCTAACTATACTACAATACAGTTTTAGCGAGAAGGAATTTCTTCAGTACACTAACTATGGAGGCATATTTGCAATTTATATACCTTTTTAAAAGTACACTGGAATACATCTATACATGAACTTATATGAATGTGCACTTTTTATAATATAAGTAAGTATACTTAAATACATTTCTAAATAAACTTTTGAATACACTGAAATACCACTTTAAGATTTGCAGAATTAGTAATGTTATTAGTACATACACTTATGATAACAATCTGATATGTATTGTGTTTTGTGTGCAGCTGTTCCATTACACTGTAGCCTGGTTCACAGCAGCGTTCACGCTCAATACTTAAACAACTTTTTTTTAAGTTGTGGCCAACAGTCACTTACAAAGAAATATATGGAGAAATAAAAATACAGAAATTCCCGTTTAACTAATTTTCAACTCCTAAACCTCTGATAATTGACTGAAGTGTTACTGTTACATTTTCATGATACACCTGGAACATTCTGTCTCTGATTCAAGCGTTTACCTCAAACTACACCTATCGGGTATTTCCCTTTTCTTGAACAGCGAATGTTTTGTATACCCATTATCCTTTTTCCTCTAGGCTCTGCGTCGTGAGGAGGTGTTTGTTACGTCCAAACTGTGGAACACCAAACATGAGCCGGAGGATGTTGAAGAAGCGTGCAGGACCACTCTGACCCACCTGGGTCTCTCCTATCTGGACCTGTACCTTATGCACTGGCCCATGGCATTTCAGTGAGCAGCTGCACACGCAACTCACTGATTTTGTCTCCCCATGGTTGTTATTGTGTGGATCAATATATGAAAACATATATCACATTAGATGAAGCAGCCTTGTGTATGTGGACGTCTTAGGCGGGGGAAGGAGCTGATGCCCCGGCGAGAAGATGGAAGCATTTGTTACTCCGACACACACTACAGAGATACTTGGGCAGCCATGGAGAGCCTAGTGGACAAAGGTCTGGTCAAAGCCATAGGACTGTCCAACTTCAATGCCAGGCAGATTGATGACATCATCAGCACAGCCAGGCACACACCTGTGGTGAACCAGGTATGATGCGGCCAAAATAAATACATTTGACAATAAAGAAATCTAATCTAATTGCATTTCAAATTGTGTGTCTCATGGTGCCACAGGTGGAATGCCATCCCTATTTGTCTCAAGCAGATCTCCTGTCTCACTGTCGGTCAGTAGAACAGTTTAACACTTTATCAAAATGTATTTTCTTTGAGGTCAGTTCCATTTACAAATTGTTCCCACTGTGTCAGTAACACATAAACCTCTGCCTCAGGTCTGTGGCCATTTGTGTGACAGCCTACAGTCCTCTGGGCAGCGGGGACAGACCATGGGCCACTCCCGATGAACCATGTCTGCTACAGGATCCTCGACTGGGAGCCATCGCCCAGAGATACCAGAAAACACCTGCCCAGCTCATACTCAGGTATAAAGGACACAAAACCTTCAAAGTTGTGAGCTCAAATGTAGAACCAGATCAAACCCTGACCTCTTCGGTGTCCTTCTGGCAGGTGGCACGTTCAGAGGGGGGTCGTGTGTATCCCTAAAAGTGTGACGCCCTCCAGGATCCAGCAGAACTTGCAGGTGTTCGACTTTTCTCTGTCGGATGACGACATGAAACTGATTGACTCCTTCGACCGCAAAGAGCGCTTCATCGTCCCAACAGTCAAGGTGATTCACCGATCTTGAGACACCTCACAAGAATTTCACAGGACGTCCCAAGCAAAGCCCATAGTCATCTATGACTTGTTTATATACGTACTACAGCCAGCTCAGTCCAAAATTAACTTAAAGCGTAACTGATGTAGACACAAGGATGACACCATAGGGCTTACACATTAGCCTGTTTTAGATTTCCATGAATCTCCGATGAGATGGACTGTGGGAATGTGGGTCATGTTGTAAACAGATACCTCATATATCGCTATAATGTGCACTTAACTAACTCAGTGTCATTTCACTTTTTACAGAGAGATGGCAAGACAGTGTGGAGAGACGCAGAACATCCTCATTTCCCCTTCAATGATCCTTACTGAGTCTACACACAGAGTGCTGTTGTGTTTGAACATACACCCAAGAGAACAAATATCTAAACTGAATTCAAATATGATCAAAATGTGCCTTTGGGATTGTTATTGGTTCAATGCTTATATGAATACATTTGTAGAAGGTTTTTTTTTCTCGTCACTTTTTGACCGAAAAAAAAGGTGACTGCCATAGTGACATTATGTGGTCAGTAACAGAACTAACTCTCTGCACAATGACAACAGCACCCACACTGGAGATCAAAATTAGAGAACAAACTTAATTACAGATTCATTCTGAAATACTGTTGTTTTTTATTATTCAGTATTGGTAGACTAGATCAGCTGTGGCGATATCACTGCTGTACTAACATGTCTTTTATTAAATAACCAAGGCACTTCAACAAAAACTTTAATTCTGTGAAAAAAATTATAACAGTAACCACTTTGTCAGAAGAGAAGATTTAAACTGTTTTCTTAGGGCTATAGGATTAAAACATGAATAGGAAGTGTGGAACCTCTGCTTTGAATGACTTCAGCACATCTGCGCAGGAGTTAGGCCTCTTGTACAGCTACATGGCAGGGTGAATGCAAATGTTTGTGAACCTCCTTCAGCAACATGCAACACCTTCACTGCAAATGTCTCCCAATCAGCAGTTGTCACACTGCAAAATAGGTCAAGCAGTTCCTTGAAGCGAAGACTATTGAAACAATGAAGTAGCCAGCCCAGAGTCCAGATCTAAACCCCATAGAGAAGCTCTGGAAAATCCTTGGCAACAAAGTCTAAGAAACCCACTACAGATACCGAACTGTGGAAGAGACTGAAGAAGAATGGACAAAGATCAGAGCAGTGTGAGAAACTAGTGATGTCCTGTGGGCGCAGATGTGCTGAAGTCATTCAAAGCAAGAGCCTTTACACTTCCTATTCATTTTTGAATCCTATAGCCTAGAAAACATTGGTTAAATCTTCTCTTCTGTCAGGTGGTTAAAAAAAAAAAAATGCTAGTACAGCAGTGGTATAGCCACAGTGGATATTCTATCAAATTTTGAACAATAAAACAGTATTTCACAATGGTATAAATTTGATCTCCAGTGCGGGTGTTTCAAAAGGTAAATCAGCACTGAATCACTGCAGCAACACTGCTCTCAGAGCTCTTCTGAACACAACTGATCAACAATGAATTCTTCCTTTAAAATGTTACTATTGAGAAAATCCATTCATCCCTCAGTGTTTGTAGTCTCTGTAAAACTATGTCTGCAACACTCAAATCTAAAAATGTCCCCAAGAAGATAGAATTTATATTAATTTTCCTGAATTAAACCTAGAATGTTCTTTATAGAAGACATCTCAGAAATTAAGATGAAAGATACCTCTATGTCAGACAAAATGTACATGACCTCTGTATCAATAAAGAAATTTCAAATGGACACCGATAACACTTCCATTTTGTGAGATTTTATTTTCAACAACATAACCTTGACAAATTTGTAATACATTATATGCTACTGTTTATTTAAAAAAAAAAAGAGGAAGTCATAAGCAATATGTTTTTTTCTTTTCTTTCTTATAGTCTAGCATAGAATCCCGTCACTAAAGCCATTCATGTTGGTTGTGATATACTGAGAATGAGGCCAGTCAATAATCCCCCACCCCCCACCCCCCAGATCTGCATCAGTCACTCACCTTCCATTTCCAACATCCCCTTACCCCCACCCACATCAAAGCCAGGGCAAACCAAGCGGCTACATGCTTTCTCCAAAGGAAGTCATACAAAAAAGAGGAACACATGAAAGAAGCACAAAGTCCTAAAAATGTGGAATCTGGTGAGAATTTGTACAGGTGTGATCCCGGTACTGACCACTGTGGGGCAGTGCACATTTATCCATAAAGGTCATCGTCGTTGTCCTCATTGAACACTGGACCGCTGCCAGTTCCTCCTGAGCCATGGCTTGGACCACTGCCGCCTGTAGCACTGGAGGGAAACCTGGAAGAGAAAGAACAGTCAAGTCACCGTTTTTATAGGGAGACATTGATTTGGAAACTAGTATTTCTGGCAATTTTAGTACTTTAAGTGTTAAGTAGAAATCTTCTAGAGGCAGTGATTCAAGGAAAATCCCATGACTAATATGATAAAGCTTTTAGAAACATGGAGATTGTTTCTAAAAAGCTTTGTTTAGACAGAAGATCTAAATACACAGCTACCGATATGAAATGTCAGAAATGTACCTGAAGCTGCCAAAGCCGCGGCTCTGCTGCAGTGTCTGAGCAAACATCTCATATTTGCGAATGTCATTGTCACTGACGGAGCGACGAGCGAATCGCATTGCCTCCTCAAAGTGGTCCTTCCTGATCTCTGGCACAGGATCATCCTCTTCTACCTCCTGAAGAAAAAAAAAAGGGGGGGGGGAGATTCAGGACAGTTTTATTATTATTCAAAACTTCTGAAGCAGCAGTAGTGTGCAGATTAGGGGCTGGATACTCAATAGGTATTGACTGAAATAACCCAAGTGCCAAGTAGTATTGATACTTCTCCAGTCAAACAATACTTGAATTAAATCCTTTTTGTATCCAGATCTCGAAAAAAAAGACTGAAGCAGCTACAACCCATACAGTCTGTGGTTAGTTGGGAGTTCAGAGTGCATAGATGCTTCCAATCACATGATAGTTATTGAATGAAATAGAAAAAAACAGAATTACTGCCACATCAATACAAATCACCACAGTGAGATTCAACTGTGTCACCAATTCAATGTCTCCCCTTCTTTTCCTGAATTATGGCGCTGACAAATGGACAAACATTCTGCTGTTCCAGTTAAGTTGACCTTTATGATACAAGTTATGGCTATGGCCAAAAATGCATTGTGAGGTCACGGTGACGTTGACCTTTGACCGCCAAAATGTAATCAGTTCAACCTTGAGCCAAGTTGACATTTGTGCCAAACTTGAAGACATTTACTCGAGCTGGTTTTGAGATTCACAAGAATGGTATGGAAAAAAAAAAAAAAGAATTAGCAAGGGTCAGAAAGAACCAGCACTGACCATAGCTGACGGGTTGGTCTGCCTCTCCCTCTCTCTGCGGATCTCGTTCTCGATGCTCTCTCTGATGGCCAGCTTACAAGCCCGCTGGCAGATCTCTGTAAGATCGGCTCCAGAGAAGCCATTGGTCATCTTTGCCAGGTAGTCCAAGTCCACGTCCTAACAAGCAAATCACAAAATGTTAGAAATTATATAATGGTTCTCTTCCAGCAGAATTCAGATGTTTTTTCCCTCCAATCAGAATACTTTTCCCCCTTTGCATTATGCTCCTAAAGGAGATCTTCCAAGTTTTTATAAAGCAAACATGATATTTTTTAACATTAACTGGGAGTATATGAACACTTCATGTAAGAAGCAACATGGCAAGACACAAAAGAGACCCTTCTATTGACTGTATTTGACAGAAAGAAGTCCTGAAAATAAGAAACAATAAAAACTAAAACTACAACTATGAGTAGCAGCACTGTCACCTTGCTGATGGGGCTCTTGCGGAGGTTGGCTTTCAGGATGCTCATCCTGCTCTTCTCATCGGGCAGGGGGATGTAGATGAGCTGATCCAAACGGCCAGGTCTCAGGATGGCAGGGTCGATGATGTCAGGTCTGTTTGTGGCTCCAATGATGAAGACGTTTTTCTTGCTTGACATTCCATCCATCTCAGTCAGGATCTGGTTGATGACGCGGTCGGCCGCTCCACCACCATCTCCTACGTTGCCACCACGGGCCTTGGCTATGGAGTCCAACTCATCAAAGAAGAGAACGCATGGGGCTGCTTGACGAGCCTGGAAACATCACACGGACACAAAAATGAAGAAATTGAAAACGTGGTTATTGAAAATGATTTGTTCTAAACCTATGGCAGACACCCCTAATGGGGTGTTCACACAGAACGCGATAGAGGCAAATTGAGCGACAACTCTACATTGAAAAGCAATGTAAATGGCGCAATGACACGCGATTCAGGCGGAGGCAGCGCAAATGGAGCATCTGGCGCGACAAGACGCAGCCGAATTTAGTGTCTAGAGCGTCTGAAGCGGCGCGTATAAAGTTAAAAATATTGCGCTTTTCAGGTGACAACGCGCAGCGACAGCCAATCAGCGCTGAGATTGCGGTAAGCGTCATCAACGTTCTGAGACACCCAGGGGCTCACCAAAGCCACTATTGTTGAGAAACCAGTCTGTTCCTGTGGATATAATACATTATAATAGGATATAACTATGAACTGTGGATGGCAGTGACGTGCCTTTAGGCATCTATTCTGCCGGAAATCCAGAGGAAGGCGAAGAAAGCCGTCAGTGCGGAGTGAAGATGAGGAGACCGGGCAGCACCCTGTACGGCTTCGGAGGTCAAATCACTGACGGTCTGATCTCACTACAACACAACGGCTCTTAAGAGCCACACACTTCCTCTGAGAGCTCATTTCTGTTCTTTTAAAAGCATTCAGATCCCTGGTTAGCACTAGCATCACTTTCCATTTAGCACAGCAGCAGAGTAGGCTGAGCCGGGGTTTAGCTTCAGTTAGTTAGCTGCTATATGAGATAGAAGCGAATGAACCGATGATAAAAAATGTGACAAATGGGAGCAAGACGCGTGATACAAGCGTCTGAAGAGATTGTATTTGCGTTTGGTGTGAACACAACATTACATCATTCTAACCTTGTCAAAGATCTCTCTGACGTTGGCCTCAGACTCTCCAAACCACATGGTGAGCAGCTCAGGTCCTTTGATGGAGATGAAATTTGCCTGGCACTCATTGGCGATTGCTTTGGCCAACAGAGTCTTACCACAACCAGGGGGACCGTAGAACAGCACGCCTTTGGATGGGGTCATGCCAAACTTGAGGAACTTGTCTGGGTGCTCCACTGGGTACTGAAATTAAGGAGAGGGGGAAAAACAGGAAAAGTAAGAGGAAACATTCTAAATTTTAGATAAAATCTTACTTCTGGAAGGGGTTCATACCTGCACCAACTCCTGGAGCTCCCTCTTGACATCATCCAGACCTCCGATGTCCTCCCAGGTAATGTTGGGAACCTCGACAACTGTCTCCCTCAGTGCAGATGGGTTGCTCTGGCTCAGGGCCCACTGCAGGGAAGCATTGAGCATGTTAGTAAAGGCTCAGAAGGGCTACATAAGCCAATGGAAAACCTTTAACCTCACTATATACCAGAGGCCATATCAAAGCTCTTACCTTGAAGTCATCCATAGTAACAGCAAGTGAGTTCATGACTTCAGCATCAATGGTCTCATCCTCAAGGTCGATCAGGTCCATCTTCTTCCTGATGGCCTGCAGGGCAGCTTCAGAGCAGAGAGCAGCCAGATCTGCACCCACATGTCCATGGGTCTCATTGGCCACCTACATAAAAAGATAGATAGCACAATATTACTTTCCTGTCCAGATCATACACATACATACATACTCATCAAGTAGAACCATGAATACTGCTACTAGAGTGCAGTAACTTTAAATATGACGATGTGTTGTATTTGTGTATTTATTTACCAACTAATTAGATGTTTGTCATAAAATGGCAAATTAAACAAACACACTGGAACACTATATAAGAAATTGAGTGTACACTTGCAGCCCCTAATTTGATAGTATACCAGCGCAATGAAATAGTTAAAATTGCGACATATTCCATGCAAGTACAACAAATAATTAGATGCAATGTACGGTGTAGTTTTTAGGGCTGCCCCTGACCAAGAATATTCTTGGTTGAGCTGTTGTCGTCATTTAGAGCGATTAGTCGACTAATTGACGCATAGCCTCAGCGACTGAACAACATTAAACACACGTACATGTTTATGGTGGGATGTCATGTTTGTTGTTGACGAGTGATAGGCAAAGTTTTTCTTGCAAAGTTTGCATGTGACCTTCTTGGGGTTGTCCTTGTTCTTTTCAAAGTGATCCCATATTTTAGAAATCTTTGCCGACATAATTGGCTATTAATTATTAACTGTCTAACCACGATGTACTGCCAATGGAGCTGTCGTGTTTAAAAAAAAAAAACGTTGACAGTGAGCGAGTGTCACAACTTCCTGTATCTAGCCCTTCAAATAAAGCCCACCAGCCTTTTAGGGCAGTCGCCGGTCACAGATTTGCACAAGAAGTGGCTCCAAATGGGTTTTTTTTCCTGCGACCAATGGACCAATGAAATTTTGGTCAGCTAATGAGTTTTTGGTCGTCCAGTGCTTGGTCGACTATTTGGGGGTAGCCCTAGTAGTTTTACTTGGAACTTACAGGCAATAATAATAATCATCATCATCATCATGACTCAACCTCTCTTTAGAGAAGCAGGGTGTTGTGTTGCCACCTGACTGCAGGTAAATTATGTGTACAGACCTGTTCCAAGTCAACATCGTCAGCCAGTTTCATGTTCTTGGTGTGAATCTGGAGTATCTCCAATCTGCCAGTGGCGTCGGGGATGCCGATGTCCACTTCCCTATCAAAACGCCCTGGAGGTGGTAAAGGTTCAAAACACACACTTATTAGTTTCTACTGAAACAGGCTGAGAGCAAGAAGAAGTCCACAGAAATTATTACTTATTACCCCCCTCTCTCATGGTGTGGCTATAAACGTAACATTTCAGATTGTACAAGTTGTAAAGGTAACAGCTACATTTTACAATTCTTCAAGCTTCGATGAACGGACAAGATTCAATTCAAACCCTTTGTCAAGGCTATCGCAAACATCCCAACACGCGATTTAAAACTGCGCAGTGTTGTGAGAAACTGACCCACGAGTGAACTGCAGAGGCTACAAAATAAACAGCAGCCAGCAGTTTTAATCAGTGATGTGAAAACATCGAGCCATGCACAAAGGGCAGCTTCAGGCTGTATCACATAATGCTAGAGCTGCAAATAACATTTATTTTCATTGTTGATTATTTTCTCGATTTATCGATTAGTGGTTTGGTCTATGAAACGTCATAAAATTGTGAAAAATGTCGATCAGTGTTTCCCAAAGCCATAGAGGACATCCTCTGCGTCTTGTTTTGTCCACAATTCAAATAGATTCAGTTCCGTGTCATTGAGGAGAAAAAGAAACCAAAAAAAAAAATTTCACATTTAAGAAGCTGGAATCAGACTTATTTTTACTCAAACCAATTATCAAAGAAGCAGCTCTGTATAATACACAGTAACTGTAGACCTGTACTGACATCTTTTAGGTGCAAAACTAAACACTTCAGACCGCTATAAAAATCATTCTAGGAAGCAAGGCTATGTAAATGCAAAGCTATTAAGCTATTAAACATCTTTACATTGCTCTACTATTCTTTAATACAGATATGTTGTTGAAGATGTCAACACTTCAGTGCTGGCAAAAAAAAAGTTTTTCTCTGTTACTAGTTCTCAAGTACTGCAGTAAGTGAACACATGCTTAAAACAAACAATTTACCAAATCTCCTGAGAGCTGGGTCAATGCTGTTGGGTCTGTTGGTGGCAGCCATGACGATGACATGAGCTCTCTGTTTCAGGCCATCCATAAGAGTCAGCAGCTGGGAAACAATGCGCCTCTCCACCTCTCCATGAGTCTACAAAAAAACCCCACAATATACATAGTTGCTAAGCAATTCACGTTTCAAACGCTAGGATTACCAAATACTAAAACGAACAGAAATTTTACATGAATGGGACTAAATTTGTTTTTCCAACGTCTGGACAATAACCTTTTTTTTTAGGACATTCATAAATCATGAACAGACACTAATGTTGTCCAGCTATCCATTTAGTTTCCCTCTCTTCCCACTCACCTTCTCTCTCTTGGGGGCGATTGCATCAAGCTCATCAATAAAGATGATGGCAGGAGCATTCTTCTCTGCTTCCTCGAAGGCCTTTCTCAGGTTACTCTCGCTCTCTCCTGCCAGCTTGCTCATGATCTCAGGACCTAAAAACAGAAAGTCCAACATTCTGATCTAACCAATGAAGAACACCATAAAGCAACGACAAGGCAATGTCACTCAGTATTATCATATGGACTAGGAATAAGTGTCTACAGAACATAAATATTAGATGGGTGATCACACCATTAATCAGGAAGAAGAAAGCTCCCGTTTCATTGGCTACAGCTCTGGCAATCAATGTCTTTCCAGTTCCAGGGGGTCCATATAGCAGGATTCCACGTGGGGGCTGAAAGGGAGGGGAAAAATTACTGCCTTAATGACAAGATCATTGCACAATCTAAAAGAAAGTAGTACGTTTACTTCTTACGTTACTCTTGTGATTAAACACTTGAAATGTACTGTATATCAGACATACTAAACAGAAGATATTCAAAGGGACTTTATGTAAATTACACAGCAATATATGGCTAAAGTAAGTCAATATTTAGAAGGATTATTGTAGCACAACCCCTGTGTGCATAACAGTGAAAACAGGTGCATTTTATTTTGTAGAGATAGAATTGAGCCTGTGTAACTTAAAAAAACAGGTAAAGTTCTAAGTCTACAATGGAGGCCAAATGTGTTTACTTGTTCCTCCATGCAAATTAAAAAAAAAAAAAAAGAGTGCCTTACCTTTACTCCAATGGCCTTGAACAATGCGGGGTGTCTAAGAGGTAGCTCGACCATCTCTTTGATCTGAGCCAACTGCTTCCTCACTCCTCCAATGTCATCATAGCCCACCTCGTTCAGAGACTCTTCCTCATCCTGCATGTTCAAACACAAGATGTCCACTTTTCAATGCATTTCCTTTTGGGTAAAACATAACGGATCTACTCTGTGTACCTGCTACCCACCTCTCTCCTGATTGGCTCTCCCTCACAGTGGATAACTGTATCAGGGGCAACGATGCAGTAGGGAGAGGGGTCAGTCTCTACCACCTTGAACTCCACAGCACGCATGCCTCCCCTGACCAGGAAAATATCACCTTCACAGGGTAGAAAAAACAATGTTAGTTTTACCACTCTAACAGAGCTGAATGTTATACATTAAAACGTTTTCTCATGCACCTCACCTTTGCGGATTGGCCTGTAAGCTTCCAGGAAGTATGGCTTCAAGTAGACCTCAAACAGGTTGCCAGTAATTCCTTCTACTGTGTCATCTATTGGGAGGACGTGGATCCTCTTTCCATACTTCACATCAGGACATGGCTGAATGCTGAAGGAAATATTAGTCTTAACACAAATTCATTTTTAAAAAAGGGCTATGGAAAGAATTAAAGTTTGTGTCAAGTGTATGTTTTCCCCACCTGATCACATCACCCAGTCTGACCCTCAGATTGTTGCGGACAACCCTGTTCATTCGAACCTTTTCATCAGAACAGGTGTCATCAGACAGCACAATGCACACAGTCTCCCGCCGCTTCTTTCCCTTCATCAGCACAGTGTCTCCACGGAAGAGCTGCAGCTCGTCCATCTTGGTCTTAAGAGACATTAACCAAAGTTATTTTGTGAATCTCAGTGTTGGTTACATTTAAAATATTAAGATGCTGGATAGTAAATAAACTGATCACAGGGTTTAGAATTTGTAAATACATGAGCCATGCACAAAGTCTTCTGAATGTCTACCTGAGAGAGAGAGACCACACTGTTATCTTCATTGATGGATTCATCAACGATCAGTCTGTTGGGTCTGTTCTTCTGTTTCAGAATTGCAGTGGCTAGATCGTCATTTTTGGATCTATGAGGAGAAACAAATAAAACAGGTTGTAGGTGAAAAAAAATACCTCTTATTGTTCACCTTCAAGGAGGCATGCAGGCTCGACAATAACCAAGCCACTCAGGTTAGTGGGTAATTATGTATTAGAAAAATGTGTATACCACCATCAACTTATCTTCTCTACAGCAAATTAATGTTAGGTTTGGTAACTTAGTTGACTCTGCCTATGTTAAACCAAGCCCCTAAGGTGCTCTGTGAAACTTCTCAGTGTTTACTTTTTCCTGGTAAATCTATGTGGATTGGAAAACCCTTGCAGGGCAGCTTTCTGTGTTCAGGGGGTCAATATTTTAACTCCTTAGCCACAGAGGGCTAAATTAATTATTACTGGTATCGTAATAAACTCAAGATCAAACTGTGTCTGAAGAGAGATCAGGTATACTTAGTACGTTGTGTATTTATTTATTTTTACTATTGATTAAGTTTTGTATTGGCTGATCATGTATTTTACATGAGCACCTTTGAAAATACTAATTGCACATCAAGTTTTTATTATAAATGATGTGACGTATTTGTCAATTCTAGTAATCTAATATTATATTGCGTGTAAATCCTTAAGAATGAATGATGGATTGCTGTAGCCGTACGTGTAGCCAGGTCGTTCACATAACTCGCCCATTATTACCTGGGGACAATGTGTACAATCATGCGCCTATTCATAAATGCAGTCAAAAACTAACCAGCAGTTAACGTTAAGGTTCAACACATTACCAGAATAGTCTAGAAATGGTTTTGAAGTTTCTCTTTCATGTTGTTAGCATGCTAACGGTAGCATTGTAGCTAGAGATGACACAGCAAAAGAATTAGAAAAAAACTTTGTTGGTTAGCCAGGTGCCTCCACTTAAACGTCTAACGTTACAACGCCACCGTGACTTTAAATACACGAGGATGCGTTGCATGGATGAAGAAAGGCGGTTATAACACAGCTAACAGCGAGACAGACCTTAAGTAAATTGTCGATCATTTAGAATGAATAGCCCGTTAGCCTGCTAGCTTTGGTGCAGTGTGTGTGTAGAGATGCTATAGACATGAAGTTAGCTCGCCGGATCACGAGCGTTAACGGCTACTTTCATGTAACCGTTACAGTTTAAAACAAGTACCGTTCGATCTATAACGTCATTTGTTCCATTTACAGTTTGAAGCCACTCATGAAGACAGGCTGTTAGCCCACGGACAGGCCAACTTGTCGGTATGATGGTGGACGGCTTTGGCCTTGACACTGTTGCTAAGCTAACGTTAGCATTCAAACACGACAGCGATGACTGCGCTTTGTCAAGTCGCTGTCTATACACCGGGCTCGTTTAATACGGTTAACTGGCCGATGACAAGTGTCAACAAGTATTCGCGATAATACCCCAACTGTCAAGTGGATTTGCAATGTAAAGGTTTTTTTTTTAACCGTCGGGACAGAAGTGCGAAAGCTGAAGTGACTGACCCCGTTAGCCCTCCAGCTAGTGTTAGCAACTGAGCTAACTTTGATAAACTAACGTATTATGAGCTGGCGTTAGACATTTAAAGGGTGTTTGCTGGTACCCATTGATCAGAAAAACGAATTTTAAAAAGGCATATAATAGAGGTCTACTTACTCCCCTCCCGAGGCCATGGTCGTCCACCTGGATTGCTGTTAATAAATAAAGAAATTCTGGCCAAATGTTTCAAGAGGCTTAATCGGTTCTCGTTACTCAACGTTTCTCTGTGATTTCACACGAAAGAAGCAGCAGTTTCCGTGCTGTGCTTTACTATTATACTGTGAGCAGGACGCATCCCGGCGTTCCGATTGGCTGGAGTCTGCCGATCGAGATTCAGTAGCCAATGAATGAAGCTGGGGTGTGACGTCATCGAGAATAGTGTGGAAATTTGGCCAGTAACAAATGAGTGGGCTGTTCCTATTTTCACCAACTTTGCTCTGATTGGTCATTTGACACCGTCACCAAACTTTTGTCATCCAATCAATTTGCACCGCGTTGTTATTGAAAAATCGTATAGAAACATGAAATCTGTCTTTTACTCTTTGTCAAAATTGAATTTCGTAATTATTTTGAGTCCAAATTATTATTAATAAGAAAAGTATTTATACAGCTCACATATTACACGATTTTTTAAGGAAATGTGATTATATAGCCATACCTTTCAATTTAAAAACATGTCTATTTATTTACACAATATTTATTGTTTTAAGTACTCTCTTAAGTTTACTTATGTCCTCATAATATAAGATTGTAATGTTTATTGAAAGGAAAAATGACAGCCTTATATATTCTTTTTTTAAAATTATGCCAAAATTTTACATAATGTTTGTAAGAATTTGCAAATAAAGTTGTGAAAAAATAAGCATTTTACTCTTGATAAAAACACCAAATGCATATGTTTATATTAATAAGTGTGTTTTATTTGTAGGAGCAATCCATACAAACATTGATATAAATAGGCATTTTAGAGCAGCAACACAGTTTATGGATGTATCTTCTGAAGTAGTATGTATTGTGATTTAAATTGAAAGGCATAATCAGTTGTTAAAAAGTAACAGTCTGTATTACTCCTCCCTGGCAATTTTGTTTTCCTACAAGCCAGTTCAGACCCTTAGTATCCAAACTACAGTATGTCAAGTAATCTTCATTTCATGCATAAACCTCCTGCAAGGTTCACAGACCACACCACTTTCTCAGTCTCAAACACTGTAAACCCTTTCAACATGCTTTTTTTTACTGTTCCAGTAGCCCTCACTTGTTGTGAGTCTAGGTTTCAGCTCACAGGCCAGAGAAAGTTGATCCTGATCAGTAAGTGATAGGGTATTCTTTATTCTTCAGTAAGTGATAGGGTATTTTGTCTCTCTCTAGGCTGACCAGGTAGGCCCAAGTTCCTGTATTCTGCGGCGCAGCTCCTTTGAGTCCAACAGAGGGCCAGACTTGGGTTCCTGTAGGTACACGGGTAGACTCCTGCAACACAGAAGACATATACCAGTAAGAAGGATAATAACATACCAGCATAGTAAATATACAACAAGAGAATGATTAAACTACGCAGGGAAAGCATTTTATATATATTTTTTAATATCTTGTTCAGACATAGCATCTTAAATCAGCACATATTCAGATTGTGTCTATATCCAATTATGATAGTTCAGATGTGTCACCAGAATACACCTGAAATGCATTTGAGTAACCGCTTGTGATCAGATTTTCGGCTCCATGTTTACAGTTGTGTTCATCTATGGGGAAAATGTGTCCTCTGCTGAAGAGAAAAATGCACATTTGCACATGACCATCGTGACCAAACAGCTACAGAGAATGATAGTATTCTCTCTTTGATGCATGTCCCCAGGTGCAAGGCTATCATTGAGATTGCTAAACCTTTCTTTAATTATTATTAATGTATATAGTAGGTATTTTATCAATATGTACAGCGGTGAACAACTTAAAATAATGCATTTCTTATTGTTCCGGGGATTTAAAAGTTTTCTAACTTTATCACTCAAGTATATAGTAGTATAGTATAGTTCACATAGTGTGGTTGGGGATGCATCCCACCCCACCTCCTAATGTGACTACAATCAAACCTGACTACCCCACAGTGGGTTTTGGGCAAATTCACACACATATGTAGAGCTGTATTACCTGTAACCTGGTCACTCATGATGCATTTTGTGTGAACGGGGGTGGGAGTATGCACATACTGTATGACGTTCTATAAACCATAAATTTAATGCAGACAATGAATATATGACAGTGTCTTACTCTGCTGAGGATTGTGGGGTGAAGCTCCAGGTCTTTTCCCAACAAGCTGCTGCTTCCTGTTTCCTGCTGAGCCTCCACAGCACCTCACCGCACCACATCCCTGCACCCGCACACTCTGCCACAACACGTACAGTGTGATGAGGACTGACTCACTACAGTCCTACAGTACAGTCTTGTTGAATTGTTACATTTCTTGGCTCATATGTGTGCAGGACTCAAGAATAAGATGTGAAGATTGTAGCTAAAGTTACACTTTTTTAACTACCCGCTCCTCATTAAAGATGATATGTGGAAAATGAGTTTCCCTTTCATTCTGATCCTTTTGTTGTACTGCCATTACTAAACACTGTTAGTTCGAATTGTGGTTAAAATGCTTAGGTATAGGCCTAAAGTGCATATGACTGACTTTAACGTGCTCTACATAATGCATTGGGATTAATCCTGTGTCAAAAATAGCTTCAAACTCTGCTGTTTATATCACTAAGGTACAGCTGTGGTGTGTATACCTGGTGATGCCTGCATGCTGAGCTGGAGGTCTCTCAGTGCCTCTCTCAGTTGGTCTGTCTGGGTGAAGCTGATGCCCCTACCAGCTAGTGAAAGCCCCTTCAGCCTCTGGAGGATGAATAGATCTGTTCCCTGCTTGTCAACCATATCTGCACTGGGAATCTGTGGTTGGAAACCTGTATTTGAACGATCAACACAAACACATTAGAATGTAACAGTAGCTGTAGGGTGTGTAAAAAAGGGCAATTTATCGCCAAAGTATCAAAAAAAGTCTGAAAAGTAGTCACCTCTCTTTTTAAAGCGCACCTTTACCAGCAGGTTGAAACACCTGGAATGTAGAGTACAAGCTTATGTGTTTTTTTATCATCCGTAAAGCTGATGAGAGAAACAAAGCCAATTTCATTTTACAGACCTTGTGTAGTGGGTCACAGCTTGTTTCCAGTCCATGAGGTGAGCGTGGCAGTGACCCTGGAGGAGGTAGGCAGCCCCCGCCCAGAGCAGCATCGACACCTTATCTTCACTCTCCGCAAACTGAGCCCCTGTCTCGGCCTCACACTTCTCCTCTGGCTCTTCCAACACCACCTTTTCTGGCAGCAGCTCCAGTGTTGTAGCGATGACTTCGTCGCACAAAGCCGCGCAATCAGCGGGCCGTCTGGCCATGAGCAAGGCAGCGCCAGCCTGCAGGTAAAGCTCAGGCAACCTGGGGAGGGAAGGGCCGTCAGCATGGACCTAAGAGAGAGAGACATACAGCAAACAGATGTCAAAAATGTGTTAGTAAAGTATTCTTCCCCGGGCTAAATATATTATGACTTCTCACAAATGAGCTCATAGCATATATACTCTATAGCAGGGCTGCCCAATCCTGCTCCTGGAGGGCCACTGCCCTGTATGTTTTAGGTTTCTCCCTGCTCTAACAAACTTGAGTCTAACTATTTTTAAACCTGTGATAAGCTTCTTCAGCTGCTTGATAAGGAGCACATCATTAGAATCAGGTTTGTTAGAGCAGAGAGAATCCTAAAGCATGCAGGACAGTGGCCCTCCAGGAGCAGGGTTGGGCAGCCCTGCTCTTTACTTTAAGCTCATTGTTAAATTATGCAGCATCTATTAGTGTTTTCAGTCTTACTCCATGGTGATCTTCCGAGTGAAGAGCAGTTAGCAGGTCCAAATAATATTCCACACCCTCTGACACCCTAATGAAAAAGCACCCATTTAACAACAATAATGTGCACTATATTTTTGCTTCTCCATCTATGTATTGTGACATTTAGCAGTGGTCAGGTGCCAGTAAAAAACAAAAACAAAGTGCAGGTTCTTCTCACCTCCCATGGAGTACACACCTCAGAGCCAGACTGTGAAGGACAGAGAGGGCAGAGGGAACTGAGAGCAGGCTGCTCAGTGATTGGCTGTTCAGTAGTATGGACAGGGAGAGGACATGAGTACCAGGCTCTGTGGCAGAGGGCAACAGCAAAGTCTGTGGGACAACAAAGGCTTCATGTTTCAGTATGCAGGCCTACAATCACATGAATATGTGTCAGTGTCACATTTGTTTTCATGTGGCTTTTTGGCTCTCCTGCTGAGGGCTACTGTACCACAACAAAAGCAGTGAATATTTCTGACTTTAAAAATAATCTATCTACATATACAAGACAAACATATAGACATATTTTACAGGCATTTGGCATCTTTTTTTTGCCTTCCCTGAATGCACTGTACACTTGTGCGACTCACCGAGTGCAACAAACGAAGAGCTTGTATCTCAGCCTGTGTGTTGCCGAGCTGTCTGTAGATGAGCATGCTCCGGTACAGAGCGCACACACACCTGGAGTCCGTCTCCAGTGCCTTCCTGTAACACTGCAAGGCCATCTGTGGGCGGCTCTGGAGTCAAAATGCAAACAAACAGACACACTCACTGCATTCAAATGCTCAAACCTGTTGTACCAATACACAATAGATGACAGTTTTCTGTTTGTGTAGACTCTGTCTGCGTGTGTACCATATGGGCGAGGCAAGAGCCTGATAGGAGGTGCGTGTATGCTATTAGAGTTTTGGGAGCAGGCAGGGAGGACGCTGTCTTTAGACCTGACAGAGCTTCTGAACTCCGGCCCTCACTCAATCTTTCTGCACCTTAATGAAACATGAAGAGCAGAGCAAAACACAGGATTAATTACTCAATACAAACTACACAAGGAGTCAGATAATATTTTTCCTGTACTACTACTGCTACTACTGATTTGTCTACCTCATGTTCTATTTTGGTGGCATCCATGCATCAAAAGTGAACAGATCACACTAAGGTGAAATATGCATTTAAGCAGAAATAAAGACATTAACTCTATGCTTAAGCTTCATACTATATTTTAGTCTGGTCGCTGCAAGCTGTATCTCGTCCTTCCACGTGCGTTAACGTTAAGCATGAGTGTTGCTGACCTTGGGCAATGAAAGTGCAGATCTGTAATAATTCAATAAGCCTTCTTGGGTCCATCACCAGTAGTGGAATGTTAGAGGACTTTCCCTTCGACTCGCTCCTCCCTTCATCCCCAACTCCATTAGAGAGAGTCTCAAACAAAGAGAACAGCTCATCCTGCACCACAAGAAAACATACAGTATAGTTTTACAGTACCCTCACACAGCTGGGAGGCCGGACACTGTTGCATGCTGGCAAATATAAATTTTCTCACAGACAGGAAAATAAATATTTGCATTTCTTCATGTTTTTCTTCAAACAAACAAAAAATACAACATAAAGAGTATAAATCCAACAGTTCCAAGACGGGACATGATATAAAAAGGAAGTAGACGGCAGCATGCCCTGACCACCCACATGATGAGTAAAATAAAAGCTTTTGAATCAGTAGCACATATCCATATCATATGGCCTGTCGGATGGTTACGTCCCATACAAATCATGATGAGTTAACCTTGGAAGCTAACTTAGACTATTGTTTTAGAGGACTCTGTACAGTGGTACACCAGAGGCTAAATGACAGGCATATAATTAACCAAATAATTAACAAACTGGACAGCATGGGTAGATGCAGCAGAGTCGCCGTAAACCACACTAAACAAAACAGGATTCTACCTGAAATTCTTGTATAGTGTTAAGCCGGTAAGTGGACAGCCATATTGCCCACTGCAGACAGAGAAGGTTCAGTACACAGGGATTCGAAGCTGTATTTCCAATTGATTTGAGAACTGTTCTCCAAAGCACAGTAGGGTCTGAAGCAACATGGTCAGTCCCTGTCATCTGTAGAACTGTAGGGAACGAGAGAAGGCTGGAACAGTCAGCGTTGAGCGAATGTATGGCATCTACATTTATGGTCATCGTTTCACAACGCAGGCCTACCTCTCTCTGTGGCGTGTGTCAGGAGCAGCTCAGCCTCTGAGAACTGAGACAGAGCCGTGGAGCACACACAGGCATTATACACCACCGCCAGCTCCAACCGTGAGTGATCCGCAAGAGGAGGAATACCTAGAGGAGAGCGACACACAGAAAGGAAAGGAGGGAGATAGAAGACACATTAATGTTACAACTTAGCTCTCCATCATAACAAACTAGGCCTTTGTATTATGAAGGAGATGGAGCACCTTGGATTTTCCTTAAAAGTTTTTGAAACTCAGAGGAACACCGTCTCAGATGGGTCTTGTTCTGATCTCCTCCTCCTTCTTGCTGCTGAAACAATGAAGTCAAAGCACAGTGGTAATTATCGCATGTATTTAATGGTTTACTTTAGTACAATGTAGTTTGTACTTTATGTTAGTGTTTTCATTTAATGCTACTCCACATTGATACACTATAATTGAGATGGAACTACTTAGAGTGCTTCTTACACCTTAACATTTCTTATATATCGTTTTAAGTTACATCTCAAAAAGATTGTATATACAAAACATATAATACGTTTTTAATCATCTGTATGGATTACTGTACCCAATACATTTGTTAATATCAGCTCCATCTCAACCAGCTAAAACATTTAAATGCTTTTTAGATGTTAATAAATCCGTAATAATAAAATTGAAATGTAATATAATGTTTATGAAGGTACTTCCATACTTAAAAACTTTGAATGCAGGACTTTATACTAGGGTATCGACACATTGACTTAATGTTAATTATTAAGAGAAATTAGGCTTCTTCCACCTCTGGTTATTTTTTGGTTCAGCTAAAACAATCAATAAATCAAACACAATGGTTTCTTTATTAACGGTATAAGTATACTTTCATGGCTGCAGATCTGGGTGGGGACTAAGGGGATATGTCTGCCCCAATTTCTCAAAAACATTATTTAAAAAAAATGAACAAATATATTTTCAGAGTTATAGAGACGAGAAGAGTTAAAGAGACGAGAAGAGTTAAAGAGACGAGAAGAGTTAAAGAGACGAGAAGAGTTATACAGACGAGAAGAGTTATACAGAAGAGAAGAGTTAAACAGACCAGAAGAGTTATACAGATAAGAAGAGTTATACAGAAGAGAAGAGTTATACAGAAGAGAAGAGTTATACAGAAGAGAAGAGTTATACAGAAGAGAAGAGTTATACAGACCAGAAGAGTTATACAGAAGAGAAGAGTTATACAGACGAGAAGAGTTAAACAGACGAGAAGAGTTATACAGATGAGAAGAGTTATACAGACGAGAAGAGTTAAACAGACGAGAAGAGTTATACAGAAGAGAAGAGTTATACAGATAAGAAGAGTTATACAGAAGAGAAGAGTTATACAGAAGAGAAGAGTTATACAGAAGAGAAGAGTTATACAGATAAGAAGAGTTTTACAGAAGAGAAGAGTTATACAGAAGAGAAGAGTTATACAGATAAGAAGAGTTATACAGAAGAGAAGAGTTATACAGAAGAGAAGAGTTAAACAGACGAGAAGAGTTATACAGATAAGAAGAGTTATACAGATAAGAAGAGTTATACAGAAGAGAAGAGTTATACAGAAGAGAAGAGTTATACAGACGAGTTATTCAGATGAGAAGAGTTATACAGAAGAGAAGAGTTATACAGATAAGAAGAGTTATACAGAAGAGAAGAGTTATACAGAAGAGAAGAGTTATACAGAAGAGAAGAGTTAAACAGACGAGAAGAGTTATACAGATAAGAAGAGTTATACAGATAAGAAGAGTTATACAGATAAGAAGAGTTATACAGATAAGAAGAGTTAAACAGATAAGAAGAGTTATACAGAAGAGAAGAGTTATACAGACGAGTTATTCAGATGAGAAGAGTTATACAGATAAGAAGAGTTATACAGATAAGAAGAGTTATACAGATAAGAAGAGTTATACAGAAGAGAAGAGTTATACAGACGAGTTATTCAGATGAGAAGAGTTATACAGATAAGAAGAGTTATACAGAAGAGAAGAGTTATACAGATAAGAAGAGTTATATACTGAGAGTCCTGGAAAATAACAGATGAAAACAAACAAGGAATAATTTTATATACATTTATGTAAAATAATCAGATATTTCTGGGTCAACTGGTGTTCTGTTTTTTATTAACTGTTTGCCTGCATTGTAAAAACATGATCAGTTAGTATACACAGCTTGGTTAGGGCTTCATATTTTGATATTCATCCATATAAATATGGATATATAATCATGCTGAAAGTAGTGAAGAATTGGAGGTGAGCAGAGGTTACATGAGACCCTTATAATTATGATTTACTAATATAACAGTTAAGTAAGCAGCGATACGTGCCGTTTAGGACAATTAAAAAAGAAAGGTAAGCACAGTAAATGATCCCTGTGCAGTACTTTCTGAATGATATGGTGAGCCTCTATTAGGTTGTGATCTATGGGGGCATGGTATGAGTTGCATACGGGCAAAAAGAAACAAGCAAGGATTAAACGCTGATTTTTACACGGGCATAATATAACGCCAAATGAACGTTACCGTATTTACCGTAATATTGTTGTAGAGGCTGACTTTAACCACTGAAAAAAACAGAAACCGAACTGCTCACTTCCTACCTTACATCTGTTCACCAGCTCGTTGTTTTCTTGGATCCATCTATCTAATAAAGAAAGTGTTTGATACATTTTAGCAGACATTACATCGCTGTTGTGCGAGGAAGAACAGTGTATTTCCTTTGAACTTTCCCTCGTTTGCCACAGGGGACTGAACAGGAAGTAAACATGAGCGAGGTGAGCGCGGTGCTGCCCCCTGTGGACACACAGGGAACGACAACAGCAGTCTGCTGACTGTCCAGCAGGTGGTGCTGTGACAGAGGCAAGTTCACTTGTGTTCTGGAAACTTCAATTTTCTGGATTTTCTTTCCTCCAACAATGAACAATATGTCATTAATTTGCTCATTATTCTATTAATTTCTTGAGGAAATTAACACATTATATTGCCCTAAAACAGACAGAACTGAGCATATGTTTAATACCATCACGTTTAGGCAAACTCTTCAACATCATGCCTAATTTAGAGAATCGATTGTGTTCATATGCAGGCTATCTTATCTGTGTTTTAGTTTTAGTTTTTTACTTTGTCTGCATCATAGCCTCCTGCAGTTGTGTTTAGTTATCTTTATAACCCTTCAAATAACGTTCATGACTGCACAACTTTCATGTGTTCAGTTTGACTGCGTTCGCTCCTTGTCAAAATCAGCATTGGCAACGGTGGCACACTCCCATAATCACATACACGCACACATACAGGACTAAAGCTAGTAAATGTAAGCAAAAGGCTGTAATTATATTGCAGCTGAGTCATCCTTGAGACTGCCAGGACAGCCATTTTTTTTAGTTGTCCCTCCCAAGGTGACTCCTCTCCTCTCCTCTAGTCTCCTCTCCTCTCCTCTCCTCTCCTCTCCTCTCCTCTCCTCTCCTCTCCTCTCCTCTCCTCTCCTCTAGTCTCCTCTAGTCTCCTCTCCTCTCCTCTCCTCTCCTCTCCTCTCCTCTCCTCTCCTCTAGCGTCCTCTCCTCTCCTCTCCTCTCCTCTTCTCTGTCATCCCTCCATCAGTGCATCGTCTTGTTCCCTGTTGTCTGCAACCTCCATTGTCTGCCTTAATCACACCCGCCCGGCTCCTCCTTTCTTTCATTGTCTCAAATCACAGCAGGCTCTGAATTCACCACAAGGGAAAAACAAGGGAAACTCCAAACATCCAGTGCTCTACTCACACACTTGCAGCTGCATATAAGCATGCACACACAAATACACACAAGAGATACATTTAATTGCGGTTCCCGTTGTCTTTCTTCCCCCTGTAGGATGGGTTTCACTTTTTTGTGACATTTTCCTCTGCATCGATCCTGCTATTTTCCATCTCTCTATCTCCCCTCTCTCCATCCTCCATCCTTTCAAGGACAAGGTCATTACATGACAGAAGCCTCCCACTTCCTTATCTGCTGTCCCCCTGCCAATGCCATTCACATGGCAAGACTTCACTCTTTCATTAAAAGGTTTATTTTACTGTTTCCTTTTGAGAAACCTACAATCAGCCTGTTGTGTTGGATTTAAGTGTAGCTTAATATATTCACCAACCTAGCTTTTGTTAGTAATAGTCACACTGATGATGCTGAGGACTCTTCCTAGAGCCTTTATTTTTAATTTATTTACTTATCTATTTATTTTATTTTTCTCTCCTTTCTCCTTTTCTTTTTCTTGAATTCACTTTTTTATTGTTGCTGTTGACTATAGTTTTCTGCTCTAATTGGTTTCATTGTGCCATATTTGTCTACTTGTGTTATATGTTCAGTTTTCTGGTTGGTTACTTGGACCACGTCTGACACGAGTCGTTGAGAGGGGTGATTGGATTTATATTGGTGTTTTTTGTTTTTGTTCCTGTCTTTTTTTTCCCCCTTGGGGCAGATATTTTGATTCATTGCACTGCCATTGTACTTTCTCCTGTTTTGATATCTGCAAAGTTTAATAAGAAATTAGAAAATAAAATATTCACCAACCATCATGGTGATAAAACCCCAAATGTGTCCATGTTTGAAATATTTCTCCAGCACGTATTCTCCAACAGAATGAGAAGTTATTCATCTTTAGGCTTCTGCTGCTTCCGCTTGGTTTGAATAACAAGGTATTGAGGAACATGAGCTACACAACATCACAACTGAATTCTGCCTACTCAACACCATTACCCTCATTTATAAAACATGAAGCTAGTAGAGGGAGGGGGGTGTGATGCATGTTATTTCTGTCCTGCATGTCCCTCAGCCCGCCTGATCATGTGAGATGTGGTGCAAAACACAAAGAAAACCAACACGTTCCAACATGCGTTTTAACATTTTTGCGTAAAAGGATGGTACACTGTAGTGGGTTTCACCTTTGAAAATAAGATTTAAAGGAATAGTTTGGATCTTTTTTAAATGAAGTTGTATGTGGATTATCCATAGAGAATTACCTACACTAGGTGGTGGTCAGCTTGCCCAAAGTTTGGAGAAAAAAATGTGCTGTTGTGGATGGGGGCAGCAGTGAAATGTATTTTAGCCACCTAAAAAATCAATATTGGTTTAATTGTACGCTATATTCAGAATATTCTCACCATTTTACCTCGTTGTCAGACAGCCCTGTTGAAGATAACAAGAGGGGACTGAAGCCGTCATATGTTCTTGTCAAAGGAACCAGTATCGTTTTACTCGGCAGAACATAGGAGATGCTCGTCTTCTGCTACCTCGATTGGTTAGTTTTGTTTGTGTTATTGTGTAACTTTGGTGTTTGAAAGGGTTATGAATTACACAACTAACAAACTAACTAAATGAGACCAGCAACTCACATGTTCTGCAAGGTAAAATTATTTTGTCAGCGCAGTCTGGTGGCTTTGACGAGAGCATAGATAGCAGCTTCATTTCTCCCTGCTTAAACTGAAACAGGGCTGGCTAATGGAAAGGTAAAGTTGCAAAAGTATTCTAAATATAATGTGCACTTAACCTGATATTGATTTTTTTAGGTGACTCAACGTTTAGCTGCTGCTCCATGGCATTTCTTAACATTTGTGCATGTCCTCCTACCTGCTTTCCTGAACTACAAACCACCATTTAGATAGATAGATAGATAGATAGATAGATAGATAGATAGATAGATAGATAGATAGATAGATAGATAGATAGATAGATAGATAGATAGATAGATAGATAGATAGATAGATAGATAGATAGATAGATAGATAGATAGATAGATAGATCCTTTAATAATCCTTTACAGGAAATTACAGTGTCACAGCAGCTTAAATACAGATATCACACCACACAATCAATAAAAACAAAAAAGTGCTAAGTTATTTTTGTGCATTGTAAAACATTATAGCAGCTGGTATTATATTTAATGTAGGTAAATACACTAAGGAATCTAGAAATCTATCCCTTTAAAGAGACATGGTTGCTGGAGGACAGGTTAAGGGCCTTGGGTGTCAGAAAGTCCCCTGTGTGTCTTTGGGCTGACTACACATGTTCACATGGATGAAGAAGGGCTGATACAGAGAAATTAATGTGTGCTGAACCATCTATTCTTCAACATGCATCCCAAGGGAATGGCAAATACACAGTTCTCCCTGCCTCTTTAAGGTGTGCAGTGTAAACTCATTAACCCTGAGTTTAAGTAATCAATAGGTGCTCCTCAGAACTGCTCCTCTTCTCAGAGCAAACAACCGTTTAGATCAGCAGAGGCAGCTCTGTTTTCTGTGTGAGTGCTGTATCATCCTAGCTCAATGCACTACAACAATGCTGTTTATGTTGCTGCTGTTTGTGGTTTTCAAGTCAGGGCTGTCATGTGTCATGGAGATTATTTATTATTCAGCAGAAAACAGCAAACAGTAAGAGATGACAAGTGACGTTTGACATTTAAGGGGAGAAACAAACCTTGTGTGTCCTTTTTGTGTGTGTGTGATGTGTGTGTGCGTGTGTGTGTGTGTGTGTGTGTGTGTGTGTGTGTGTGTGTGTGTGTGTGTGTGTGTGTGTGTGTGTGTGTGTGTGTGTGTGTGTGTGTGTGTGTGTGAGCAGGAGAGAGAGCCTGTCAATGGCCCAGCAGTTGAGTAGAGTCCCAGGGGGTTGGCGTGGATCTGCAAACTCACACTGCAGCAGTGCAGCTACAGAGAGCATCAGCAGAACACACTGCAGCCCCTCACAATCACTTCCCAGAGTTGAGCAACAAAATACCCCAAATATGAATGTCTCAATGTGTGAAAACCTTGCAAAATGATTAATTCATCAGGGCTGTTCATAAAGAGCCATATTGAAGCAATGGTAGCTGCAAATAGGCCTAAACGTTTTCATGTCCAAATCAGGGAAACACACTTGCTATATATATATTTATTTTCATGAAGTGTTTGTTTATGTATCTAAATATCTTAAGAAAGAAAATACAAAGGGATGCTTGAAAAACACTTTACATGCTATAAACCCAAAAGCTTATTTGGATTTGCTGAAAAAACAACTCATTACCACCTTCAGTAAAAGTACAACTCATCACCAGGCTGCTGATAAAGGGTGGATATGTATTCCTGCGCATCAGGCAGCAGGCCTACAGATATCTCTTTAAATAGAGAGTGTGTCCTGGTGCTGACGAGTGAGTTTTACCCTCCCTCCTATATAAACCCATCGCTCCCACTCCTGCTGCAGTCAGTTCTCCTCCGAACCGGCCAACATGAGTTATACGGTAGAGCACCACCTCTTCGGCCCGACCTCGTACCGCAAGGCTCGGCCTGCCTCGGTGTCATCCAGCGGCTTTCACTCGCAGCGCCGCCGCCTCACCTTCACCCAGCCTTCCTCCGCGGACAGCTTGGAGACCTTCAACGGCGACATGACGCGCAGGAATGAGAAAGAGATTCTGCAGACTCTCAACGACAGGTTCGCCGGCTACATCGACAAGGTGCGCAACCTGGAGATGCACAACCGCAATTTGGAGGCAGAAGCGGCAGCTCTGCGGCAGAGCCAGGCCGGGCGCTCCTCGGTCGGGGAGCACTACGAACGGGAGCTGTGCGACCTGAGGGATCTCCTGCAGCAGCTGACCGGGGAGAAGGCTCGCGCGGCCCTGGAGCACGAGCACCTGGAGGAGGACATCCAGCAACTGCGGGTCAGGCTGGAGGACGAGGCGCGAAACCGGGAAGAGTTGGAGGCTGCCGCGCGCGCCATGAAAAAGTACGCCGAGGAGTGCCGGCTGACGCGCATGGAGCTGGACAAGAAGCTCCGCGCGCTGGAGGAGGAGGCCGCCTTTCTGAAGAAGAACCACGAGGAAGAAGTGGCGGAGCTCCTCGAGCAGATCCACGGCGCGCAGGTGAGCTTCGACATGCGAGACACGATCAAGGCGGACGTCACCGGCGCGCTGCGAGAGATCCGCGCGCAGCTGGACGGTCACGCATCCAAGAGTTCAACGCACGCGGAGGAGTGGTTCAAAGGTGCGTTGGGTCCAAAAAGGGTTTGTAACAAATCTTTTGGGTTTCTTAATCACAGAGAAACATCCGCGTGCACTTTTTAGGTGCGTTTTCAGTGAGAGTTCAAGTTCTCTGTCCGTGGTGCTGAAGGCTAAAGTCATCCCTGGGGTTTACATTAAACCATGTGTGATGCATGAGTTGATCCAAGGTGGGTGAGCGGGGGCCAGCAGCATCGTGCTCGTGTCAGGGCTGCATTTTTTTATATGAGAGCATTTACACTGAAACTATTAACCATGCTGACTTTGCAGATTGACAGATCCTGCCTTTGTAACCTTTATCCCAACCAACCTGCCACATCGCAAACTTTAACTAAAGAGAGGCCTTTTAATAACCGATTACAGGCGAATTAAGTGACTCAAGGCATAGGCCTATGTCATAAATATAGAGTGCAGAAAGATCAATATTAAAATGATATGACCAGTAGTTTCTCTCTATGTGCGCATCGCTGACGCAGAATGATAATTTTTTACTTAAGGCATGCACTGCAGGAGTGAGCTGGCACACCAACTTCATTTGCACTCTCACTGTGGGTAACGGTGGGTGTGATCCTGCCCCCCCCCCCCCCCCCCCCCCGTGTGTGTGTGTGTGTGTGTGTGTGTGTGTGTGTGTGTGTGTGTGTGTGTGTGTGTGTGTGTGTGTGTGTGTGTGTCACCAAGCACCTCTCTAAATAGAATAGTTGTTTCAAGGTCACTGTTTGTGGTGGACAGACAAGACAGACAATGCTTCATCCCTCTAACACTCATCCTTTTTCTGATGTCGTGACTGGACTTCACCAAGGACCTGCAGTACGCGCTACATGTAGATAATGATGGATGAAGCCATCACTGCAAGAAGATGCAACAGAGGATGCACACAACGTGCCTTTGTGGTACTAAACAAATATACGCGATTGACAACTTTAAAGGCCAAAAAGGGTCTTTATCTGAACTGCCTGTCACAGAACTTAATGGTCTATTGACCCTTGCTGCGCATCTACATGCTGACATGATAGAACCAGTGAAAGGTGCAAACAGAATGACCTTCCCTGTGTGATGTTCAGCTGACTGCAGCAGTGTGGCTCATTCTTGCTTGGAGGAGGGAGGGAGCTGAGTCAGACGACTGACTGACTGACAGATGGACACTGCCAAGGTTACGCAGGCTCCCAGTAGAGACTCTCTGAAGGACAGGTCAAATGTCTCAGGACCAAGATATAAAACAATGCATGGCCTATGAATAAGAATGCTGAATTTCTCTGTACTGTAATGTCAAACTGTTTTTGGACATAAGCCAGTCAAGGGTATGACACAGCAAACGTGATTTTCTAAATTATATTCATTCTTTTGTATTCTGCAGTGCGTATGGAGCGTCTGTCTGACGCCGCTAGGTCCAACCAGGATGCAATTCGAGGAAGCCAAGAGGAGATCATAGATTACCGCCGTCAGCTCCAGAGCCGCACTATTGAGCTGGAGACTCTTCGGGGAACGAAAGAGTCACTGGAGAGGCAGCGTATGGAGAGTGAAGACAGACACCAAGACGACCTCAACTCACTACAGGCAGGAAATGAACACAAGCATCAATTTAATCCCACATAGGGAAACCCCACTCATTTTACATTTACTTCCATACTATCTGCATGAGATTTTACTTGTAAGGCTGCATGTTTTCTTTTTGTAGGAGAGCATCAATCAGCTGGACAATGAGCTGAAATCCACCAAATGGGAGATGGCCAGTCAGCTGAAAGAATATCAGGAGCTGTTGAATGTGAAGATGGCTCTTGATATTGAGATTGCTGCTTATAGGTTGGTCAGCGTTTAACACCACACATCATTCAATTGATTCTTTGGCATCTTGATGTCAAAGGTTATTGACATTTTTTCGCTGACTATGTCTTTGTCTTTAAAACAGGAAGTTACTGGAGGGAGAGGAGAATCGATTCGTGTCAGGAGGAGGTCCATACTCTTACCTGGAGAGCAGAATCTCTTCCCACATGAAAGTGAAAGCTGAGGAGATCTCAGACACAGTCATCGTGGAGGAGCAGACGGACGAGACCCAGGTGACAGAGGTGACAGAGGAGGCAGATGAGGAGGAGGAGGAGGAGGAAGATAAGGAAGAAGAAGGAGGGGAAGAAGAAGAAGAAGAAGGCGGTGAGGAAACCAAAGAAGAGGAGGAAGAAGGTGGGGAAGGAGAAGATAAGGAGGAGGAAGGAGAGGGAGGAGAAGAAGAAAAGGGAGAGGAGGAGAAGGGTGAGGAAGAAGAGAAGCCCAACTCTCCAGAAAAGGCTGCATCCCCTCAGCCTAAATCTCCTGCTGTCAAATCACCAGAATCTAAATCTCCGCCAAAATCACCAGAATCTAAATCACCAGCAGCCAAATCCCCGATGCCCAAATCACCTGCTAAGTCTCCTGCTGTCAAATCCCCCGCAGGAGATGAGTCAAAGTCACCCGTGTCAAAATCCCCACCCAGCAAATCCCCTGAATCTAAATCTCCTCGCCCCAAGAGCCCTGAACCAAAGTCTCCAGAAAAAGAGAAGGCCAAGTCTGTCGCTACCAAAGACACACCTAAAGAGGAGAAAAAAGAGGAGAAGCCTCAGCCCATCAAGGAGGAAAAGAAGGAAAAAGAGCAACCCGTGAAGGAGGAGAAGAAGGAAGAGCCCAAGGAGAAAGAGCCAGAGAAGGCAGACAAGCCTGATACGAAGAAAGAGAGCAAGGACGAAGCTTCGAAACCTGCTGCTCCCAGCAAGCCAGCAGAGGACAAACCCGCCCCCAAGTCTGAGCCTAAAGAGAGTGCTCCCCCCACCAAGGAGGAGAAACCCTCTGCTCCTAAATCGGAGAAGGCCGAGCCAGAGGCAAAGCCTGTTCCTAAGGCGGAACCCGACAAAACAGAGGGCAAGAAGGAGGAGAAGAAGCCAGAGGAGAAGCCTGCGCCTAAAGCCGAACCTGAGAAAGCGGAGGGCAAGAAAGATGAGAAGAAGACAGAGGCAAAAAAGGAGACTAGTAAAGAAGAGAGTAAAGAGGTGAAGGATGGAGGGAAGGCAGAGAAATCTTCTGGCACCGAGACGAAGGAGAGCAAGGAGGAGAAGGCCAAGAAGTAAGACAGATGAGCTGTGATTCAAGGCATGAGGAGAGGAGGAGGTGGAGATGCCAAAGAACTGAAGGAAAGCAGGGTAAAGAGCAGGAGAAAGGGTCTGGATGAACCCAGCACGGGCGCTTTAATGTCCAAAGCAATGCAGGCGATGGTATGTAAGCAATAGTGATTTCTGTAGCAAATAACCCCCTTGCTCCCTAAGTACGGCCATTACACACCCCTGATGCTTCTGATGTATGACTGTAGTGAATGCAGAATGCTCTAAACTCATTAGCTGAATGTGACAACTGCCCTTAAAAAATAACAAGTGCAGTTAAACTGAATCCCGGCGACGGGGGCCACAGGGGCCTGCTGTACCTACACAAGCCTTCAAGGGCAGAGTTGTCTAAACAATGTCGAGCTAAAGATTGTAACAGATAATAAATATAAAAAACGTATATTTAAGGAGATACAAATGTCTATATTATATTTACAGATACATCACTAAGAAAGACTTGAATTTTTGCTTGTTGTGCACCTTAACGCAGCTTCTCCTGACAGGTGAACTGCAGCGTCTCACGTCTGCAACACTGGGACAACGATGACTATGTGTAACTGCTGAGAATATGCAATATGAAACAGAAAAAATAAAGAATGAAATATTAAACTGTAAAGGCTTTTGGGAGATTTCTTAATCTGTATGAAAAATCAATAGAGTGAGGATTTAAGAAGGAGAAGTGTAAAGAGCAACCATGCAAGGTGTGAGGCCTGATAAAGGTAAATGCTGTGAGGAAGTGCACTGCATTGCGGCTGAGGAGAGGGGGAGCTGTACCCACCCCGCAGCAAGCCACTGCACCCTTCATCACGTCCCAGAGACCGCACTCATGTTTAAATCAGGAGCAGTGCTGCTGCCTCGCACGGAACAAACTCTGTTTTGCCTCAGCTCTGCCTCATCGCAAAGAGGGAAAGATCACACACTGAAGCAGTGATTTTGTAATCCATTGCTATTGATTCTTAATTACCATGAACATGAGTTATATAACAGTGCAACCGGTATCATGGGTAGGCGTATTAATATAGAACAGGCTGTCACTTTTGAAACCATGCAAAATTAATGAGATACAAATCCTGTAATTTTCAGTCACGACTTACAGTAATATTCAAGCTGTTCGTAGATTTCTAAGATCTTTCACAGAAAAGGCGTCGCTACATTTTAATAGGACCGAGTGCAAAGGCTTAGAAAGGCTTTTTATACATTTCTGACATTGGTCACACTTTGGATATGAAGGGAACACTGAAATCATGCCAGGAGAGAAGTCCTTCCGATGTCAGCCAATCTCTTTGAATTAATGGCGTCAGAAAACATGAATGTCATTAAAACACGTGGATTTTACACATTTCTTTCTCTCTTGTCACTGCTTTTGAATATCACTTTGTTTAAAACACTTACCGTTCTCCTGAAATACTGACCCTATCTGAAAATCACTCTCATCAGCACATCAGTGGAGAAAAGACAAGCTATTTGGAGTTAAAATAGTTATGTTCAGATCCCCTTCAACAATGTTTCCTCTCATAAACAAATTTGGCCCTGAATAGTTTCTTTAAAAAAAAAGACTGTCTTTACTTTGTTGTATCTTGAGGCAGGCATACGTTCAAGTCCCTGATGTCAGTTGTCTTTTCACGATTTTAAAGTTATAACCACCAGTGGACTTGTCTTCTTCTAATTACAGCCATAAATCTTTGGAGGCATTAATGTCTGGATCCAGTTCAATTCTGCTGGATTCGCAACAGAAAACAAGACAGTGATATTTTTTCCAAACACTTCTATAGACTGCTGCGAACCAGTCATAAATGGAGAGTAATCCTTGATCAAACTGGCATCAGTATCCTTTATAACCGGTTTCCCTTTCATTAACGCATTCAGGATGATAAATGAAAGGTCAAAGGCTAACCATCGACTAAAATAAACCAAATATCAGCTGTAACATAAAAAGAGATGCTGACCTGGTGATATTTGTTAATATGATTGTATGTATATGGGTTGAAGGGTATGAGATTTCCACAGAATAACCTCAGAAAAATATCACGGTATTACACAATTATCAGCTACAATGAACAGATCATCTTCGGTTGAACAAACCCTTAGTTATAATTTAAATATCTTGTTAATGGAGGTATGTGTAAAAAGTCTTTTAAAAATTGATTTTCCAACACTGTAGATAAACAGATGTGCACGCTATGTATAATTTCTATATTTCTCCGTTTATGCTGCCTTGTGAGGATGGCATGAAGAGTTAATAACAAGTTAGTCACAAAAGAATATACTCCAAATGTTATATTCCGTATTAATTCTCTGGGGAAATGACTCAGCTCGCTGTAGCACTGAACTACAACGGCATAATAATCAGCTAGTGCAGAAGCCGCCTATAAATAGAGCAGCAGAGAGGTGAGGGTGGAAAGGAAGACAACACAGAAATTTTGAGTGCACAACAAAGCATGGATGCAACAGACCAGATTCACACTCATTCAAGAATATAACACGGTGTGTTTTTTTATTTTCAAAACAGGTAAGACAACTTTTAAAAAGGGACACTTTTTGTGTCAAAAAGCCACAAAGGTACGCTTGAGGGAGTTGTGAGGAACAGCAGAGAGGATCACATGGACAAATCTAGCGGTGACTGAAGAAGCCCTGAGGGTGGTTGTACTTGAATGGCTTCAGACGATTTGGACCCCTGAGAAAGAGATTAGATGTCAGAGATTCAGTAAATCTAATAAGATACTCAAGTGTCTTTGACCACTTTTTCATTATTAATAGCTTCTTATGTACCTGACAGTGCGCAGGCACATCTTTTCTCTGGGAAACTCTCGTGGTCCCTCCACGCTGTCATCTTGTTCTTCTGTCTCCAAATACACATCCAGGCAGACACACAGGCGTGAGAACTGATTAGTCAGGAGCTGGTGTCCTGGACGCGGCCCCTGGAGTTCATTTTTGAACACATTGACCTCGCTCTCCATGGCCTAAAAAAAAGGAAAAGATGAGTCAGTTGGAGCTTGAAATATCTTGATGGAAAAGGAGCTTGTGGAAAATCAGTGATCAATATTGAAAACACTCATACTCGAAGGTTGTCGTCGGTGCGTCCGCTGCGCTCTCCCTTCCAGCTGAGGGAGAGGGAGAAAAGAGGAGAGATTTCTGGGTAACGGGGATTCAGCACCACAGCGGCATGGAGGCGAGCTGAGGAAGAAAAAGATTGAGGCAGGTGGGTCATAAAGACACAAATAAAAATCAAAGTCACCACTACCGGTCAATTCTCATCAATCATCGGTGCTGGTATCTCACCTGTGCCTCTTTCTATCACAGCCATGAAGTACAGATCAGTCTCTTTTGCCAGCCCAGCATCAGTCACATGGCGAGTATATGGCAGATCCTACCAAGAAAAATGAAAACTGTGTGAAACCAGGTTTCAAACAAGGATGACAGGATTAAATGATTTTGCCCTAAACTGTAAGAATTAAACAAGTAATATCTATGGTGTCCTGATTCCTGCATTGTTGCCAGTTAAATAACAAGTGTTTGTTTTGTGTAAGATATTTGTTGTGCCAGTCATAAGTGTTGAGCCTTATATCCAACAAAAAAAGCAACTTAAATTAGCAGCGTGGGAGAATTACAAAATGACCAGGGAGTTGTTGTTGAAGAAGGATACCCCATTTGCAAAGCGTGCCCTCCAAAAGTGACTGCAAAGGGTTCAACACTTCAATTATGGTCCAACATCTTCCAGATGATCACCCACCCCTTTATGCCCAAAAACATAACTGGCGAATTTAACATTACTAAGCTGGACCAAAACAATTTAAACTTGGCCCGGATTAGTTAAAGTGTAATTCCGGCGCCAAAACATCCCATGGTCTTTTTCGGCACTAATATACATCAAATAAGCCATTTTTTCGTGTATGAACAACTAACGAAGAAATCCAGAAGAGTCGCTAACAGCCGGATGTGGCCCCAGCTCGGGGCAGTTTTTAACCACTGATACTGCTCATGATAACTTTTGGTAATTGACTTGAATGGACTTTACTACGAGCGGAGCTGGTAACGGAGCAACTCCGGGTTGGCTAACTACATTGTTGGTGATTCGTTTTATGTGTAGGGACTCTTATCATTCTACTGCAGAGGTTTGGTGTTATTTTGAGCAGCTAAAAAAGCTGTTTTAATGCCTTCACTGTGATGCCGAGCTAATCAGTGTTAGCAACGTCCGGCTGTTATAGGCTCTCCCAGATCTCCCCATTAATAGTTTATACATGAAAAAACTGTCTCGATGGCTTATCTGATAGATGATTTTTTGCGCTGGTATTACACTTTAACATCATGTTACTAGGGGTGGAACGGTTCACAAAATCCACTGTTCGGTTCATATCACGGTTTTGGGGTCACGGTTTTTTGGTTTGGTTCGGTTGTTTTTTTCCATTTCTTTTAGATTCTAAAAAATACCATGTATCAGATTTGTAGCCTAATAATTTAAAAAAAATGTAACCAGATATTCTTAAGGACATGTCATGCAATCATGCAAAAATAATGAGGCAGCTTGCTTAGGGATTACTGTAACAATCTTAAATGAAAGTGAAGTGATATTTTGAAAAAGTAGGAGACATTGCTACATTTACATATTTAAAAACAACCCTTGTGAAATGAACAAACCTGTGAACCAGAGGTTTACACTCAATTATTGGACTAAGGTAAAGTTTGAGGCTCTTCTCCTTTACTTGTGTATTTTATTTACATGCTACTTTATACTTCTACTCCACTACAATAAGTGGAAATATTCTACTTTTTACTCTACTACATTTATCTGATTACTTCAGTTACTAGTTACTTTACCCGGCTTACAAGCACATGTGCTGGACTGGACTGACACAAGTGAACGCAACTTAATGCAGAGTAGCATGATTTTTATCAACTTATCCTCTTTACACGCAGATATGGCTGCAAAGTAAACACAGGCTTCACAGAGACAGAAACAAAAACTTCTCCAGTGAACTGACGGTTTTCTGTGTCAACTTTTCTTTTTTTCAGAGTAGAAAGAAACATTGATGTGGTGATTTAACCACGGATTTAACCAGACTGAAACAATTGAGAACAACAACAGAGCGGAGCTTAGCGAGCTGTCGCCAAGAGGATTCAGAAACCCACGAAGAAGAGCGTAGCGGGAGCGTGCGTAGCGGGAGCGTGCGTAGCGGGAGCTTGCGTAGCGGGAGCTTGCGTAGCGGGAGCTTGCGTAGCGGGAGCTTGCGTAGCGGGAGCTTGCGTAGCGGGAGCTTGCGTAGCGGGAGCTTGCGTAGCGGGAGCTTGCATAGCGGGAGCTTGCGTAGCGGGAGCTTGCGTAGCGGGAGCTTGCGTAGCGGGAGCGTGCGTAGCGGGAGCGTGCGTAGCGGGAGCGTGCGTAGCGGGAGCACGCGTAGCGTTGTGGCCGTGTTCCTACAGGGCGCGCATGGAGCAAGTCACACAAGGGGACTTGACACGCTGAGACGGGTACGAGAGAGGACAGTGGTCATGAAGGCTTACGCTACGTTGCAACTCATACACCGAACGGTACACACGTGTACCGAACCGTGACATGCGTACCGAACGGGACAGTTCCGTTCCACCCCTACATGTTACTGTCTTCTTTCAGAATCTTGCGAGGATATGGAGTAGTTACCTGGATATAACTCCAGGTCTATGAGCATGTGCAGAACCCTAAATAAGCTGATGTTTTTTGTGCAGGAACAAAATAAGGCTTTTGTGTCATTTTCCTTCTATAAATTCCCTGAATAATAATTGTGAAACCCCTGAAAACCGTTTACTTTGACTATAATCATGATATAAAAATGTCACATGACGACATTTCCAATTTCAAATATATGTAGATATGTGTTTAATATATGTGTGTACCATGTACTCCTGTTGAGTGGTAGTGGTCCAGCGAGCTAAACGTGAGAGGATCTTGGCAGGAAAGAGGAGCTGACACTCGCTGGAGACCGGGATGATGCTGTGCTCTGAGGACAGGAACACAAAAACAAGTTCAGTCGAAAAAGTCCCATCTCCTCTTTAAGAGTATTGGATGTGAGGTTGTTGACGTATAAATGTACCTAAAGAGGCAAACTGTTTGTGTAAAGCCAAGCGGGACTGGAGTCGTCCCCTCAGCAGCTTCATGGTGCACTCCATGTGGCTGGCACTCAGAGAACTGCCCGCAAGCACGCCCTGAATAAAACATGAGCATATACCAACGTGATGAGGTTTTGACACATAAAAACTTTGCTCACCAGGGATAATACTTCAACACACACACACACACACACATACCTCTGAAACATCTTTGGGAAAATGTAGTCCTCCAAGACTCTGAACCCACATGTAGGGATGGCCCAGGTCCTCCAAATAATCAGCAAAGGAAACGATCCTAAAAGGAAATGATGGGTTTAATTGATTGAATGATGGAATTTTGTTAAATTCAAATGCTTTGATTTGCTTCACGTCTTCCGATTTCCTTTAATTACATGACAACCTCACCCGACTTTATCAAACTGGTAGCGATTAGCTGGATTGGGCGTTTCTTGTCCCTGGTCGCTGGTGTAGAGACAGCTGAGAAGAGTGTCTGATTTCAGCAGGTCCCTGCAAAAAGAAAACAAAATCATCAGGGACAGATAACAGAGAGATTAAGGGGATTAAGTTTTCTCTCTCTCTCACACGCACGCACGAGTACACACACACGCACACGCACCCTGCGCTGATGGCTGTGGTGAGGTCTGTGGCGGTGGAAACCTTGGTCTTGACTGTCATAATGTTCAGACTCATCAGGTAGTAGAAGTAGAGATGGAGGATGCTGCCATCTGTGGAGACATAATGGATAACACATGGTCATGATCTAATCCATTAGCTCAATACTCTCTCTACCCTCCTCTTTTCATTAATCCTCCCAGTGAATGCCCCCCGGGGTTTACTTCACACTGCAGCACACTAGAGAGCTATAACAGGGTGTGGCCACGACGGCAGCTAGCAGCACCCAGGAGATACATCCTGTGCTGACGGTCATTTTGACACTCCCCTCTCTGAAGTCACAATGAACTCAGTGACACTTTGTCACCCAGACACCTACGCTGCGAGCGTCTGCTTTTACTGCAGTAAACTGACTGCTGCAGCTGGCAGCGGTGAAGACAACTGCGGAAAAGGGGAAGGTACTAGAAACAAAAGCAGAGGCTGGAGAAAGATTGGTGATGAGAAAATATGCTTACAGCATGTTGTAGGTGCTGCAGACCCACAATGCTGCAAGCTCGCTCTCACCGCTCTTCCTCCTCCCCCTTTAGGTAGAGTTACGCCTGCAATGCAGATCTCCCTATAATCCATTTCTATTCCTTTTATTGCCAGCAGAGGGAACACGAGGGTCAAGTGGTGTCATGACATCATAGCAGATTGGGCCATGCTTACTTTCTTTGACTTACTATCTGGTAGATATAGTTACCACGATACCCAGTATAGCTGTTAATACATTACAGGTGACTTAGGCTTAAAACGTGCTGTGTAAAGACAGGGAATGCGCAAAATGCAGAGAGCTGTTTGGTGCAGACACTAAAATTTGAAGTTATTAAGACTCACCTTTACAATTGAGGTCTATGCAGAGGGACAGAGGGTGCCTTTTCAGCATCTCCCGTCTTTTTTCATCCAGCTGGCCACCTGTAGTTGGCCGTCTTCTCTTCTGTCAATAAAAGGGAATGGAAACGAGAGATGAAAAAAATTGTGGCAATTCAAATACATTGCAAATACAATTTTCAACATGAAATATGATAGTAGTAGTTTTATTTAGCCCTCTACTGTTACATATAAAAAAGAGGAATCAGCAGTTCAAAGGAAGGACTGGAAGTAGAAGAAGAGAGGGCGTTTCTGATGAGCAGCCATGTGAAAATATGCCAGACAGGTTGCAACAAAATACAAAACATTTATTCTGAAGTCAGTAATTTAGAAGATGCCTATTTACTTCACATGAGAAACATCCCCAACACACATTCCAAAAACAAGCACTGGTCCGGTGCTGAGTGTGCATGCCCGAGGAGGGCTCAGGTTACAATCACCTAGCCATTCTTGGTAAATATTTCCCAGAATCCCACAGCTGACACCCGTCTGGATGCAGGAAGTAATCGATAGCTGCCGCTCCCCGATCAGTGTGAGTGTGAGAGCTTCAGCTTCAGGGACAGTTGTGTGTCCGTTGCAAAGACGGGTATATTAAGAAATCGTTGAACCCACTGACCTGAGGGTGTGTATGTGTGTGTGTGTGTGTGTGTGTGTGTGTGTGTGTGTGTGTGTGAGACTGAGACTCACCGTCTTCTCTTGCTCCTCCTCTGCATCGGAGTCACTCTCATCATCTGGATGAAACCAGAACACATCATTTTATGTATTTTTTCTTTTATTGGAGATGCATCTCCCACAAATACAATATCTTGAAATATTACGTAACAGACTGCATAACAAAACTAAGTCTGTGTGATATGTTCCATGCTGTATGTGTGACGGCATAGGCATGTGGTGTTTGTACCCTGGGAATCTTCTGGAGGTTTGGACAGGGCCTTGGCCTCCTCCACATCACCATTGATTGAGATACTCAAGGTCTTGTCTGACATGGAAACAAAGAAATCATTAATAACAGCTGCTTACATCCCATAAAGAAAAGGTTGTACTTTGTCTAAAAAATAGGATATCCACTAATGGCTTCTTACCACAGGCCTGGGCATAGGCATTGGCTTGAACAAACAGGACATAGAGAGGGGGAGGCAGATGACGGGCAACCTCTGTCTGTATCTGAGCCTGTTTAAAAGGCATGGCCAGGTACTCCTGCACTGGGAGAGAGGCCTGAGGAAGAAGAGAGAGAGGGAGCATAAATAATATATTATTCTTCAGAGGATCCACACATGGCGTCCATAGATGGTACAGCAGTAAAGTCCTTCACCTCAGTGAAGAAAAAGATGAAATCAAATCGTCAATATCATGATCATGATATTAAAAACACTTTCAGAATCAATGCAATGCAATCCAACCTTTAAAATATGGCACCCAAACACTTGTTATACCTGCATGATGGCATTGAGTCCTGGCTGCAAACTTGTCAGATGTTCCTTCTTCACCTCGATGATCTTCTGGATCTTCTCCTTTGTGGCCTGTGAGTCCTTATATTCCTCTGCCAACCTGTATCCAAACACACACGTTTAGCAGCTGCTCTGTGCTCCCCAACAGAAAACCATACAGCATGCTACCAATGCCCTGTTCTATGTGGAAGTTTGCATACCTTTTTCTCTGCTCAAGCTCCCAGTCCAGTCGTGCCAGCGTGAGTTGGTGAGGATCGTTTTTTGTGAGGTGAGGCCTGGAAATGTCCTGCGGCGCCTCCTGGTAAAACTCTTCCTCAGACACCAAGTCTATCTCCTCATGCTTGGACCTGGATCAGGGAAAGGTATGACGACTTAGTATTTTGTGTGTAAAAGATGCTATATAAATAAAAATGTGTTATTATTATTGTTGTTATTACCACTGTGAAAGCGAGAGTTCCTTAAACATGAACATGAACTATCAACAGTGGAAGTAACAAGCCATACTTACAAGCTTTACTCCTCATTATCAACTTTTTGTATAACTAACTATACATTGTGAGTAGTATCTTTTGAGGTGAGTAATTATTTTTAAGTACAAACTGACCGGTTATAGATCTATCTTCTAGGAAGAAATGTGGTGTCTATTTGAAAGGCTTGACATGGTCTTTTTTTTTTTCAAAGCATTTTATAATCTTCAACTGAAGCGCTATATTAATAAAGCCATTTTGTTTTTGTTCTTCTTGTATATAATGATAAATAACCTCAGTTACTTGGTCTCGAGTATGTTCAAAGTAAAATCTGTTGTATATAAATGATATATTATGTACTAACTTGAACTCCAGACACTTGCTGATCTCCTTCTGAAGATGCATAACTTCATACAACAGGTTCTGTAGCTGAAGGTGCAGCACATCCACTCTCTGCTTTGCCTGAAGGGGGAAAACATGGTTACGGTCGGTTTGCAAACAAACCTAATAAATACCCGCCAAAACACTATGCTAGGAATCAGAACGAGAATTAAATGAGGACAAGGATCAATGAGCCGAATCCGATACTGGATCAATACATGCTAAACGAAAACAAAAAAAGGATGCATAAGCTCTCTCTGCTGACAGTGGCAGCTACTGCATTTAGGTGTTAAAGGAGAAACAAAGTGCTTGGTGTGCCTTTCCTGATCAGCACAAAGGGGAGTTGAGACAGCAGTTTTTCAGCAAACAAACGGAATCGAGTGAACCTAACCTAAGCTGGTTTTTCTTCCAATATCTCAAGAAAGTTGGACGGCATGTGACAGTTGTGTGGGAGTTACCTCGTGTGTCTGGTCTCTGCCTCTCTTTAGTCGCATATGAGCCAGGCGATTAAGTTTTTTCAGATTCATGAAGTGGATGCAGCCCCGCATACGTCTCTGCTCGACCTCAGCACACTGTGAACAGACGCATCTAGTTAGACTTTGTTATTGTGAGGAAGGCAGAATCAACTTTGTCTGTGATCATCATCACAATGTGGTGATGTTATATATGAACCATTACCACAAACTGTATGTATAAAGTTTCTGCGGTGGAGGAATGTGCTTGTGTCTACAGTGACAAACCAGCACATCACCTTGATGAGTTTAACTAATCTGTTATTTGACTGCATTACTACTGAGAAAAATGACTATAACATCAGACTATAATGACAAGAGTAGTTTGGATGCGTTCATTTTAAAAGTATGATTCTTACCCCCTCCTTGGCTCCATTGGCTTTCAGCTCCTGGATCTCACTCATGAGTGTGGCCAAAGTCTCACAAGACTCTTTGTACTGCAGGAAGTCGTGCTCAGGGTCCCTGCCGTCCAGCTCCACCTCCTCACTATACACACGCACTTCCTGGAAAGAATTAAAAACCTACATTAATATAAACATATATAAACTATTTGCAAGGCAATCACACTGTGTCCATCAAACTACAGCCAGCCTTGCTTTAGCTTGAGCCCACTCTTCTTGCTGCTAAAAATAAGTCAAATTGCTGAATCTACTACAACACAACTAGCAGGGATTCACACTTGCGGTCAAATAAGTAGTGACTTTGATTAATTCAAGTCCAACATTACAAGACTCTAAACCTCAAAACTTGTATATTTATAAAAAATTCTTCCACTATCCTAAGATTGCACCTGGTAATCTGGTTACTTATATATATATACTTAAAATATATAATTTCCTATTATTATCCCAATGACAAGGAAGATTTGTGTGAGTAGACTTTTCTAGGACATTTATTCTACTCTTCCAATCGCTTACAAAGTATTGATTAGTGTATTCTTGTGTTTGAAAGCAAAAGTAAGCTTCCATCCTCACTTCCAGACAATGTCTCACACACACGCACACACACACCTCTCTGATGCTACATAAACTCTGCATCGCACCTTCAGCACACTTGGTTTGTGTACACTGTCTACTGTCCTGCTGCGTTGCTGTTTTATATTTACTTTTTTTGCACTTTAGTAAGGAAAGTTTTTTTGCACCATGTGTGTATAGCGTTGCATATTTATATACGTAGCATGTTGTCCTGTGTTTTTATGTAGCACCGATGTCCTAGGGCTTAAATCAAGACTGAAGACTTTCTTTTGCGCTGCCTTTCAGTAAACAAAAGTATTTATTAATTGCTTATACTGCACTGTACCTTTTATTAACTTCTTTGAATTTTTTTTTTTTTATTATTTCACTTGCTTGTTTTTGTTTTTGAGTATTTTATGTGTGTTTCTTTACAATGCTTTTATTGTTTTATGTAAAACACATTGAATTGAAGTAAACTTGCTTTGCCAATGGAAATGCTATCTCATTGCACTGTTTACTGTGTAAATGGCTGCAATGAGAATAAACCCTCTTGAAACTGGCATGTCTTGAATCTGAACTGTTTTTAATTTTATATCTCGGTTAAATGGCCCTTTGTCGATGCGTATTATTGCTGACAGAGGATCTACACCCCAGTCCATCTGCTGGGGCTCTTAGTCCCAGTAAACCGGCTCCCCCGGTGTGTCCCGACCCTCCAGACGGTACCTGCTGCTCTGCGTCCCCGCGACCTCTCTTCATCTCTGGGGTCCCTCCTTCAGTGCGGAGAACCTTTGACTTTCGCTTCTTCAGGGCTTCCGACGCCATGGCTCACTGGATAAACAAACATATATACACATAATGACCCCAATAAAATCGAGATACGCCTGGTAACAGTAACGTACGTGCCAAAATAGTTCTCCACTGTTAGCTACTGCTAGCACTGTAGCTCTGTGAGGCTGACTAGCTTACTGGCTAACAACCTTTAGCTTGTCGGCTCATAAAGGCAGTTATTTTCAATCATATATACAAAACAGTAAATAAAGTTTAAGTTTGATGTGATATCCATAGATAGCAACATACCTCGTTGGTGCAAAAACACGTCAGGGATTCTTAAATCGTGTAAAAATGCACATGTACAGGGTGACGGTACTTTGTTAACCGAGCAGCGCCGCGGACAGACGGAAGCCTGCTGGGCCAAAACACCTCAGCAGCGCGGAGCAGCCAGAGGAGGAAACCGGAGCAACACTGCCACCCACAGAAAAATAAATAAATACTTCACTAAAGAAAAAAAAACAATATTAATTTATCCTTTAATATTCTTGGTTTTCTTATAAAATGATTGTATTTGCTTGATTTTGGTTTTATTCATTGTAATTATTTTATCTGAATGTCATTTTTATATCTAAATGTAATTTTAATGTTTCTTTCTAATGCTTTCAATGTTTTATGTAGAGCACTTTAAATTACCCTGTTGAAAGGTGCTATACAAACTTGCCTAGTCTTTAGTCCTTATTATCCATATCGCTATTGTTGACAGATTACCCTATACAAACTGCAAAAAGGTCATATATATATATATATATATATATATATATATATATGGCACAGTAGCAAGACCATAACCATTTAAAAATTTTAAGTCATGTACATTAATATAAATTATAAAGGTCGTTTTTTGTTTACATAAATAAATATCAACATACTGTTAAACCACCTAAGTAGTATTTATTTATTTATTTAACAATAAAACAAGTTTACTTGTAAAGAAATGTTATAAAGTGAAAATGGCCCTACCCGTGTTTGATACAAAACCTTTTAAAGACTATCATATACAGTGCATACCATATGTACTTTACTGTATACTGTTATGAACTTATTTACATTTCAAATCTAACTAAAATAGCAAAGACATAGACCACATACATTCCAAAACAATTTATTCACAGTTCTAGTGACACTTAAAAATGTACAAAGACTGATATGACAAGGATCAGCGCACTGAAGTCACATAAAAAGAAAACGCACTATGTATTCTCTTTTAAATTTAGCAGACCAAGGAATCAGTCAGTCCACCCTCACTTGGCCATATCTATCAGACTCTGTAAAGACGTGGGCACCCAAGTCTTCTCCCCTTGCACAAACACAACCCCTCTGTCTATGTAGATCACAATACGCCCAAAGGTGTACAGCTGTTTGCCCTCGTGCCGTTTGGCTACTAAGGGCATAAAGACAATGTTGTTCTCCTCTGCCTTAGTCTGGATAAGATCTTTAAAGTTAGTTGGCACACCAGCACTGATGCCTCTGTGAGCCACACTCTCTGCATCTCTGCGCTCCTGCATCGCTTCATACTGGAAGTCCTTTCGTCTCTCTGTCTGCGTTAGATATGCAATATTCTCCCTTGCACCGGGTTGCATATATCCACCTGTGGATATAAAGAATGCATGTTGTCGTATGTTTTGTTGCAACAGAGGGAAAAAAGGTCTGAATAATCATGCATTTATAAAGGAATGCTGTTTAATAGCTTTCATATGTTTATTTTCTGAGACTGTGAAATACTAACCCATGCCTGAAGACACTGCGCGGTTCATGATGTCCAAAGCTTCGTTGAATTTCTCTTTAATGAGCACCTGTGACAACAAGGCGTCACTAAACATAGTTTTCCATCCTAGGTACCATTTAGTGATTTCCTCATAGTTAGGACTGTTGCTCAACCACGAACACAGGACCTATAATCAACAAAACACAAACAAATACACACAATTAATTGCAGTTAAATGTGTCTTAATAACTTCCTGTTCTTTATAAGCACATTTTTGGGCTGGGCAACATTTTTATACTAAGCCTGTGAATGTTCTCATTTGTCCAGGTCATCGTTATCCTCAAACCAATTTCAGTCAAAAGCAACTGGACTGGTTATTTGTCTAGGAAGACGTTTCACCTCTTTAGGACTGGTCAGATGAGTACATGAACTGATGAAGCCTCTTGGATGAGAGGTGAAACGTCTTCCTAGACAAATAACCAGTCCAGTTGCTTTTGACTGAAATTGCTTTGAGGATTTTTATACTAAATCTTTATTGTCATGCAAGACTTGATAATGTCTTTTGGATACTGTAATATGGCATAAGTGTTGTCTTTTCCTGGTTTTAAAGGTTGCATTACAGTTAAGTGATGTAATTTTATGAATTCACCAGACTGCTCTAGCTGTTTTTATTATTTGCCTTTACACTTAGTCATATTATCTACATTATTGATGATTATTTATCAAAAATGTCATTTATGTTAATATTTTGTGAAAGCACCAATAGTTAACCCTCATCATCGCAATATCGAGAGTTATTTGGTCAAAAATATTGTGATATTTGGTTTTCTCCACATCACACAACCCTGGTATATTAACTGACCTGCAACCACTTTGTAAAGAAGTTTTTGTCCAACAGGGACACAAGGCTGGAGAGAGACAACATGCCCTCCCAGTCCATCACCCAGTTAAATGGCTCCATCTGCTGCTGGTGAGGGTTGATGACCAGCTCTTCCAGACACAGAGCTGAGGAGGGACACAGAAGTCATCACATGATGTAGAGAAACTTTGAAACGGAGGATCGGGGAAGGATAAGACTGCAGGGAAATACATTTTCTTCTACTGCTATAGCAAACTTAAGGCGGTCACTAATAAAGACATACCTAGTTTAGGGATGATATTTTTCACCATGAAGGCCTCCCATGCGCCTGGAGTGAAAACATCTTTCCAAGGCTGCAGGATGAGGCGGGCTGAAGCGTCGCTGGGATGCCATCGCTGCAAGGCATTGGACAGTTTGCTCCTGATTGGTGGGTAAAGAGGTTCTAGCCGTGATTGGAGCAGAGGCAGCCAAGGATGGATCCAGGAGTGGATGGGAACTGTGTCCGTTAAAGGGTTCCAGTTATCCACCTATCAAACAAGAAACCGAAATTAGTTCACAGTGTAGAAGGCAATTATCCACAAGTACATTATGTGAAATGATCAAGGCCGTGGGAGTTTCTCTACATCCGAGTAAGTGTGTCTTTTAGTTAAGATGTGTCTTGCCTCTCGCTGTAGTCGGGGTAAGATCAGCTGCTCCAGCAGGTTATCCAGGATCCATATTGGGAGAAGAGGAGCCCACACTTCCACACAGTCCACCATTGGCCCTACAATACGAGGCTGCCAGCCTGACACACAGGGCCGCATCGCTGTGATCCACACTTCCCACAACAGTCTGGGCCGACAAAGACAGGACATATGTCACAAACACATGAAGTCAAAATCAGACTGTGACACCAACCCAATAGAATATTTAGTTTTAGCATTATATGGGACACACGCTCTACCCAGTGAGCTCGAGGCCACCTCAGAATAATTTCTTATAAAAACATGAGCACTGATATTTATATGTTTTAGGTGTTTACAATCACCTGTGGTAAGGGTCCATGTTTGAATCTGGGGCACTGGTATGGAGGTCTCTGGATTCAAGAATTGCTCTCCACTGACCAATGTCTTCCAGACAATAAGAACTGTCCTGAAGTAATCAAGACAAGACAACACAAGCGGTGGCTTCAATATTAATTATTAATGATTAACGTATGCAGTTACCTCAAAAGCAGATAACTGTAAAAGCAAACCTTCAGAGGGTCCCAGGAACGAAGTTTTTCTTTCAGTAACGGCTGAACAACAGCTACAGCCAGATCTGCCAACCCCATTGTCTTGTATTCTTCATAATAGTCTGTCTGTAAAGTCTCAAAGATGCGGGCACACTCCTGAAGAAAGAGAAGGAAGGCACCACAACAATGATATATTTGGATGTGATAACAGAGCAAGGACTGACAAACTGAAACTGCCTGATAATTATAGCTGATAATCTGTGTGTTCCCTGTATATGCACCTGCAGGGTGGGTCCCTCCCCAGGTGGCATCTCCCCAGAAGGAAAACGCCCCACCAATGCTAGAACAGCCTCCATTCTCTGGATGGAATCCTGCTCTGCATCGAGTCTGCTTTGCAGTGCTTGTGACTCATGACTCAGAGACACAACTACATCTTTCTCGTGTTGCAGACGTCTGGCGGACTACAGGGGGTAGAAAATAAGATAGCAAAAGAGAAAGTGTGTCAGTATATGGTAGAATGGGATACATAGACAAACTTGTAGAAACTCAGATATTTGGCAGATATTCTCGGCTCTATCACACCTGTAATATGTCCTGTTCTGTGAGTTCTATCAGCAGCTGCAGGTTATGTTCGAGTTCAGGGACAGCAAAGCCAGATCCCTTCTGATCCTGAGCGGACAAGCTTGGTGGGCCTTCATCTGGAACACTGTGCTTATTGGACATCTGACTGTAACTGTAATATACCTTTTGTTCTCTTCCCGTCATGTCTATTACCTAGAGTTGGGAATAAATATGGGGTAAAGGAGTCAGACACAAAAAGGGCAGCCAACCATTTGCTAACATTCATCATATGTCATTCACAGGGGCTTATACTGAGTGTTAGGGTCTACTCATACTTACCCTTCGTACCGTGGGCACGGTTCAAAGCTAAAGTCTATTTTGTTTGACCAATGTGAGTGCAACTGTACAATGCGTAGGCAGCGTACGCTTCCCGCCCCGATTGCACAAGTACAAGCACGAGCATTGACTGCGGTCCTGAGGACAATTTATGTACAACTATTCCCCACGATGGACATTTAAAAGAGGGGGATGGAGATGAAGATGGAGAGGGGGAGTGTTTACTGCAGATTTTGTCAATTGAAAATATCCAAAGCGGTTGGACAATACAACAACTCCAAGGGTTAATGACCTATAAGCAAGAAGAAATAGTGCCGTGGCCCAGACCTTTAGAAGTAATGTGAGTGCGGGCTGTGCCTGGCCCACGGGGGAGGCCGGGCAATCACGCTAAAGTACAGCACGGATCATCTGGGCCAAATGCGAGCGCACCCTAATAGTACAATCAACTTAAGTTCCTGATGCTTATTGTAACATTACAGCCTAACTTAATAGTGCCCTGACAACATTCCTGTGAAACAGACATAATGGAGTGATAATGTTTTTCAAACATACCTTGACCTGTGCCAACTCTCCAGCGGATGCCGCTGTAGAGCGCCCTGCCAGTTTGCCCTTAGCCTTCAGCTCGTCCACAGTTCTGTAGGAGTACTTGGGTTTCCTCTTTCCTACAGAGCCAGCAGGATCCTTACGCCACTGGCCCAGCTCCTTCTGAAACTCCTACAAAGACATGACATTAAAAATAAAAATGACTCTACACATCCTCCTGCTATATAATCGAACAGTGGGTGTAGCTGTTAAAAAGAGGAAAATACATTTGTTTGTTTGTCTGACTTTACCTTTTCTTCCTCTTCCTCTGAGTCGACCACAGGGAAATCCTGAAGGCTCTGCTTGGTTCGCTCATTGCCATAAGCACCCACTGCTCCCTTGCCTTTACGAACCTTTGCCTCAATGGGGTTTATAATACCTGCAACAATAAGAGGATGCACGGTCAGAGTATATCAACTCTACTGTGTTGCTCCTGTAAAACACACACACTATTACTAAATATCTAACACAGCGTCCTCAGGCCTACCCACCTTGAGCATTCTTGCCCAGGCCTTTGCCTGGTTGGTAGCCCATTTTCTGCAGAAGTTTCTGTCCAATTCCCTTTGTGTGCTTCTCCCAGTTACCGATGCCTTTACCGGACTGTATGCCACCTGCAAACCTCTGGGACTGGTTCCCACGGAAATTACTCTAGCAAAAGATAATAATAATAATATTAAATGTTTTTGACAAAACACTGTTACAGAATACAAGAAAATTGCAACATACACACAACAACTATTACCATTTGGAGCTTTTTGGGTGCAGTGCTGCGAGGAGGGGGAGGTGCTGAAGGACCATCATCTTCAGAGTCATCAGAGCCTCCTTCTACTTTTTGCTGTTGCTGTTTCTCCTCAGCTGCAGACTTACGCAGACCAGCACTTATAAAGTTCACTGGAGCACTGTAGTCTTTAGATCTAGAAAAAACACAATTGACTAATTTAGTTAATAATTAAAAATAAATAACAACATGTAGCCGTTTGTGTTAATGTGGTCTATTTCTGTTGGGATGATTATGGGATGTGGTCTTGTGTTGAAGTCGGATTCCCTTTGAGTGGTGTTTCACTCCTGTGGGATTTATGTTTCCCAAATTGGGGTTAGGGTTTAAGTTATAGTTACGCATAGTGGCGATATTTGGTTGGGTTAAGGGTATGGTCTGGTGCAGGTTAAGGTAGCACACCGGGTGTATTGGGACAGTGACACAAATCAACCCATGCCTTACTTCTTGCCTCCGAAGCTAGGCCTCTCATCCTCGTCTGAGTCCCTGTCAGCCCAGATCCCATAGGTGGCCTGCTCCTTGGTCTGCCTGAATCTGCGGCGGTCTGGGTTGAACTCATTGGCCAGGTCCCAGTCTGTCACCTCAAAGCTCTCCACCTCCACACCTTCCTCCTCCTCCTCTCTCCTCCCATACAGATGGGACATGGACATCTCTGGGGGTTACAACAAAGCACCAGAGACGGTTAATAGGTTGAGATTTCATCCAGTACGTTTCTATTAATCTTTGAATGCTTCGTGGCTATTATCATGTAGTCGTTGTATCTTTATCGGATATGTATGTTCTATTTTTATTATATTTTCAGCTGCCCACTGCTCCTTAGGATGGGTTAAAACAACAACAATTTAGCCAACTTAATAACGCTATTTCAACACAGAGAAAAATATAGAAAAACATCATCTCAAATGGCATGTTGTGCAACACATTAACGGTTCTCTTCGTACACTTTTTTAAATAACTAATCTACACAGATCCACTGGAGCAAACACAACGTGAGACAAGCTAATATTAACTAGCTGAGGCTAATGTTGCTCAAATAAACTTGGGACAAGCGCGTTGGGACAAAATAAAAACCTCAAACTCACTTGAAAGGTTCGTTTCCCCCTTATATTAGTTATACATGAGTTGTTCTGTGGCAGTAATGAAAGTTAATCCAGCTCTCAAATAAATGATCTTTTTCGTTTCACCAGGGACGACAACGCAAGTACTGCCGGTTGACACCACTGCCGGTGTTGCACCAAATGTTGTCCCCAGAAACATGTATTTTCCTCTCCACAGTTGACATGTGCGCGTAAATGTGTCTCAATTTTACAGAAAACAAAGAGAAAATGGTTTCAAAAACAAAAAATAACATATCATGGCAGTTCAAGTGGCGACAAACACGAAGATATTTAATTTATATTTTTTACAATACTTTATTAGAGCAATTCACTACATTACAACTTCGCGTAGGAATTTTAGATTTGCATTTCTCAAAAACATTATAAACAAAGCGACAGTGCTCTGTGTAAAATACATTAAGGTTTATACATGAAGCGAGTAGAAAATACATAATCAGTGAAAATAAATAAAAAATACTTTTTTTAAAACTGAAAAAGGGGCATGACACCGGAAGCGAAATACGTGTGTTACACTCAAAACAATCCCATATGCTTCAGACGTGCCACACATTGCCAACCCACGGCAGCACTTACATTAAAACTTTGTTAATAAATTAAATATATATGTATCAGACGTGTGTATATGTGTGTGAAACGTTACACGGGGCACCGGTGGATCAGAAGAGATGTCGGACACCGGGCAGGGGTGGCAGGTTGCCCGGCGACGAAAAGGCGCAGCGCGGAAATCAAACTCACGAGTGTCATCAAATGCAACGAGCGACCAGGAGAAGCTGGACGTTGGGAAAACTATTAAACGCATCAGAGACACAGTGTAAGAAGTTATATAAAGAAGGAATATAAGTAATTTTCCAGGTGGAGTGTAGTAAGTTAACTGCGTATTTCCGCTCTCTAGGTCGGAGCTAAGATGCGAGGAATTCTGGCAAGCGTGGAAAGGTGAGTTAGCTGCACAAGTTTAGTGTTTTTTTTATTATTTATTTTGGCTGTGGAGTAATTTGGTGACCCTTTCATGACTCTTGTCTTCAGAGCAGATGTTGGTGGCTGGATCAGCAGAGGACCCCGCAGACAGAGAGGGCAGACTGTGTCCACAGCTGGAGTGTGTTTGTTATGGGCTCGGGTCCTTTTCCTCCTGTGTCTCAGCTCGCTTCCAGCTCTCCATGCTGCTGCTGCTGCTGGATGCAGCACAGGTGAGAGGACGTGCATGGCCAGTTTAGATAACAAACAGAAGGTAAAATGAAAACACATAATGACTGTATGTCACTGCTCCTCTCCCTCAGATCCCACTGAAGGACTGCTCTGTTTATGACCCCATGTTCACACCTGGAGAGAGGGATGTTTTGAGAGAGCTGGGTCTCACAGTACTCACTGAAAACGAGGTCAGTTGTTGAGAACTCATGTTTAAAAAAAAAAATTAATTAAAAATAAATAGTTAGCTGGTATACGATGGGGAGAACAAATGGATCGTAGCCTACGAGTGTTTTTGAATCTTTAGATGTACTAATAAAATATATATGTATGTATATATATAAAGTGTCTAGGCAAAATGTCTAAATTATATATTATGAAAGAGAAGAATAGAAGAAGTTTGAAAATGGAGAAGGGGTGGTTATTCTTCTTACTTTTCCTTTTCTGACATGTTAAACTGTTTAAATGTGGTGTTGGTCATTTTGTGTTTTATAACTGGCAAAAAAGGGGAAAAAACAACAGCAAAATAAGGTTATTCTTATTTTGTTATTATTATTGTTTGTTGGTTGTTTTTTTGTTGTTTTTCCTTTTCTCTACATTCTTTATATTTATAATGTTATAACTTTCACATGTTCGAAATTAAAAAAACTAATCATTCGGCCAATTTAATATAAATACTTATCAGTACTGCCAAATGAATGAATTCAATTTCTTTATTTCAAAAATGTTAAAAAGAATATAAATAGATAAAGCCCCATAGGAAATAAACATCAACATGAATGTTCATGAAACATTCAATAAACAAGAAATATATACAATATATAGCAACCCAATATACAAGCAACACATATTTAAATATTACGTTTGCACTCGTTTGTTCCTACCCCCTTATCCACTATTTATCATATTCATATCTATACACTTATCCCTATTTTATATACAACCAATAAGCTATAAATATAAACAACTGTCCCTGTTTTATATACAACCAAATGTGTTATAAATATAAACAATTTCCTCTATTTTATAAACAACCCAATATGATGTATGAACAATTATCGCTATTTTATTTTTAACCCAATACAATATACATTTAAATAACCATATTGATTCTATAATCTACAATATAAATATAACCATATTCTATATACATACAGTACACATGTAAACATGGTCCTGGTTTTATACACAACCCAATAGAACAGAAATATAAACACTATCCCCATTTTATATACAACACATATGCTCATCAATATACCTTTAGAAACGTTCTCTTTAAACTGATTTTGTTTTACATTGCAAATATATTAGTGTACAACAATTAAAGAACCCTGATGAAACCCAAGATAGTAGATTTTCACAGCTTACTGGCTGCCCGGGAAAGTAGGAAATGAATGCAAAAACAACAGCATTGTGTCTCGCTGTGTTGTGCAGGAGGGGAAGCGTCTGGCAACGAAACCCACACTCTTTTACCTGATGCATTGTGGGAAAGCCCTGTACAACAACCTTCTGTGGAAGAATTGGAGCACACAATGTCTTCCTCTGATGATAATCATTGGAAACAGCTTCAGTGGCATGATGGACAGGTTAGTACAGGACGTGAATGATGGAGATGATGATAAAAATAAATGGCAGGAGCGGTGAGATGACGTTTCCTGTCTGTCGTCCCAACAGAACAATCGAGAGAGAGTTCAAGCGGGACTACGGCTACATTACTCAGGCTGTGTCTGTGTGTGAGGAGAGACAGCTGCCCTGTCCATCCCGTCTTATTGACGTCTTCAGTGACACTGCAGTCATCTCCTTTCCTACCAGCAGCCTTAACAGACTCCCACAATCCACCTGGGCAGAGCCGCCTGAACCACAGTACCAACACTGCCCCGATTTAGAGATCATTCAGAGGGAAACACAGAGCTGCGACATGAGATGAACAAGAGATGGACACTTCTTTTTTTTTTATTTTTGCATTGATATAAGCAGTTTTTAAAAATAAAAGAACCCCACTTCAAATTGAGGACTAAATCTTGCAATACTTTCATGGTACAGTAGTTTGAATCTTATTTTCTAGCCTTTCCGCAGCTATAGTATGTACGAGTGTACTCCAGGATAATGTGACATCACGGGTGTCACATCACAGTTACAAGTTGCACAAATAATATCTTATATAATATTAAAATGCATGTTAACACCGAGTTTGGTTATATTTTTACCGATTAAACCTGGGGAGGGACTCTTGTGTGTCCTTTGTATGGATGGGGGGGGGGGGGGGGGGGTGAAAGAAAAGAGGACATTTTGAGAGAGGGAGAAAAAATAGAAGCAACTTCTAGTTATTTGTGTCTCCGCTATCCATCACAAGTAGAAGCACACCTATCGTGGTCTGGTAATTTCTATCTAACCAAACATGACACTTTACTTTACTGTAACATAGGAGGTGCTTGATCCGAAGGTCTCTGGTTCAATTCCACCATTGGAACATGAGGCCTTAAGACAAACTACTACCAAGTGTCATCAAATGTAACTAAATGTACTTTTATAGTAAGTTTTTATATTTCTGAATGAAGTACTGCAATAATGTAATCCTCTTCTATGAATGAGTCCGCATGTTTGCTGAAAACACTAAAGACACTCACTGAAATAGTAACAAGTAACAAATTTAATGTCACACACAAACACTTACAAACAGGTGTGGGAAATTAAACCAGAAACCAATTGAAAATAGGAATCAATAAATGATAACCTGGTCCAAGATTATCTTGCTGGAGGAAAGATATGTTGTCTTTCAACCAGCTGAACTGCACCAGAGAGTCTCTGTGATCATCAGGTAATACCTGTCCATGTCCAGAATGTGGCAGGCTCTCTTTTGAGCTCCATAGATTGTGAGCGGTGTGCCCCAAGCAGGACAGGACAGTCTGACCTTCCAGAGGTCCATCCACAAGAGAAGCCGGTGGTGGAAAAAGCGCTCTGGAGTGGAGACCTGATGATGTATAAGGGACGGCTCTGGTGGATCATACAACAGTTTCAGGCCTCTGCTGGTTTTTCCACAGGGCTGCTGAAATCCACTTCTGATCTTGAGGTGGTTTGGTCTTCAGCAGATTTGTGGGTGGCCAGGCAGCGTCTGAAACACATTTTCAGGCAATGGCGAAATGAGAGGAGCCGAGGGCGTTCCAACGGAGATACAGGAGCTCAGGACAGACAGGGAGAGCTGCAGGAAGAGGTCACACTCTACTTCAAGTTCTGGTGTGTCTTTTTAAATACGGCAGTTTTAAGAACAACAAAAAAGGACGCATTAGTGTGCCTTTTTTGATTGTGGCCAATGAATCGAGGCACTAATACATATTCATGATGTTGAACAACAATGTAAGGAAACATGTAGAAATTACTGATATGGGCGTCCACACACTTGTTAGAAGAAGAACCTTGAAGGAAATAACGTGTATGAAACCTAAGATAGTTGTGGTTTAAAAGAAGCCAATGTAGACCTTCAGTGGGGGACGGTGAAGGTTTACAGGGAAAAGAAGAGCTGAGTGTATTTCAGTGCTCTCCCTGACATGATATACGTAGTCTGTAACATCTCTATGAGCCCCAAGGCATAACGGATGGTAGACTCTACAAAAAATGCATAGGTAGCCTACAGCCAGAATCTACATGTTAACATGCATTTTGTCTAAACATAAAGTTTAGGTATGAAAGACATTGTGGCTTTCCATACATTTCTGACCACACCCAGCTGCACCTTTCAGGGATTCTGTGTGCACGTGGGCGTGGCTCCTACTTGTTCAGCAGGTGGGACATGCACATCTCTAGGTAACACTCTTTCATTGTGGGAACTTACTTTTCAGAATGTGTTCTTTCTAGAGTGTTATCCTGCAATATCATTTACATTTTTATGCAAAAACAAAACATTTTCTCATGATGGTTTTCATATCTTAAGCAAGGTCAAGGCTTTGCAGATTGATTTCTTCAGATGTTTTACCTAATCCACATGAAAAACACTCCTGTAAAGTGATTGTTAGTAAGTTATCCATCACACAGGTGTGCTGGTTTACTTTTAGATGGTTCTCCAATTGAGGTGTTGTGAGCACATCAGTTGCAGTTGGTAGTAGCGTCATATTACCATCGCACATGTTTACAATGCTTATTTTCTATGTCTGTGTGCAAAAATAAAAAAAACATCACTGGTAAACCAGAGTAAAAAGTTTATTGTTGAAAAACATAGTACTCAACAGTACAGCCCTCTCCCAGCATCAGCAATAACATCTCTAGTACAAAGTAATACTCATCATCTCACTCTCTTTTGCCTGCTTCATGTTCATTGGATTAAATTCCGTCTAGGATACTGGGAGAGATGTATCTTACAGCAGTGACTTAGAAAAACTTGACTACAACACTGTTTTCCTGTTTTGATATGTTTTCACTCTTCAGCTTCTCCATTAGCAGTGACGCTACCTGCTACTCCGTTGACCGCTGTGGCTGTGTTTCCTCCTCCATTGGCTTTCGAAACAACATCTGCCCAGGTTCCTTTACTCTTAAGGACTGATGGGCTTACAGGGATGTCACAGGCTCCATTCATTTCACCATTCACCTCATCTGACTCTGACTTCATCTCATCAACTGTTGCATTAGATTGTATCTCCCCATTGGCTGTGTTGCTGTTTACTTCATGTGGTGCACTGGTCTCAGTTTCCTCTCTGACCTCTGACTCCCCATTCACTATCTTGACCTCAGCAGCGTGCTGGTTCTCCTCAGTTGGTTCAACCACATGACCATTAGCGGCACTCTTCACTGAGGTCTCTTCCCCTGGCTGCTCCGGTTGGCTCTTGCTGTTATTTTCCACCGCTGGGCTCCCACCATCTTCAGCTTCCTCCCGGCTTCCCGTTTCTGGATCGGAGCTTTTCTCTTCTCCGATCACAGTCTCCGAGGCGACGAGCTCATTGGTAACTATGAATCCCAGTTCTTTTGCCACCGCTGCCTTTAGTTCTTTGTGTTTCTTTGTATACTCCTGGAGCCCGTCTCTGTGAAAACCCAGTGAATTCATGAGTTGCTTTCCTATCTCACAACATATTATTGAAATACACATGCATGCTTCTGGAGCAAGTTGTGTTTGATAAGGTGATTTAAGTGGAATTCTCTAGAGTTTCTAATGTACTGTATGTACTAGCTTTAAATGACATTTCTTGCATTTTTGTAACAGCAATAAAAATGGCAAATATTCCGATAATTTAAAAAATCTTCACCATTTTAAGCTTTAGAGAAAAGCTATGAATCACTTAGTGTTTAAAAGGTCTGACTTTTATTCTCTATAGTGCAGGATTGCAGTGAATATTTACCTGTGTGTGATGCTCCTGATCCCTGTCACTAGAACCATTTGCTCCAGCGCAGTGTCAGATGTGGATGTTAGACACTGAGAAAAGTGAGGACAGGGAGACTCATAAACACACTTTCCTTTTCCTTTGATTCAGTGGTATCAGAGATCACACAAGCTCCTGGGCATATACCTCCACTGCCTGCTCCGTGCAGTCAGCTCCTGCCTGTCTGAGAGAGCGTTCCACCTTCACTGCTTGCTTGGTTATGGTGCACAGAAACACTTTGCTGCAGCGTGTCTGAGCGTCATCCTCTCCAAGCTAAGGAAGAAAATAACCATAAGATGACGCGTACACACAATCTATCTTTCTTATGCACGCTCAAAAAGATATACTGACAATGGAGGTAAAAGCAGTAAGGGCCTCTTTCTCATGGGTCATAGCACTTCGGTAGTCACCCTTGCTGCACATCCACTGGGCCAACAGGTGCTGACTGCATAGACAAGGAACCAGAGAGATACATTGTGTTAGATGTTAGAAATGTAGATCAAAGTAGATCAACTTTATTGCTTTTTATACATAACATGAGTGAAAGCTATAAATGTTGCTTACCTGAGAGCAGTGTGCAGATCTGTGGGGCCAAAGAAAGAGGTGTTGAGTCTGAGGGCGTTCTTTAAGAACTGCCCTCTCTGATCTCCAGTCAGCAACAAACCAAGACAGCTCTGCAAGAAAACCATGAGAGGAAATATTGTATATAATGATATCGTGAAAAGCCGCTGTTGTGCTTGGGTTGAACTCCAACGTGTTGTATCCTACATCCAGTGTTGCGGTGTAGGGGTGGTCCTCTCCGTGGACTGTGAGCATTAGTAGACGAGCTCTGAGAAGACACTTCTGTGCCAGGGCAGTCTCTCCTCCGGCAAACACATACACACCCAAAAGGGCCTGCGTATAACAAAAGAATGATAATAATCACACTCTTCACACATGACACAGTGCATAAAAACAGACAGAAATGTGTCATTATTGACCACAGTTCATATCTTTATCAAAGTGAACAGGGGTTCGATTTCCAGTAGTGGTACCTCTGGATTAAAAAAAGTGTTGTGGTACTCACATATTGCTGGATAGTGTTTGGATGGTCAAAGCCAAGCACTCTCTCACTGATGACCACTGCTTTCAGCTGGACACTGCGAGCCTTGAGAACGGAAAAGTGACGACAACAATAAATGGCCAGCTTCATGTACAATATTAAGAACAATAATCACTTCCGTAACTCATGAAATTGGCACAGGTAATCTGGCTGTTTGTGAGTGGAAGTGCAAGTAACTTGTAACTAAGCTTTCAGATATATGTAGCAAAAAGTAGACCAGTTACACAGTACTTTACGTAAAGTACTAGAAAATGTACTTAGTTACTTTCCGCCACTGCAAAATGAGTTAGCGGTAAAAAGTTGAGGCGCATACCTCAGCTGCCTTTCCCTGCACGAAGGCCACCTTGGCCAACAGGCTGTGGCAATAACACGCCTCGGGATTCAGGTCATCACATACTCTACCAAACAAGTAGGCTGCTTCTTTCAAGTTGTCATGGGCCTGATCCAGCAGACCTGCAGTTAGGAAACACAATATATTTGGACAGAATTTACTTTTCATTTAGATTTTGTTGAAAAGCACACATTGAGCTTGAAGAGTACTGCTTATCGACTCACCCTTCTGAATGAAGTTCTGTGCCACACGAAGTGCTTTTGATGCGTCCACAGTTGGCATGTGAATGTGCTTGACAACAGGGAAGATGTTGAGGACGTCGTCTGGTCCAATGGGAGCTTTATTTTGGTTGTCAAGGATGTAGTCTCTCAGTCTCAACTGATGTAAACACAGAAACAACACACTTTCCCCTTTAATTATGCAGTGTCTCTGACATATTGTATTTACAAATTATGTATATTACAACATTACTAATATACTGTATATATGTGTTTCAGTTGGTCTGGTGACAGATGTCTGTTACCTGGACTCCAGTCTTTAAACAGAACTCTCTGAGCAATGAGAGCTTCTGAAGGCCGTAGTGCTCCACCAGGTGGTTTGGACCAGAGCTGTTGTAGAGAAAAATGACAGTTGTTCTAAAACTGAGCCATTGTGTAACTAAAAAAACAAACATGAGAGGAGAACAAACAAAGGCTGTGTCCTCACCCAAGGCTGTCAGTGACGTTATATGTTTCAGCAGCGTCCTGGCAGACCAGGTTCCACAGCTCAGCCCCAGTGAGCGTGCTCCAGGGCATGGTCTCAGAGGCCCCGGCCCCGACTCCTGCCCCAGCCCCGGCTCCTCTGCCACGCCGCCTTGACTTTTTCTTTGTGTCCTCCCCAACAGGAGTGGGTGTGAAGTGGGGAACCAATAGGCAGCAGAGGAAATGACTGACAGCTACAGAGAGACTAGGCACGTCCACACCCTGCAAAGACATAACCAGAGGCTGCAGTTAATTCTGTCTGGAGCGTGTCGACCCACACCTGCTGCTATATCCCCACCTGACTTTGTGCAAACATAAAAAATGAATTTGAATTGTCTGTGCAGAATATTGTAAAATACCTGGAGGAAATTGTTGAACACTCTTCTTGTTGAGCGGGTGAAAATTTCCCCTATGACCAATCTCTGGTTAAGATGGAAAGGGGGAGGGGGGTCGGTGTTAGAAAGCACAGTTACAAGAGTGACTACATCATCAAGACTAGTTTAAATCAAACACACCATTAAATGCCTCAGGCGCTCCTTGTGTTCTGACTGGCTGATGGTTTTGATCACATGACCGAGATACCGGAGGTTGATTCCTCTCTGGTGCAGAGCCTGTTTCAGGCTCCAACCATCCATTGGTGCCTCATTGCTATGTAGGCAATACTCCACCTGAACACACAAAGACACACACACACACACACACACACACACACACACACACACACACACACACACACACACACACACACACACACACACACACACACACACACACACACACACACACACACACACACACACACACACACACACACACACACACACACACACACACACACACACACATATGCTGAGCTGGTTGTTGTCATGTTCGCAGTAGATGTGCCTATTATAGTATGCAAACATAAGATCTGCTTACAAAAGCTGGTATCCGATGTGTGATGATGAAAGCTGCAGCTTCCCTCAGTAACCTCTGCTGCAGCTTCATTGACTGACTTTCACCAGGAGGGAAGGATGTTTCTGAACACAAAGCACAAGAAGCTTGTCACCTTGAGTTCCAGCAATAGGTGTGTGTGTGTGTGTGTGTGTGTGCGTGCGTGCGTGCGTGCGTGCGTGCATGCGTGCGTGTGTAGTTTCTCTTGGTACCTGGAGAGAAGACGCTTGGGTTAAAGCGCATCTCAAAGATGATGTCGCTGACTGAGCCCACTTCTTTACAAACAGTTCGTACTGCCTTAGTGGCTCGAGAATCACCTGCAAGTATACACGCATGTCAATATACATATATATAAAGTCTAAAAGTTCTGCATGTATTTCTAACTATAACATTGGTTTCCATTCAGTTAGATCAACTAAAACTTACAAGCTGTTGCACATTCTTCAAAGCCTCCGTTCTCTTCCAAGGTCTCCCTGACACGCTGAGTAAACTGGCAATGTCTAAAAGAAGCGCACACACACACACACACACACACACACACACACACACACACACACACACACACACACACACACACACACACACACACACACACACACACACACACACACACACACACACACACACACACACACACACACACACACACACACACACACTTCACCTTCATGGAAAACACTTTGAAAACTGAGTTTAAAGTGTTTTATTTCATGCAGAACTCACTTGTGCTGGATGAAAGCCTGCAGCAGCTCTGGCTTCAGTCTACAGAGTCCGTGAGGGAAGCTCTGTGGAAGTGCATGGTCCGATTGATAATTCTCTGGCCAGCCTTCTGTAAGGCAACCCTTCTTCTCCTCGTCCGCTTCACAGCTTGTATTACTCTCTTCTTCTCCAGTGACTGACTGACCCTCTCTTTCCACCTCTGGGCAGAAGTTGGCATCAGCTGGGAAGCTCCTGAACACATCCAGTATGTAGAACCTCCCGTCAGCCCCCAACAGTCCCTGAGCATCCATTGAGGTGAACAGTGGTACTCTGTGATTGTTGGGTGTCAAAACAACATGTTTCTGCAGAGACAGAGATTTGGCAGCAAGAGCCAAGAGCTCTAGCAGGCGTCTGCGTTGGGGGGACTCTTGGGGCCCCGCATTTATCCCATACAGCAAGCCTCTATAAAGCGAAATAAGAAATACAATTAGCAGAAAAAAGCACAAAGAGTTCTACCTCACGGCGTGACACCACTACCTTAGTGGATTGCTGAACAATGGGTCCACTACCTTGAGGCAGGATTAGTTGCCTGGTCCTGCTCTGAGCCTTCCAGCCCAGGAGCCAGACCCTGAGCAGACAGACGCACGCCTCTATAGTCTGCAATGGCTGTAGGTAGAGTGTGCAGCCCCTGCAGCCCCTCGATGTCACTGTAGGCCTGTACTCCTTTAAGCTCCAGCCTCTGAGCAGCTCTGTGAGTAGAAGATGAGGAAACATTCCAATAATCGGGTCCAAATCAAATGCCATTCTAAAACTGAAAGAAAAACTATTTTATTGTGCTTGTATCAGGGACAACATGGGGCCACAGTGTACAATGTATACGACTAAGAGCAAATGGCTCTGACATCTATGGGATCTCATCATAGAATTGAATAGAACAGAATGTCTTTAAATGTCATTGAAAGGTACAACGAAATTGAGGTAGAAACCCTCACATTAGTGCTCTTAAGGTACAAAAGACAAAGAGACAACAGGCACATTGTATAAAAACTGTATAAAAAACAATAGATATTTTAGAGATCATTTTTAAAATAGACAGTATTAAACATTGTATGTATTAATAGGAGTCCAGTTTTGGCATTAGTCGATGCAATGATGGCTCTGGGATAAACACTGTCATCATTGAACAGGTGATTTGCTCTCACCTGCGCCCCCTGTCCCCTCCAAACATCGAGCTTGCTGCCCCCTGGCTCATGAACAGGCCTCCCCACAGGAAAGCTGGGTCCTCTGGGTTTCCATTCACCGGCTCTACAAAGCCGTCTACTACAGTTTCTGCCCCCTGCATCACAGCCCTAACAAATGCACTGTTGACCTGAGAAAAAAACAGTTACAAATAAAGTTAAGGGGAGGAGATGTTGAGCAAACAAAGAAAGTAAACAGGCAGTAAGAGTCCTGAACTGCCCTGCTGTTGCTTTGAGCTAAATTACAGCTTTTCTTGGTTACCTGGAGCAGAGCTTTGTCTCTCTGCAGCCGCTCCTCCAGACTAACTTGTGGAAGATCTCTGGCAGCTTGCAACTCCTCATTCCAGTCTGGAGCCTATGCATAACACACATACTTACAATTGTTATCACCACCAGCGGCACACTACTCAAATAATAGAAACAAACAATTATGCTGTGTTGTAAATAACCTGTGTTGCTGACTGTTCGTCCACTCCCAGTCTGCTGAAGGTGTTTTTGTGAGTGCGAGAGGCACAAGGAGGCCCGAGCCAGCTCAGGGTGTGGTAAGGAGTGGGCATCACCTCTATTGGAGGTAACTGGGACCTGCTGGAAGAAAAGAAACAGTTTACAATATCAGTTCATAAGATCACTTAATGATTTGACTTTGGAATATATACTTGCATGCATGAATACTTTTAATGTCACCTGTTTTTGAGTGTGGTCAGAGTTTGTTTGAAGGCAGGGCTGATGTGACAGAGCAGGTCAGTGAAACTGTGACAAACTGGGGACGACTGTGCAGGACGAGGATCAAATGATTCTTCTGTAGACCTGAGAGGGAAAAAAAGGGGGGGGGGAGGCAACTCATTATGAAGCTGAATGATTTATCCAGGTAAAGTTACAGTGGCAGAACGGAAATAAGACATACCACTAGGCTTTCAAACATGTTTCACTGTAAGCTGTCTGAGGGGCAGGGGCGGAAAAAACCCCCAGCATATATACACTTGAATATCCCATTAATATGTTTTGTGATACTGTATCGATTCTTAAAAACAACATATCGACTTTTAATTAACCCTCTGAGACCCGCAGGGCATGCTACATTTTAAAGCCAATGTGAAGATATCATATGAAATTAGATGGCATTAGGCATCCACTGATAACATGTTATCCGCCTGGCCATTTTTAAAGGGGTCCCTTGACTCCAGACTTCAAGATATCTGAATGAAAACAGATTATGTTGGTACCCACAAGTCTCCCCTTTACAGACATAACCATTGTATGCTAATCCCACACAGTTTTTGGCAGTATAAATGTGTAATGTTTGGCTCTTCCACTCCTACGTAACAACGCACATATGGTGGTGCGTTCTTTCCACTAGGACAGTTTTCTAAAAATTAGGGTAGATTAGATAAAGAATCTCAATATATCGCCTTCCTTATAATATCACAATGTATTGAATCGTAATCCCTGTATTATGATACTAGATTCTTGCCAATACACAGCCTACTCTGGGGGGTTTAATTCACTGAAGGGACATCCAAGAGGGTCGCCTTCACCACTGGAAACATAAACAAAAAACAGTTGATATCATATGTTATTTCTTTACCTATTGAGGAAGAAACCTTTGGGACAAGATGTGATGTCACACCGTCGTCCCTCCATTGTCACCACAGTGATGTACAGGAAATCTCCCTGCAGCTTCCTGTTTCCTGGAGCTGGGTTCCAACAGCTGAGAGACAAGTCCCTCAGGTAGCTGGGGGCCTGATGAGACAAAGTCACAGAGATTCATTGCTTCTGCGTGTGCATGCAGACTGGCTATGTGTGAAACAAGATCCCAGGTATTGACCTACCTCGGGTTGGGAGCTTTGCGGTAGCAGGGCCATGAGTGGTCTGTCTGAGGAACCGGGGAGGAGGTACTCAGGCGGAGCTCCATCCTGGTTGGTTGGTTCTGTTTTTGTGTTGCTTAGAGAGCGTTTCAGGCTCTTTACATTTGATGAGCTAGATTCTGCAGTGGTAGAAAAGAAGAGATTTTCAGGTAGTTCTTGATTGTTCATTTTGTATCCTTGTATTACCATTTTGTCTAAGTGCACACTGTGTGTGTGTGTGTGTGTGTGTGTGTGTGTGTGTGTGTGTGTGTGTGTGTGTGTGTGTGTGTGTGTGTGTGTGTGTGTGTGTGTGTGTGTGTGTGTGTGTGTGTGTGTGTACCTGGTGTTTGTGTACGTGTGAGTGTCTCCAGTACACTGGGTGAGCGTCCTTCTCTCATAGCATCCTGAGGTCCTGGCGTTCTCAGCAGCTCCAGCACACGAGCCAGATGGAGCCTGGCTGAGCGGGCGGTGTAAGGTTCTGGAAACAGACAGATGGTGGTATTATAAAGGTCACACTGACCTTTATGGAACTGTGGACTCTTTTTAAACAGCCAGAATGTACAGGACAAATACTCTACTTTAGGATTCCACAATCCCATTAAAATGAAATAAAGAGCGTTTATCTTGTGTTTTGATTTGAATAGCACATTGAGTATACATTTATCAATGATGCATATTTTCATAGACGCAAATCTGCTAGGATACCGTACTAACCCATGGGAAAATAGTTTGTTACAGTATTTCAACAGCTAGATGGTGAGAGACAGACTAATTAGTTGGCACACACTTGCAATCTCTGCAACTATAAAACTTGTTATGTTGACTCTGAAAAGGTGAGTCAGCTATTTGCATTGAGGTGAGAGAGACTTAAGTGTGTGTGAAAGAGAAAGGGTGATGGCTGTGATGCAATCACATCAAATGAATAACATCAAAGTCCTGACATACAATGCATTAAAGAAAAGCATGCTTAAAATGTAGATTGGACATGAAGCTGATTTAAAAGAACAAAAAACCTACCTTCCACCAGGCGGAGGATGGCTCCTGGTTTAAGCCCCTTGAGGCTTTGCAGTTCTGCGAGGGGGTCCAGAGTTGTACCAGCGATTGCCAGCGACAAGTTGGAACGCGGACACACCTCCTCTCTCGAAAGCAGAGTCATTATTGCATCTTGAACAAGCCAAAATCCATGGACCTACAAAGACATGTGGTTTCACACAGCAAGCAGTGGTTATATAAGTATTCAGATTGTTTACTAAAGTAAAAGTGCTAATGCAACATAGTGAAAACACTCCACTACGAGTCAAAGTCATGCATTCATAAGTAAAACTGATCATTGTGCAATAAAATGTTCCTAATTTTTACCCTATAAGATCACATGTTTTTATAGCTGCCGTCCTGTGAGAACCACATATCTCTGAAAAGTCAATTTTTCATGGTGTCTGAAAAACAGCCCTGTTTTCAGCTTTGTGATGATGCATTTTTCAGTTAATCCAAGAGGGTATTTTAATAGTTAATTAGCTTAAGAAGTTGGAAAATGTTATCAACACATAAATGTTTTCACTGGACAGTAACGGCATGAAAAACTGCATAAAGTTGTCATACATGCAGTATATGCCTCTAAGATAGAGAAGTATAAGTATATCGTATCATAAAATGGAAATACTCAAGTAAAGTAAATGTATTTCAAATTTGTACTTCTGTAAATGTTCTTTGTTGCATTCCACCACTGACAGCAAGTAATGCCATGGATATTATAAACCTGCCTTATATATATATATATATATATATATATATATATATATATATATATATAATATTTTATCCATTAGAGTAGTCCTGCAAAACTATTGGTTTCCATTTTAATATTACCAAAGAGTGAGTAAGAGGGTTTGTACCTGCAGCTCAAATGGCTCTACTCCTGCTCCCTGGACTTTCAGAGGGAATGATGTGTCCTCATGTTGTTTAATACCAACACCAGTCAGGCTCGTTACATCTGTTTGAAGGAGAGAAATAAACTACCTGAGGATAATCACAGAGCACTGCACTGGACAAGCAAATAATTGTTTTCCTGCCCCTGTTATCCTAAAATCCTATGCTGCTGTATAAAAAGGCATGAATAAATGAACGGAAGAATGACTGAATCATCATCATGACTTATTAAACTCAATTTCCATGATCTGTTCTTTGCTTCAGACTCAAACAAGAGAGAGAGAGAGAGAGAGAGAGAGAGAGAGAGAGAGAGAGAGAAAGAGAGAGAGAGAGAGAGAGAGAGAGAGAGAGAGAGAGAGAGAGGGAGAGTGCCTGAGGGTGAATTTATGTAAGGAACTGTCAAAGAAAGGGAAAGTGGGGTGTGTCTGCCTTTTTACACACACAGCAGAAGCAGAGGGAGAGCAGGTCCTAGCGTGTTCCTCAACCTGCTGTGTGACTAAACCTGTTGAATTTGCCTTCATGTCATCTCAGGGTTAAGGGACAACCACACCCATCGCTGGCATGTAGAGACAACAGAACGCTAAATAACATGAAGTAACAAACTAATAGCTTAGCAGTAGAGCGTGCTTGCGTTCATGGATGCATGCACATATTGTATATACAATGCTTTTTGTATGGACATGACAAAGAAGAAAATCCACTTTGCACTGATCTCTAAAGATTGTAATTCATTCTAACAGTAAATCCCCAGCTCTTTACTGTCAATCTGGGACTGCTTTACCCCTGGAGAGCACCCAAAAAACTAGCTTCTCTGTTCACGATTGGTTGGAGGACGGTCCCTCCTCTCTGCAGGCTTGGAGCCATCAGCCTCTGCTGCCTTACTACTCCTGAAAACGGCTTTGTTTTCAGAGTTTATTTTGGCACTGATCTCTGAGGTTACTTTGTACCATAAACTGAACGAGCTGTCAGAAGTGTTATATGTTAATTAATAACTTCAAACCTGTTGGTTAGGATGCTGTGCCCATAGATTCATATCCCAATCTCACTTGAAGACACACACTCATCCTTAACTTAATCACTCTGCATTGTGTAATGGGATTGACAAAGGTTCAAAGAAGTTGAAAGGCCCACTTGAGTTTGGCAAAACAAGAAGCAATCATAAGGTAGATGAAGTGGTTGAAAAATAGATGGGAGGCTTTTGATTTTTTATCAACAGCTGTGTAAAGAGGGTTAAATAAAAGCTATTATTTGTACTTAAAGCTCCCCTCCAGACATGTATTAATACAGTTTCTCCTGCACATACATCATTCTGCACAGTGAGTCTCCAACATCCAACTGTAGGAACAAGACGAAAGCTATTTTGACTGAAGGGGAACTTTAAGGGATCAAAGTGAGGGTTTGCAATGTGTCTGAGGATTTCATGTTGATTTGAGCATGTGTTTGTGTGAATACCACAAGTTATTTTAAGTTAAAAAATGCAGAACAGATTTTCCCAGTGGTTAAAAAGCTGGTGAAAGCAGAGAACAGCACCAGCCATATTCAAAGCAGCAGTGCAGTGCTAAATCTCCCACCCTCTTCACATTCTCACAGTGAGAGAGGCACCAGACGAAAAAAAAGAAGGAAGAGGAAAGGGCATGAACAAGAGGGACAGCGAGAGAGAGGAGCAGAAAACTATTTCTCACCAGCCTTGGTCGGATTTCTTCCTCCTCCTCCTCCTTTCCTCACTTTGTCCTTCATGGCTGCTGGTGTTGTAGTTTTTTTGCGCTGTCCTCTTGTGTCTTTACTCCTCTGTGCTGGAAGCTGCTTCCCCTCAAAGTCTTGCTTCAAACTGCTGGAGAAATTCACAAGAGAGTGAGTGGAAACGCTATACTGTGAAGAGAGCCCAGCAGAGAGAAAGTAAGTGGCTGTCTGTTCAGGATTGTGACTCCTGCCCCTCTCTACAAAGCAAACTCAGCTTATCTGTTCTCCCTGAGTAAAAAAAAAAAGCCACACCCTCTTATTGCTCCACACAGGCTCTTTACTCTGCATTTCTCTCACTTTGTTGGACTGGGTGTGTCTACACATTCTAGCTCTACTCACTCTTCCTTCCCCTGGCATGTTTCACTCCTCCCTCCCTAACGCCACAAGGCCAGAAGGGGAGGTGGAAGTTAAACAGTGTGTTTGGCCGTGGATTGGCGTCAGTTGACCTACCTTTTCACATAAAGTACTTCATGTTACAAATGTTAATTTAGTGAATATGTGTATATATGCTTTTTATTGGAAACAGAGGGAAATAAACCACACATACTTCTCTAATCCAAGGTCGTTCATGTTACATTCATGATAGTAAAGTCAGTTTGTCAGAAATATTATCAGATACTTCACCTGCCACAAATAGGTGTGTCCGTAACGCTACATGTGGTTACAACCTCATTGTTGAAAGGGGCCTACACCTTCTACATGTGCCAATCACACATACCATGACATATCTCAGTTTAAACCAAAGCAGACTTTTGGGTTAGGCTGAGCAAGTGACTTGTTTAGTTTTGCTAGAATGCCACAAATGACATGCTGGTTGATTGACGTTTAAAGTAACACCTGCAGTATGGTATGCCCTAGTTACCTCTCAGCTGAAAGACAGGAAAGTCAAGCATTCATCTGCTGTAAATCAACATTAGTGTTGCAGTAGGGAAAGAATATTATATAATATGCTCATTTGGACCACCACCAGCCCAAAATCAGTTATATGACTGGTAAAAAAACAACACGAACAAACAAACAAAAAAAGTAGATTTTGGCTCCTAACAATAAAACTCCCACACCTAAAAGACCCATCCCATTACAATGACTGAATTTATGTAGAAAAGGTATAAATACACGTCACCTTTCTCTATATTTGTGAAATCTGAACTTTGTAGAAAAGCATTTTTTAGGACTGTAAGTTTTTTTTAAAAACTTTATTTATCATGAAACAGTATGAACAATTGAAAAAGGAAGAAAAAAACAAAGCGACAGACAATCCAAGACATGACAAAGGCACACATCGAAATGATATAAGGACAAACATTAGGGCAAGTCATAATGGCAGACAAGTTCACTGAATGTAATTTAAATGAAATTCAATAGCTTATAAACATTTTTCGTTGGATTCAACATATGACAGAGACTCAAAATATATTTTTAATTCAAATAAAAATAATGGGAATGAAGGGGTTGCCTTGGACATGTTGACTTTGTGTATATGGTATTTACAGAGTAATATGAAGAGATTAATTACGTTAAATGTATTATTGTGAGAGAAGGAGGCAAACATAATAATTTTGACATCATAGTGATACCCAACTGTAGTTTTAGCCAAAAGAAATTGTTCCAAATTTTTCCAAAGGTTATACAAAATGGACACTTATAAAGTAAATGAATGATACTTCCTCTATCTTTTTTACAGAAGGAACAGCTGTGATCAATGTCAGAAAATGTGGATATGTATGCATTAATAGGATCGATGTTATGTAATAGCTTGAGATCTAATTCTCTAATTTTGTTGGAGATGAAAAATGTAAATGGGACAAGCCAATCTCTGCTCCAGTTTATATCACTGAAGAGGAAGTTCCAATAAGTCTTTCCATGAGGGGTTATTTTCCTTTTGCTATAAAAGCATCTTCTAATATGTTAATTTGTACATTTGTAACTTATAAATTGGATTCCATCTAAGTAAAGTGTCTGTTGATGGTTAATAACCTTGTGTAGATTACTACAGCCTTTATTAGCTCTTTCAAACCATTGGGAATAGAATAGTCATAAAACCCAGCTCATTACAAATTCGTGACGTCAGGTTTATATTTGGGGGCGGTGGCCTTGTGATGCTGTTGTTCCATGTCGCCTTCACTTGCTCCTCGTAAATGTAATTGTTATGCAGAAAGTTTCGGTTCTTTTGCACTGTATAAGTGATGTTTTTTTTCTGAGACTGATTGATTTAGAGTTGAACAGAGTCATTATTCAAATTGGTTACAGCGGAATATTGTCCCGCAGATTTTTTTTTTTAGATTTCTATTAATTTACATACACATACATACAATATTCTTTCAAAACGCATTGGACGTTGTTCTCACGTATTTCGCTAGTCTAATCGTCACATTAAAAACTCTGGCATCCCAGAAAACATAGAAACATGCAGAAAATGTTATCAAAATCGTTGCTTTAACCCTTTATTTGTCCGTTCGTGTGGTCGTCAATGTCATAACTTTCATATTTCCGACGACACTGTAACTAGGCAACGTTTGACAGGAGCCGAGCTAGCCTGAGCGAGCTAACAGCGGATACAAACCCTGTGCACTAACTGTGTGTGAAGCTGTCGGTGAGTTTGAGTCAACGACTGTCTGTTACTACTGCTAATGTGCTATACAACGTCCCAAAACACCAACACGGTGACGGACAACTTAACACCAGCCATCGTTACTCAGCTAGCATCAACCTCCACCGACGTCAACAACCCTTTGGCCTCTATGATGTGTTTGTTGTCTTCTTTAGAACAGCGTAAACGTTTCAGCAATAGCACGAGAAATGTCCACTAGCATGAAATGAGATAGATTTATTCACGATAATGCCAAGAGTCCTAACTTATGTACATCAAAATCATTCATATATATATAACTTGACTTACTGTCAAATGAACCTGACTATTTATTTATGTCCTATTGCGTTAAACGTTATTGTATTCAAGTCAGTACCATGGGCTATATTATGTTCATTATCATTTGCAATATATCTCCTTAACATCATGCATACATACACCCTTTTTGGTGATCTTTTGTTATCTTATTTTGTTGTTACTGCAATTTTGGAAAAAGAATTTCCTGAAGTATTAATAAAGTTCTATCTCAACTTATCTTTCTGACCAGCAGTGCACGAGAAAGCTGCCGGTGCCAATATATTCGGAGATGTTAGATACTAGTTAAACCGCTCAGTTAGGGTTAGGGTTAGAAGGTATCACTAGTCATTCCCTTGCATGCTTGGCAGGCCATAACATGTTATGTAAAAGTTGTGATGGTTAATTTTCCTCCATTCTGTGTACAGCTGGGTTGTTGTAGGTCCTGTGGCTGGGTGGCCCCCCACCCTCCCTCAGGTCAGAGCTGAGGGTTGGGGTACAGGTCTTGGACTAATGTCACAGAGTCCTGGTGAAGAGGGGGGTCTATCTCAGGCTGCCCCAAATGTCAACACTCAACATCAGTTTGAAAACCCCACTGAGACCTTGACAACAGAGAACACAGCTGAGGCTCAGGTAAGGGTGCACGTGTGATTTTTGTGTATGGGTGTAACAGCGTTGTTTGTCAAAGTCTGTTTTATGTAGATCCGTCTTTGGGGTTACGGTTTAGGTTAAGGTAAAGGCAAAAACACATCGATGACTTTTAAAAAAGACTTTAAAACAGACACATAGACCTTGTGCATACTTTGCACAGAGGGGTATAGCATTTTTCCATCACAACAAGATAAGTAATTATAACAAGAATTGTTAATGTTTTGGTTACAGTGAAAGCCGCTCTTTTGGAGAAATTGACAGTGAGTCATTGAAGTTGATTGTTTCATTTTGAAATCTATTGTGTTGCACACAAGAAAGAACCAGAATGACCTCTCAAAGTTATCATCTCACAGATCTCTGTCATCAGGATATCTACATTAAAGATTATTTTCAAGCTAATCATTCTTCCTCATTGATCAGCTGCAGGGGCACAGAAGGCCGCTTGGTTCACAGTAGTGGAATAAAGTACACTCTGAATGCGTTATCTCCAGTAGAGTTTATTTTTCAGTCATGTACAAGGCTGATCTGTGTTCAGGGAAACCCTAAGAGTTTTAAGCTGACACTGAAAAATTGATTGAAGAAACAATGCAACAAACCATGAGAAATTATACTGATTCATGGTCATGCCAGTATTTAATAGTAGTGTTAGAAATAGAATTCACTCCTCCAAACCTCTGGTGCATTGTAATGTGCCTTCAACAAAGGCTGTATAAAAACCAATAGCTGCTTATCAAATGTGATCTCAGGCAGAAATAACTTCTGCAGTTTTTGGTTGGTTTTCTGATACAACAGGATCTGTTCCTCCTGTTCATTTACAGAGGGTCATTGCCTTTTCCCTCTTATTAGCTAGACTAATTTTATTTTATTTAAATGTAAGGCTGCTACTCCTCCATCACACCACCACTGGATTAAGGACGTTATGCAGAATGTTAAACTGGAAAAAATCAGATGTACCCTCAACGGTTCAATCAACAGATTCTCCAAAACCAGGGACCTTCTGATAACTAATGTGAACAATTTACCTGGTCTGGAACTGAAGCTCTGAGTGTTTATACCTGTCGGCCCCGTAATAAGGAATGTTAGGTGCACCTTCCTTTTTTTTAAATTTAATTTTTATTTATTTTATCTTTTGTCTGTCTGTTATCTGTGGTTTTTGGGTTTGGTCTGTCTTTGTCTTTATCTTGTTGGCATTGTTTTTAAATGGTTATTTGTAAAATAGAGAATATGATTGTTTTATATGATAATTGGAAAAGTATATATAAAAGTGTTCAAAAAAAGATACAACTTCTGCATTATTTTCCTCCCTACTGAATGATATGATAGTAGGACAGATAAGAAACAGTAGGCTTGTGGAGGGGCTATAGTTGGACGTCACATACTGTACCTCTTTAAGGTATGCACACTTAAAGTTTTGTACACAGCATGTAGTCCGGCGGGGACAATAAAACCAGCATAGGGCCCAGGGCTAGTGTCAGTGTTTGCCTGTCAACGATAAGCTGGAAAATGTATGTACCTTGATGCAGTATTATAAAACACTCTCCTGCAAGTTCGTTTCTAAAGGAACTTTGACTGTTTTTGTGGTGCATGACATGAGCACAAAGGAAGGTATTGCCTGCAAGAAGACCAACAACATTTAATTCTAAGGAAGTTTTTTCCATTCACAATTTATTCTTATTCTTCTTTCAAACCTGCATCATACACATTACATTGCTAATTGGATTGTTGATCTGGCAGCTGTGTGTGATGTTGGTGTTTGTTGATGTGTCAAGCAGTGGCAGGCTCCCTCTTTCAACACTTGAAACATTAGCAGTGGTGTGCCAAATGTGTTACTGGTAGCATTGTTTGTGAATGCAAGATATTCACTGGAAAAAAGGTTGTGTATGCTAGCTGTAGCTGTGTCAGTTGTGGAAAGAAGAATAGACAAGAGGCAGCTTGTAGAGGAGGAAAGAATAAAACAGGGCTTTGTGCGTGTGGTCAAGAGGAGGCCTCATCCTTTCCTGTCCGAATGTCCTTTGCTTTGTCTCATGGTCTCAGGTTCCCCGATAGGAGCTTATTGGAGGCACACAGACTTAGCTCAGGCTCTATATTTATTCTGGAGGCCTCAGATTTGAACGGTGAACAGGTGTATACACAGGTCTATATAGTGCTTATAGCAGGCATTTGCTTTTTACTTAGTAACTGAGAAATATTGCTGTCATGAAGAAGAAATATTGATTAAGTGTTCTTTTTCTCCAGTCGTCGCCTGCTGTGGATGAGGCCTCGCCGTCTTCCACGTCCTCCTTTGAGATGCTTGACATGGAGTCGGTCCCAGCTCCTTATCGAGAAGTGCAGCCTCACTGGTTCTTCTGTCGACGGGCCGATGACAACACCTCATGGCTTCCTTTCAGCAAAGAAGACTCTGACAAACTGGAGAATGCCTGCAACACTCGTAAGCATGTACTTCACATGCAGCCTACAGTATATTCAATGCATGTACATTATGTATAAAGGTATGTGTAATTAGGTATGTGAAATAGTTTCTATAAACAGCTGTGAGAAGAGTAAATGTCAAACCAATGCAGTTGCCAACACTGGCCTGGTGCCCAGTAGGACACTTTACTCTCCTGATAGGACATGCTTAACATTATGAGCCTCATTATGGTTGATATACAGTACCTTTGTTATTAATTTAGTGTTGACGTCTTTGATATTCATATTTGAATTCTTAGAGTTCTCTTAAAATTTAAAAGCGAGATGTTGTGGTTTTACATGAGGTTGTGTGTGTGACTATTCCTTTAAAATATGAAATATCTACTGTCCATTAATAATCACATACATTACTACCAAAGGAAAAGTATAAAACAACAAAAAACAGCAGTGAATAAATTCAAAATTGTTCGCAAATATGACTTTCTATACATTTTATATAAGGTCCCCCTAAACAAGCAAAGTTCTTGTTCTTCCTTTTGACATTATAATTATTTCCAGACAGGATGGCAGTTTATTTTTCACATTCCTGTTAAAGGTATGTCCATGTTATTCCAGGAGAATGCACTTATCTTCCTGGTGAGGCTGCAGCTGCTGCTGCTGCTGCTGCTGCTGCTGCTGCTTCTTCAAGCCACTGAACAAAGATAAATACAAACTAACAATACAGTCTTGAGGGTAAAGTCTGATTCAACAGACTTGTAAAGGATCTTCCCTGCCAATTACATAACTCTTGCACATACGCCAACCTACTTCCAGGATCACTGGAGCCTTGGGTATTCAAATTCACGGTATTTCTTCAATTCTCCATTTGACACAAATAAGTGGAACATCACAGAACAAATCTACTAAACTAAAGCACAACAATAGCACACTTGCATGTTCTCAAAGAACTAAATAACACTAAAAAATATTGAAAACAAGTGGGCTGAGGTTGCCTCCAAACGGCTCTCATAGATTCACCAGTTTTTCAAATGCTGATGTTTTTCACAGCCGTCGCAAACTGATACCGACACACGAACTAGCTATCAAAACAAACAGAGAAACCCTGATTAAATCACACACAGAGGAGCGTGACATCATTCTCCGCTCAGGTAGCCATTACTCTACTGTATCTTCACATGGAAAATATTTGTTTGTTGCTACATTAATGTCCATTAAAGCTCCTTTTTAAATGTACTTTTTGAAGATTGTCTCATATTGTCTCACTTTGTATCTGCTTGTGTGTGAGTGCGTGTGCAGTAGGAGACAAGGAGGATGATGAGGTGGTGATAGCTGTGGATGGAGAGCGGTATGACGTACATGTCAAGGAGAGGAAACGCTATGCTGTGTACTGGGAGCAAGGCCCCACTGAAGTCTGCCGCTGTACTTGGTTCTATAAAGGAGATAAAGACACCAGGTTCATGCCTTACCCCGAGGACTTCAGCAAGAGATTGGAGGTAGTCTGACCCGAGGCTGAACCCTCACCTTCACACTGCTCATTCATACTGACTTTATTCTCTTCCCACCATTGCCTGTTCCTCATTTACTCTTTTCACATCTGTTGGTTTTTTATTCCTTCCCCTCCAATCATCGGATTTTCCAGGAGGCCTATATGATATCAGTGACCTTGGACGAATGGAAGAGGAAACTGGAGTTTCCCAACGGAGAGACTGTCATCTTACACAATCCCAAGGTAATGCCTGCTTTTAAAATATCACTATGTGCACTATAATCAGATACACGACAGAGCCACGCCATGGCCTTTCTGATTATATATTAAATTAGGGACATTGTTTCTTGCTAATAGCACCTTCATTTCCATGCGCTTCTTTCAGCTGATAATGCAGTATCAGCCAATAGGATTGCAGGACGATTGGGTGTCCTCCCCTTCGGAACAGTCCCGGCCTCGAACAGTAAAGAGGGGAGTGAACAACATCTCGGTGGAAATACCTGATGGTATGTTTGTGTGTAAGAAATATACTATAAGCTCTTCTAATAAAGCATTTCCTACAGTTTACACTTATTTCTGCGTGTTCCCAGGTGAACCAGAGAAGGTGGACCATCTTGTCTTTATGGTCCATGGCATCGGCCCTGCATGTGACTTGCGCTTCAGGTCCATCATACAGTGCGGTAAGTGTGTGTAGTTTGTATGTGTGTACTATGCATATGCATGTATTTATGTTTATGCATAACTCCTTGTTTTCTTGTCTGTCTCTAGTAAATGACTTCAGAAGTGCTTCCCTGTCGCTCCTGGGCTCTCATTATAAGCGTGCTCAGCAGGGTGGCCAGGTAGGAAGAGTGGAGTTCCTCCCAGTCAACTGGCACAATGCTCTTCATGGGGATGCCACCGGTGTGGACGAGTAAGTATGGAAATGATAAAGAGTGGACTAAACAAGATCCCTCTTTTGCACAGTACTACAGTACATAACGTATGTCTCTAAGACTTGACAGAAAATTGTGTAACTCTGTCTCCCCTCCCAGGGACATCCAGAGGATCACTTTACCCAGCATCAGCAGACTGAGACATTTTACCAACGACACTCTGCTGGACCTGTTTTTCTATAACAGCCCCACCTACTGCCAGACCATAGTGGACACAGTGGCTTCAGAGATCAACAAGCTCCACACCCTCTTTAAACAGAGACACTCAGAGTTCAAGGGAACAGTTTCAGTAGTGGGCCATAGCCTGGGTAAGACATGTATAAACACACAAACACACTAACGCTAGTCATCCAAATGGTAAATCTCAACTTTTTTCCCCTTCATCACTCATTCCTCAGGTTCGCTGATCCTGTTTGACTTGCTAACCAATCAGAGGACCGGATCAGAAGCCAGAGACGGGGTATGATGACATTCGTAGCAAAAGCTAACATCCGTATACCGACAAAAAGAGTGCATGTTTCACTACATGTGTATTAAAAAAATCCACTTCTTCCTCTTCCTCCCTGTCCTTTAGGCACCCTCTGGTGAGCCCTTTCATCTGAACTGTGACACACTGCAGCAGACTCTGACCAGACTGGGCCTAGAGCAATACTTGGATACACTACAGGCAGAAAACCTAGACCTTGAATCACTGGTAATACACACATACACACACACACACACACACACACACACACACACACACACACACACACACACACACACACACACACACACACACACACACACACACACACACACACACACACAGGTAAACAACTTTGTATTACGAAGACACATACATATGAAAGTGTAATACATAGTTTAAAACGTATGGATCTCTTCTTTTAGGCTCTTTGCCAAGACAGCGATCTCAAAGATTTAGGAATTCCTCTCGGACCACGGAAGAAGATCCTGAACTACGTCAGGAGGAAATGGCTTTCACAGGTCAGACACCCTGAAACCATACTGGGATTTATTTTTTTGGAACAAATAACTATACAACACCTTTATGTTAATGTGATTATTTGGTCTGGACTTCATCTGGAAGAAATTTAGTTGATGTGGATCGATGGAATAATGCTGGCTGATGTGGCATGTTTTTTATAAAAGTATCTCAGGGAACTGGTTTACTGCAGAAACATTGATATGAGAAGCAGGCTAATTTAAATAATAGCCAGTTCCTCTTCTGCTTGGGGGCTCTCTTTCCAAATGACTGTAAGTTTAAATAACTTTTTGTATTTTGTCAATCTAAATAGGATTGTAAGACAGGGGCAGTACGTCTGCCACCAGGGTTGCAAGTTCCACCTCAAGGGACCAGCGATGAAGATGGTGTCCAGTCGTCAGGATTGCAGCATTGCCAGTTCCACAGGGCGCAGTCGGTCACCAGTGCTGTAGACTATGAATACTTTGACGTCGGTATCGGACAGGTACAGCACATGGACACAGACACTAAAAAAGTTGTGCTTGGGAGTACAAGTAGATTAAAGCTTTGATGCATCACCTTCCTGCTTCTCTCCTTCCCCTGCTTGCCTGGACAGACCAATGGAGGCATAGCCAAGGGACAGGTGTGTCTCACATGGTGTCCCCATGCTCTCCAGCTTTGTCCTCAGCTCTCTATCTCACTGTGTTTGGGGGTTCTTTTCACATACGGTCTGGTCTGGACAGGGAAAACCCAAGGCCACTTGAATTATAGCGGCTATTTTATGAGCATTGTGCCATGACTGAGGCTACCATCTTTGTCCCATTGAGTCGTACAAACCAATACAACCCTCTGTGTCTGTCTTCATTCAGTTCTGCATGAATGGTCAGCTTACTGGTCTCCCCTTTACCTGCTATCATACTCCCTGGCCTGATGTCATGAAATGTAGTTTAAATGTTGAATGTAAACACCATTGTGCACCAGAGAAGTGTTTCCATCTGTCTGAATAGCCGTGTCTTCTCAGAACAAAAAGTGTTGCATTTAAATATATATTTCTTTTTAAATCAAATTTTATAGCAAACATGTTTCCGACCTCACCCTCTCTCTACAGGTATCCATTGATTACCCACAGCTGGCTTTCAACCCTCAAACATTTTTTGCTTTTGGCTCTCCTATTGGAATGTTCCTGACCGTTCGTGGGCTCAAACACATCGATCCCAACTACACCTTCCCAACCTGCAAGAGCTTTTACAACATCTACCACCCGGTGAGTAATTTACTGCATCCGCCCATTCAGGCACACATCCTGTGCTCAGCCCCGAAAAGGGATAACTCCTGCTTTTATCTGCCACAACTACAGCACTGAATCAACATAATAACAGGAATACTAGTAGAAGTTTTACCTATTATACCTGTGTATTTATACTAAGATTATTAAGATGAATTTACTTTTGGTATTAATTAACATGCACATGCTTTAAGAGAAAACAACCCATGAAGTTACATTCATCTTTTCCCCTCTATTGTTGTGTAGTATGACCCTGTGGCCTATCGGTTAGAGCCCATGATTGTAACAGAGATGGATCTAGAGCCCATGTTGATCCCTCACCATAAAGGCCGCAAGAGAATGCACCTGGGTATGGCGGTCTGTTTCCTTCTCCTCGTCCTTGTGGAACAATATCTTGGCGTGGGCTTTTATCGAGAAGGCCTGATGATAATCTCTGTTTCTCTTTGTAGAACTTAAGGACAGCTTGACTCGCATGAGCATGGATTTGAAGAATAATGTTTTGGGATCATTGCGGACGGCGTGGCAGTCCTTTGCCAGACTACCAGTTGCTGCACTGCCCCCGGTGGATGAAGGAGGCACTACACTAGAGAGAGACCTCCAAGAGACACATGGTAGAAAAAGCACTTTTATTATCCTTTGTGGATGTTGCGTTTGTTTGTTTGTTTGTGTGTTTGTGTGTGTGTGTGCTTGCACACAAGAGTGTGTTTAACCCAGTCTCCTCATACTCCTCTCACCCTTCTTTGCATGTCCCCTCCTCTCTCCCCTCTTCTGTTCTATCTGGTGGTTGCTCCTCACCCTTTACCACTTTACCTCGAACCTCGAACCTCAGCCTCAGCGGCAGTTGCTGCTTCAGCTAAGAGGGAAGAGAAAAGTGATGATTTTTGGACTAAAATACTGAAGTGGCCCAGGGCCCTTCATAAGCATTACTTCCAAGGTAAGCCAGGATAGTCACATAGCCAGATTATATGAGAAAAACAAGTCTGGTTTCTCTGTAAAATGTACAAGTCTATATAAACATGTTCATTCTATTTAAATTCCCTGGTTTGAATCTGGAAAACAAACATGCACAAAAGAGACAAAACAAAATCAAGTTTAGTTAAACCTACGCTACAATACCTGCATAATTCATATTTAAAAAAGAAATGATAGTACTGTGGGTTACTGCACCTCAGCTCCTTCCCAAAGAGCAAATGTTATGTAATGTAAGTCAATATTGTGGCAGGCCCTTACTACTCCTCTACTCCTCCTTCCCCAATTCCTCACTGCGTAACAATTGCTATCCATCTAATCTTTAACTTAGTGTTTAAGTAACTGTCAGGTCCTCTCCTCCCTTTACTGCTGTCAGTTCTGATTGGTTGAATTTATCGTCTGCTTCAATGATCATCAACATCACAAGCCATTAGACTAACCAGTCCATGGCGCCAACAAATAGGACCAGTTGAGAAGTAGTGATTACAGTTGTTTTTGTTAAGAAAAGTCATTCAACCAGCAGGTGATGTCATTCAATAAATGATTAACGATGTATGACATCACCGTAGGCCCTTCAGTAGCTACATGCGGTAACATGTCCTGCCCTTTTATACAGTTCCTCAAGTATTTAGTCCGTCAGTTCATTTAATGGGTCACAGGGATTACAGCTACAATTGAAACAAACTGTACAATTAAATACGTTTTTTGCCTTATTTTCCATACTATATACTGTATGGTAAAGAGGACTCATCTTTCCTTTTACAACCCATACAACAACAACAATCTTACAACTTGTTCTATCAAGTGTAGTGGTGCAAGATCCCCATCATGAGACTCTTTCGGAAGTAGTACAATTTAATGTGAGAGACAGTTTTCTTCTTTTAATGTCAGAGTTACAAGCAAGTAAATGCAGATTTCATAAATAGTAATTAAAAATGTATGCTGTTTAGAGTTCATCAGGAGTACAAAGGCCTTTGTGAGATTGCTCTTAAAACAACAACACATTTGTAACACACCAGTGACTCATCACAAAAATGGACCCGCCTTACTGACATTTGCTCAACATGCATAAACACATCATGAAAGGCAGAACGTTTACACTTATATAATCAATTAAAAGAGTAGACGTCTATTCCGTGCTCATCAAAAAAAGTCTATAAATGACACTCTAATATAACCAATTCTCTGTAAGCTTAAAACACCTATCACATCTATAGTAAACAAGTCCTTACCTATAAAAGCTTTACGGAGTGCTAATCAACACAAGCACAAGCTATGCCTGATTTTGGTGTCGTTATCCCATCAAAGTATATTCGGACGACATTTAGTGACAGACTCATCTCTACGCAAGATGATGATTATTTCCACCTGCAGACAGCAGCCACTCTCTTTTTTACTGTCCATGATCTAATCTGTTCATGTTTTGCCAAAAGTCTGACACTTATATTACCTGTACTAACACACTAACATCCTGACACTTATTCTTCTTTTACACTTTATTCTTGTTGTTAGGTTAAAATGTTTTTGTATAGTTGCACTGTTGTTATTTGCTGCTCTGTGTGCCCTGAATTGCCCCCCGGGGACAAATAAAGTTTTTTGAATTTGAATTTAAACAGGTCTGTTTACCTGTCAGTATATTTTTGTAAATGCTGTCCCTGCAGGAGGATTGTGTGAGGAGGCAGAGTCCTCAGTGTCAGCAGAGCAGCCGGAGCAGCCTGATATTAAAGTAGGGATGCTGAATGGAGGAAGAAGGATTGACTATGTACTTCAGGAAAAACCCATCGAGAGCTTCAATGAGTACCTGTTTGCCATCCAGTCTCATCTATGTTACTGGTGAGTCATGCATACCTGTGGAATGGGTGGAGTAAACATGCTCTTTTGTATTATCTCTTTGTTGTTACCCATAATACTTCCCTAATTCAGATTTCTACTTAAAAAATACATTTTATTTTCCCCTTTCTGTCTGTTAGGGAATCTGAGGATACTGCTCTCCTGCTGCTGAAGGAGATCTATGACAAGCTAGGTGTGGCCTTTGATCAGCCACAACAGTAATAAAGTTTTATGAACGTAATCTTGCTTTTCAACGTGACAGTAAGCCGGAAAGCAAGATAAATGAAGGACAGCTGTCAGAGCCGGAGGCCGCACAATCTTCTTCCAGAATGCCTTACCGTCTGGGTGTTACCTGACTGCCCCGCCCTCTCCTCCCTTGACAATAGGGACTGTTTGGCTGCAGTCAGGTGATCTCAGTTCAGATATGACAGTAAAACCTTTCTTTGAGGTAGGGGTGGCTTTATGGCGCTGTCTAAACGGCCGCTGCCGGAGTGGGTTTGGTGTCTGATAGTTGTTTCAAATCCACTCAAAACATCCCTGTCATGTTCCTGGTCGCACTTTTGAAAAAAAATCTTTTTAGAGTTATTCTTTTTTGCTTTACTTTGCACTTTCACTATATTGACATATCATGTGTACAGCTAATAGTATTGAAAAAAACAATTATCATCAGAAGATATTAAAAATGGAAAAACACATCACGTTACATACCTAAGTACTACCAAGTATAATGTTTATCACATTGGATTACAAACTAGAATTCACTCCAAGCTGTATTTGACAACAAAATGTATTTAAAAACCTGAGAGAATATAATTAAAATAGATTATAATCTATTAAATTTGATATATATTGCCCAGCCCTATGTACATCCGCAAACAATCAGAAATGTAGAGTTATAATTATAATAAGTGTCTTCAAACGAGCATCTCTGCCCTCAAGCTGTCTTGACCAAGGACGCTCTCCCTTAGCCTAACATTAGACTGTACCTTTAAAAATAAGCAGGTCCAGTGGTTATATTTGGTTAACTATAAAATGTTTAGGTTCTGAAGGAAAATGAAGGTTGATATTTTTTCTCCTGGCAGCTAGAATTTCTTTCTGTCAACATTAAGGCTGCTACTCCTAAATGTGTGCAATACAACAATAATGTTGATGTCGCTTCTTTTTCACTTCACAGATGTAGTGCTGTTTTGACTCTACCATTGACACCGAATAATATTTTTATTCCACTCGCAACATGTATTTCAGTTTGATCACCTAATATAAAAAGAAATGAAGCCAGAAACGAAGTAGGGAGATGCAGGTGCTTGAAAGGACAAGATGTTTGTCTTTCCAGAGTGTGTGCTGTTTGTCGATATGATTACAGTATGTATTTTATAAACCATACAGAAAGGCCAGTTACAGTTTCTCTGTGCCATTCCTCCTTTACCACTTTTGACCCAAAATGCATCTTTCTCTTATTCAGCAGTATATATTTGACCTAAAATATGTTTGATTCCAATACAGAGGGACATCTCACATCAGCAGTTTAACTTTTGTATAATCAAAGGGCCAAATGGTACATGTTTCTCTCATCTTTTTCTTTGTATCAGTGTTTTGTAAAATCATTTTCTGTATTGCATGCACTTCTTTGTTATGTTGGAGCAGGGTTTCTCGACATTTTATCGTCCTGACTCGATTCTTGTGTCCCAAAATGTTCATAATTCTCATGAACCGAGCAATAAGAAAGCTGTCACATTGAAATTATATGCATTTTATTTCGAGAGCATGATACATATATTATGTAGAAATTATGTTTCAATGCATATCAGTTTATTTTATATAAAACATTTATGCAACAATTATCAATATATCAGTTTTATAATTGTAACACAAGGTCCAGACTACAAAGTTAAGAAACTCTGTGTTGATTGTTTGAATGATTTGATGATGACACTTTACAAATGACTCATGTTATGCACTGTCAGGACACATCCACACAATAATGAACCTAATGGGGTTGTTTCCTCCTTTAGAAATGCACTGAACACGGAGTTATCATGTTGTCATTTCTTTTAGCTTCTGTTTCCACCGTTTCTGTCATTTTTAAAGTCTAAATAGTAAAACAGAACTTAATGGTCCCTCACTCCTCTTCCTTATCGTAACTCCTGCTTTGGCACTTGATACTAAAATGTTGATAAATACCAAAAACAAACCTTTGTGAGTACATACCCTATTAATATGGTAACGTGTGCCATAATAAAACATTACAAGTGGCTGGTGTCCTTTTGATTTCGCTGAAGCATGCTTCCTCAGGTTGAAAAAAAACATAAAATTCAACCTTTCATGTTGACATAGGAGATCATTGAACCCCTAAGTTAAACTGGATAATTTGTAAAAAAAAAATAATTCTATATCATACACAAATGGACAGGGGTGTTTAACAGGAAGAACAACACTAAACTAGTTCAGTAGTTATCCAGATCCAGAGGATAGTAGTAGTAGTCCATTGCTAGGCAACAGCCTTGGTCCTTATTAACTTCCTTTCAGCTGATGTCATTGACATACACGGCAACAGGAAATAAAGTAGGACACATTTTGAATGTTTACGTTTACAACTTTGAAAAGGTCAGAACAGCATCTAAAGACCCAGGGGTATATCACACAGAAATATTTTATAAAACACACGCACATATATATGGACGAAGGTGTCTTCATTTTTGTTATTTATGTTAAATAGTCTTGTATAGACCTTTTCAAAGATGCAAACAAACAATCTAAATGTGTCCTAGTTTATTTCCTGTTGCAGTGAATGTGAATGACATTAGCTGACAGGACGTTAACAAGGAACAAGGCTGTTGCCTAGCAATGGAATTTATTTGAAAAGGTCTATATTCCTTAACTTCCTTCAGGGAAACAAAAATAGTATTTTTTATTGCTAAACTCTAATTTATAGATTTAAAAAATGGATAAATTATTATTTAAAAAAAAAGATTAGCCTGTTTTTAATTAAAAAACGCCACATTTCCTCATAATAACGTCAAGTCTTTACATTTATGATCAACGGTAAATCCAGTTCTCAAACGTACACCCTCCACCTCGTTACTATGGGAAGTCACTTGAGCATGCGCAGTCGTGTGGACAACAGCATCACTGGCAGCGGTTGAATGACTAGCAACCTTGGACAACAAACATGAAGTAAGTTGGGACCCTTGCAGTTGTTGATTTTTATCGTGTGTCAGCGCTATTTGCTACATTATAAACTTCATTTAATATTCATATATTATTCTTTTCGTAATTCATGGCGCTAACAAGTGAAGCGAGCAAATGGTGAGAGTCTTCACCAGAGGTTGTAGCATTTCTGACTAAAAAAAGTTACACATTCACACTGTCACTCAGTCAGGGTACTTAGTTATGCTAAATGTGCTTTTGTGCGCTGTTTGTGAATGCAACTGAATAAAGGTCATACAGAAGTTAGGACCTCCATAGTGAGCCTCATGTGATTCATCTCAGTGGGAGGAAGTTATGCACTAAAGCCTCTCCACTGCTGCCTGACCCACCACTGCTCACAGGGGGTTTAGCCATTTTCATTTTATCCTAAGAGACTAACAGGAATCTCGCTTGCATCAGGAGGAATTGTTTTTAATCATTCCCTACTCTGCTGTATTGACACTTATACTTTCTCTTACTCTGTTGGTTAAACACTATCTTACTACAGTAGCTTTTCACATGTTTATAGTCACAGTTGCTCCCTATAGATGGAGCCCTTTTTGCATTGTTTGACCTGATTTTGAAGTGTGTAAATGTTTTGTTTTTCAGGATAAGAGGTCAGTGATTATCTTAGGAAATGCATGCATGCAAACAAGCTTAGCTCTGACAATGTGTGTGTGTGTGTGTGTGTGTGTGTGTGTGTGTGTGTGTGTGTGTGTGTGTGTGTGTGTGTGTGTGTGTGTGTGTGTGTGTGTGTGTGTGTGTGTGTGTGTGTGTGTGTGTGTGTGTGTGTGTGTGTGTGTGTGTGTGTGTGTGTGTGTGTGTGTGTGTAGTTGTCATGCTAAAACTAAAGGGAAATGCTATGGACTCACAGCAGGTATAGTGGGAATGTGGCACAACAAGTGGGGCTGTGTTTTCTGCCGCCAACTCTTCCATCCCTCCCCCTGGATCTCAGATCTGCTATTCAGCTGACTAACAATATAAGACACTCTTTTAGGTTTGAACAATGCCTTCACCCCTGCCAAATACCCCCATGACACACTGACACACACTCTCCATCTACCCCCTCCTACTCTTTGGACTTAAATCAACCCCCCATCTCTCTCACACACCGTCTCTCTGTCCTTCTTCTTGTAAAGGTTATGCACTGCCTGCCTGACAAGGCATAATCTCTGCTGTGGGTGTGTGTGTGTGAGAGAGAGAGTGAGAGAGATATTTTGAAGGGTGAGGAGAAGCGGAGCGAGAAGGCGGGACTCTTAGTTATTCATGCGTGATGAGTAGTGCTCCTCTACTGTACAGCTTCAACAGAGACAGTGAAAGAGAAAGGACGAAGCAAGGAGAGGCTGGTTGGTTAGAAGATAACAAGTCAGCCAGTAATGAGATTGGAGTGCTTTGTGCGGCTCTGACGTTGAGCCAGGCTGTGTGGAGGAGAGCCAGAGGTGAAACCTTTTGGAGGAGAAAAAAAAGGACGTACGGAGCATCTGTGACCAACCTGAAACAAACACAACTGTCATGGGGGGCTCCCTCAGCCAGCACAGGAAGGGCTCCGTCAGCTCTCCTCGGAAGAAGAGCAGCATGTAAGATGAGACGCTTATTGTTTGTATATATGCGTGCGTGCGTGCGTGTGCGTGTGTGTGTGAGTGCGTGTGCGTGTGCGTGTGCGTGTGCGTGTGCGTGTGCGTGTGTGTGTGTGTGTGTGTGTGTGTGTGCAAGTTCTTGTTGATGAGAAAAGGGAACTTGCACAGGCAGAGTGCTTGACCAAGAACATCATCGGATCAATTAAGCCCTTTGGTACTTGAGATTGTGTTGTCCGCTGTGTTTGAACTCGATGCTTCTGTAGTCCATCAGACTGCTCTGCCTCTCCTGTCGTGCTATTTTGAAGGCTACTTTGTTATTCAAATCTAAGTGAAACGATGGGAGAGACAGAGTGGTACAGCTGTTGATATTAGCAGGGAGGCAAATACAATAATGAACATCATGCTCCTGAAATTACGGCAGTGTCTAAGCCAAACACAAGTGTCCTTGGTTTTAACATTTTAGCAGCAGCTTTTGTAGAGGACATAATGCTGCTGTCGCTTAATAATTATGCAGCTGTGGCCCAAATTCATAAGTGGTATCTTAATCAAACAAGAGGTACAGTTCATTCTGTTATAACAGGTGTGGCACAGCTTCCTGTTCACGCAGTGTTTGACATCTTTAAAGTACTGTGTGATGTTTGAACTGGAGTCTTTCGTCGTGTCATAATGAAGGGAACGGGAATCAAGATACTGCTGCTGAGGCGTTCGTCAGCTTAAAGCATTTTTGCTCCCTCTTCTTTTTTTTTCTCTAATCCTTTTGTAACACAGAGTGAGTCCTTTCACTTTGTCCTCCCAGCTGATCCCAGGGATGCTTTATGTTAAAAGCCTCTGTAAGCCCCTTGTAGCGTAACACTTTCTCTCACAGGCGTATTGGGCCAGGCTTTTCTGAGATGTCACTGTGTTTACGTTGTGATTCAAGTCATGGAGAACAGCGGTTGTTAATATGAGAAGCAGCGCCGCCATGTACTGAAGCAGATGTTGTTTTGGAGATGGCAGGGAAACACAGCGAGTGACAAAGCCATGTTAAGGCAATGCTCATTGTTATTTGGTGTTTGTTTTTTTTATTCAACAATCGCTCTGATCACATAAGCATACCGTAGTCTTCTGCTGTGTTTGTGTTAGTGTAGGTGGGGGCTGGGGTTGGGGTTGGTGTCCTCCCCGTGGGAAAACTGGGAAGCCAACCAGTGCCGTGGGATCTCAGTTTACAGCTTCTGGTCTAATTTTAGTTCACTTAATCATCCATTTTATGTCCTAACTGGAGCAGTCTTGGATGTACAGCGGTCTTCCTGTTCTCCAAAAAACCCTTAACATCCAGACAGTCCCTCATTTGGGAGGAGGCTGACCTCCATTTGGAGCTAATTTGTTGTTGCAGTGGTATGAATTCAGGCCAGTGTAGGCTGAAAAACTTTGCTAATCTTCAGAGAGACACGTGAACACACGAGGCACAAAATGTGAAGATGTACATTTTAATTATGTATGAGTCTTTGCTGACTAGGCCTGCCAGAATGAAAGTGATTCTCACTGCTGAATAATGTGGAATTTAATGCCTGTAAACCCACACTTGCACAAAGGTGTTATAGATAATGTAGATAGATTACAATACATGGCAATGAAAACTAATTAATTTAGCTATATGACATGTTAGAGGGAAAGTAAATCTTGTTTAAAAAGGATTTAACAGGCAACGAAAATGAATGGAAACATTATAAAGAAAGACAGTAGGGGGTGTGTTATCTCCCTGCTGTGTGCGTGCATGTGTGTACAATGTACATGCACTATTGTCTGGGAATTGTGTGCTGTTATTGCTCGTCAGGAACAATAGCTCAGTTGGTGTCTGTACATTACTCCTCTTTGATAAACCTGTCCTCTCTTTCTCCCTTGTTCCCTCAGTCGTTCTCCTCTTTTGTTTTATTATGCCTCTATCAGTTAAGATAATCTAGCGCACTGTGGCACGATGAGTGCTCCAGCTCAGTTTTCTGCTCTGATTGCAGCTTATTGGGTGTTTTCCATAAAAAATGCATAGATGTAAAAAGAGTTGTTGATTTGGACTCTTCATATTTTATCTCTGTGAGACAGCTGTGTCCTTCATTTATGCGAGGAAACTGAGTGAGTCCAATAATGACACTAGATGGAGCCATATCACAGAACAAACAAACATGACCCAGCAATATTATTCTGGTAAGATTAGATGCTGTACCTTATGTTCATGTTTAACATTAATAACTTACTGATAAAGGCAATACTGTTGGAGGGCAGGTTAATAAAGAAATAAGTAACAATATAGCATGTTTTCTGGTAATCCAATAAATACATAGTCTCTATGAAATAACCACTTGGTATAGCCCATTTTTTATATATTCCTGCGAAGTAAAGTATTTTCTCATTTTATTAAGAACCTTGGTGCAAAATTAACACGAGTAAGAATCAGAACCTAAAGCACTGTCCAAACATAATCAGACAATATATATCATCATATCCTCAAGCTGCCATATTGACATATAGTCATTCACATATATTCATGCCCGTGCTAGTATCCCCACATATACTTACAGTCACATGTGCATATGGCCACAGATTTATACATGGCGGACTGTTGTTGTAGTTGCAGCAGAGCATGTGGTGGAACATTATCCACAGCTTCCTTTTATTATAAATATATCAAGTGCTTATTTCTGTTGAAACAGAAGTGTAACTTAGTGTATCTTTGTCTGCTGGAGAAGAACACGGTTTGAAGTAGTACCTTCATGTAATATGCAAAACTATCAAGTATTTTATTGATAGAGTTTATATTCATCCAGTGATGCTTCTTTCACTTTTATAAATGATGATATAGAGTTTTTATTTTGAAAGTGTAGTTCATATTGATGCTTTCAAAGCTCAAAAAGATATTCCACACAACCAACTATCCCTGGAGAATTACGATCTAGACTGATGTGTGTATTGGTCTCAGTTTTGGAAGAGACTTGGGTTTTTTTTGGTTGTTGTTTTTTACAAAATCTAGAAAAACCTGTGTAACTGGGATAGTAATGCTAACTTTAGAGATGTTTGAGTTTAGACACGACAAGGAGCACTTATAGTGTAAATACTGATGGACCTACCGACATGTTTATGGCATTGCAAGTTTTCTGTTTGACGTGTGTGCTGTAAAGAAATACTTTAAGAAAGACAGTCAGTGCTTTCTATATTTCTTTGAATGCAACTTGTAATTGAGACAGAGTTAGTGCCCAAGTCTAAAATTAAAAGAATGAAAGCTGCAATTACAGGCCGCAATATGAAAATGTTGACAGACAACACGCTGACGACTCTGTTACTCTGAGAGAACTGGGTATAAAAATGTGAAATTCGTTTTTAGGATGGTGTTAGAGAAATGGCTCGTCCTTCCGGGGGATTGATTGTTCCAAACAAATGCAATTAATTTAGTGTAAAAGTAGGGCTGGGTGATAATTCAATATGATCATTTATCATCTTTCAATGGAATCGTATCGTGATAAAATCATATATCATGATACATTGACAGTAAGCATGTACTAACTCAAATATTATTATTTGAGTTAGTTATTAAAGCTAATCGTCAGGTATTTAATTCACACAGGAGGAGTCTACAAAATAGGCTATTTATTTATGAAATAACCAGAAAACCTGCTATATTGTGATCAAGCCCCAACCATAGCGACTTCCTGGTTGATCCAATGAGGAAGTGCAAAATTGCAGTTCATCCAGTGGCCACTAGGGGCAGGTTTCATATTAGAGCAATTTCTCATTGACCCCCATGTTTAACAGGGCGTTTTCACAGCATAGTTAAAACTATTTAAGGCCTTTACATTTTTATTTCATTGAAGGTTAAAGTTTATGAATAACTAGGGGCGTGGCCTCTTGAGTGACAGCTTGTCGCTGGCCCTCACTTCTCCTCGGAGTTATACGTCAACCAAATGGACATCTCCCCCTCCCCCCAACATCACATCAATGCCCTTTTTTGATTAGAGGAAATGAGGCAGAGTCAAAGTCTGACAAGATGGCGACTCCCATAGGCGAGTACAATTGGATCAAGTTGAGAGAACAGACCCCGACGGAGATGCTACATCCATTTTTTATACAGTCTATGATTGTGATAAATATCATTATTGAGATATGAAATGACTTAGAAGATTGTGGCCATATCTTCCAGCCCTATACAAGTTTTCCTGATGATGGCGCTGGAGGAAAAACTCAGGATTCACTATCATGTCTTAAAATAATCACATGTAATTTGATGTAAATCTACCCATTAATTTTTCGACCTGGTGGTGGTGCTATACTAAATGTCACATCGGTGACCTTCTGTCATCATACAGAGGATTGAGAGCTAAACAGTGTGGGATAGATGAGAAGCTTCTCTAATTCCTTCTCGGTGTGCACATTTATCTCATCCAGTATCACATCACCACTGTTGTGGCTCACAGACATGTTTATCATTGCTGATTTATTCTTAGCTCATAACCGCACATGCCGCTATCAGTCAAAATGCAGATGATGATTAAGGGTGTGCATTCTTGCTGGATTAACTGACGGCAAACACACATAATAGCCGAGGTTTCGTGTGTGTGGTGGTGTATAATACGCCCGTTACTTTGTGCTAAGATGGCAGCTCCAGATCGCATATGGGCGTTCTGTATGTGTGGGTTTGCCACTGTTTCACTGTGAGCTATTTGTGGTTTCAAGGTATTACATAAGAGCTGATTCTTCTCCCTCTCTCTGTTTTCCTACTCTGTCTGTGGTTTATGTCCCTGCCAGGGAGAGAGTCAGGGATATTCCCACTCTGTCCACTACTGCATGTGTCTCTGTCTGTATAAAGACGTGTTTTCTGTGCCCAATGTATGTCCAGATGAGAGTTTACCACCTCAAGGTCTAACAGAGTAAACAAAGGATGTCTCTAACTTCTATAGGAGGTTTGTTAGCTTTCGGCAGACCATGTCGGCTACAAGATGGACAGGTTTGTTCTCTTAGCTGTACTGAGTGACAGATAAGGAAACAAAGGAGGGAAAGGAGGCAGGGTCAGGAATGTAAATGAAAGAGCATTTCAGATTCCAGCCCTGCCCGAAAAAATTCACTTTCTATATTCTCATCTTTGTTATCACTCCGCCTCTTGCTCCTCATTTTTAATTAATGCTGCTTTCCATCTGTCATGCCTCTAATTTGCTCAATTTTTCAGTCCAACTATCACAGATTGAACAGAGACTCTTTCTCTGTGTTCACCAGTGTGTGACGTTATTTTTGAGTGTGTTCGTGTATGTTCTCTTCTATCTCCCAGCCCGTCCATCTCTGTGGACCAGCTCATCGATGGTAGCGCTTCATGCCTTTCTTTTCCACATGCAAGCAGTAAACAGCATGAAAGGAACCTATAAGCGCAAGAAAAGCATCTCTGCTGCTTCCTTTTTCTTTCCCTGCTCACCTTTTTCACAGTGGATGAACCCTCCTCCCCTTATTTCATTTAGTCATGGTCCGTGTTTTTTCATAGACTCATCTGTCCTAGATGTGTGATATTTAATGTGAAAGCCCTGACTTAGTGGAGTTATATAAGCCACCCATGAACAGTCTCAGAGGCACATGTGTGTGTGTGGGTGAAAGTGTATGTGTGGGCATGCAGCTTTCATCCAAATGACTTTTCTGTCAGTCTGATGGGTAGCTGTACCATTACTGTTGAATCTAGGTTTGCTGTATTGATTTGTTAGCTGTCTGGCCTGGATGTTTTCAGTGAACAATAGCTCCTCTGTGGGTTTGGTCACACATATTAGAATTAACAGCTGCATTTCCAGTTTCGGATTTGATCTGTTTGTGTGGTTTATAGTATTTAAACAAGTTAGATTCTTAGCCCTTATAAAGATATCTTTACAACTCTGCAGCTGTGTTTCCCTTTAATTCATTCAGGGAATATAGGTATAAATACTCTTTGTGTCACAATCACAGTTATCCATGTGTCTGCTGGGATTTTCAAAGTAAACAAACTACTAAAAACACAAATTACCTTTCAAACTCATTGTGGGCCGCCCCAAACATGCCAGCAATTCAGATAGTAAAGGACCCCATTCAGATAGTAAAGGATAGGAGGGAATAAGGGAGGGTGTAATTTCAAGGGGGATTGGCTTTAAAATTTCAGAAAGGTAGGAAATTATAAATGTTATGGGTTCAGAATACGCTATGAGCTTTATATCCCAAACAAACTCATCTCCTTGCACCCCCTAAAATGTATTGTCAGCCCCTTTCCTCCCCTCGTCTCTTTTCATCTCTCTTTCTTAAAGACACAAACGTCTGGTAGTCTGTCTGTCCCAGAGTAACCAGACCCTTTTTTGCCTCTTAAAAACAGGAAGCATTGCTTCTCCTCTCCCCCCCTCTCTTCCTTCACAATTGGCAAACCCTGAAAGAATCGGGGAGAGGGGGGAGGCTCCTGAGAGCGAGTTTGAAAACACGCAGGAGCAGAGCGAGCCGATGTCTGTTAACCAGCTGATCGTCCACCCAGACAGAGAGGGGAGGGGAGCAGAGAGAGGAGTGACTAATGATGCTCCAGTTATATGCACTGTGAGTCAGTGCTGTGGAGAGCAAAGCAGCAACAGAAACAGCAGCAGCCTGAGACATGTTTCATTCTCACAGGCGTCAACAACACAGAAGAGCATGATGGGAACGCTGAGCGGCTAAGCAAAAGGAGGAAGTGAGCAAGCCACATAGAAAACAAGAGCTGACATCAGGAGGGAGACAGGCAAGAAGACAGTTGACTGCGCCTTTTTTAACTATTTCCTTTTTTAAGTAGACAGGACTGTGGAAGATCAGTGAATCCGATTGACAGCGGGCGACAATCCTAAGAGATCCAAACGTGACAAACGAAGAGGAGGTTTATTATTCAATTTTGGAGGTGGCAGCAGGTTTAAGACTCATCGTGGTGCAGGGATGTCCTGGTTGTCTCCGGTTCAGTGGGCCAAATGGACATGGTCAGCAGTGACTGGGGGTGCGGAGGATGAGGGGCAGCCCAGATCCAAGGATGGCAGAGAGGACACGTAAGAGGGCTAGGCCACATTGTTTGTGTGTTTGTTTGTGTGTGCATGCGTGCGAGAGAGAGATGGTTTATATTTGGGTCTGTTGAAGAACAGTTGAAATCAGAGAATATCTGGAAAGGAAAGCGTGTTTCTCTGTGTTTGCTTCAGTTAAACAGCACTAGATTGATTGTGTGTTTGTGTGATGACTGCAGATCCCCTGAGTCATACTGACAGGTGGTCAATGTACAGTATACACACAAGTAGAGCAACACACACACACACACACACACACACACACACACACACAAACCGACTCATGTGGTGGAATAATCACAGATTCTTTCTTTCATTGTGTCATTGGCTAAAAACAGATTTTTGGTCAAAATACAGACACTCAAACTACTGTTTAGTGAGTCCCTGCTTTGTCTTCACCATCCTGTTTCTTTATGAGGCACCGTGTGTGTGTGTGTGTGTGTGTGTGTGTGTGTGTGTGTGTGTGTGTGTGTGTGTGTGTGTGTGTGTGTGTGTGTGTGTGTGTGTGTGTGTGTGTGTGTGTGTGTGTGTGTGTGTGTGTGTGTGTGTGTGTGTGTGTGTGTGTGTGTGTGTGTGTGTGTGTGTGTGTGTGTGTGTGTGTGTGTGTGTGTGTGTGTGTGTGTGTGTGTGTGTGTGTGTGTGTGTGTGGTTTGGCAGTTGGGGAGCAGTTGCTGAAAGTTGGGGGAAGGGGGGAAAAAGCCACAGTTTCCAAAGCTTTTGATTCTTTTTCTGTCCATTTCTAGTTTCTAAGTAACCATCCAAGATTGCAGGGCCATCACTGGGACATGATTGTGTGTGTCTGTGTCTGTGTGTGTGTAAGCGCAGGGTTGGGGGTGGGTGGGTATGTATATTAGGATTAGCTCTGGCTCCAGAGTGTGTGAATGTGTTTGTATGTCCTGGTATCAGAGATGGAGTGTGGTTGGGTATTGGCACTGAGAGCTTTGTTCCTTCTCATGCTGTTTTTCATTAGAGTGCGGACGTTTTGATGTGTGTTAAAGTGGCTTGGAACGGGTAGGACACACACACACACACACACACACACACACACACACACACACACACACACACGTGTGTACAACCACATAGACTCTCACTCTCCGTCTCTCCCTTCCTTTTTGTCTCTCCACAGCTTGAAAATAAATTTGGGCTGGGTGTCTAGGCAGCTGACACAGCAGACCAAAAGAGAGTGTGTGTGTGCACGTGTGCGTACGTGTGTGTGTGTGTGTGTGTGCGTGTGTGTGTGAGAATCTGGTCCTTGTTGAGGAGCAAAGGATGCAGGTGGCCTTGTAGGACTCCACTTCCTCTCCTCCCCCTTCCTCTGATTTCCTTTAAAATAAAAGCAGCTTGTTTATTTCGAGCTGCTTTGAACTCTGAATTATGTTCTTTTTATGTCCCTTTAAGAAAAACAGAAGATTGATATTAGAAAGCCAATGCTTATTTGTTTTTGTTTTTTAGAAATAATTGCACACTGCCACACACAAACAGAGCTTTCATTGTTATATTTGCGTAGCTGTTTTTAGCATTTAAATGTAGTTATTTAAACTGGTCAACTTTTCCAGTGCTTCATTGCTCTCAACAGTAGACTGTTGTTCTTATAGCTTTAAACCAGACAATGTGATTTGATCATTATCACATGCTCTAAGTCACTTCACAAGAAATGTTCATTTTCTTTAATGGATTATATTTGTCCATTCCAGATAACACTCAGATGTAGCTCTGACCTCTCTCCTGCCGCCTCTTTGTGAGTTTCTATCTCTCTCTTGTCTTTTGTTTCTGTTGTTTACGGTCTTTCATTCTCTTTCTCTCCACAGTTCAGACTCAGAGGGGACCTTTGAGACCCCAGAGGCTGAGTCCCCAGGTGTTGTGAAGCTACTGAGCCAACTGGACAACTCCAACCACACAGGTGAGATGGCACAGCTGTTTGGCTGACCCACCACTCTTACAGCGATTAAACTCTATCACACCTGAATGATGACATTGGATATTTCCAGGCAGGGCTCAGTATTAAGTATTAATACCTTTGTTGGTACCAAGTTCCAACTGAATTGTGTGTGTAGCCAGAATATCTACTATGGTCATGAAAATTTACATTTTTTACTTGATCTCTGATCAGTTAATTCCTACACTATATAATTCAACAAAGTGACTGTATTTTCTTTAGGCAAAGTACTTTTGAAAATGTCTGCTGTGTAATGTTTACCTTTTAAATTTTTAGTACTCGAAATCAATACTTTTTTGTCCATAGTCAATATGAATTATCTTTGTGTCGTTCTGCTGAGCTTCAGTCATACCTGGGTCCTGTCCCTAAAGCGGGTTTATAAAAAATAAGCAAGGTTTTTTCCGGTGAGTCTGAATCCTCTTTGCTTGATTCAGCTTCATAAAGCTTTCCCAGCATCAGTCGCCATAGAAACTGAGCTGACTGTAAATGAGTCAGATTAATCAAAACAAACCGGGTTTCTTTGGTAAACTCCCTTCATGGATCAAGCCCCTGATCATGCAGACCGTTTTAGTTGACCAGTTTAAGATTAAGGTTAAGGTTAGGTATTTTGCAGTAGCTGATACTTTAATTCCAAAAGCATATTAATTACAATACAATCTTTAGAATGAAGTGGAACCTGCGTTATGTGCAACGTTCCTTTGTGTTAAATGTCACTCTTTGTTTATGTTGTTCACCCACAGTGTCAACCTGCCTGCCTTTGTTTAACAAATGTAAATGAAAGAAAATGTAAAAACCCTGTTGGTGCACAGAGTAAATTGGCAGATAAATAGGTAGTAGATGAATTCGCCGGCCTGTTTGAAGCTGCCAGAGGAGCCCACTGCTGTCCTATCCACAGCCCCCTCCCACTGCCATGCTTTCACCCACATAAACACGAGTACCACACATTACCATGATAATACATCATCTGGCGTGCTTTGTCTGTGCTAAAATGAATGCTATTATATCAATGATGTTTTCAAACTGTTTGTGTTGTTTCTCCACCTCTATCAGTTTTATTAAAGTGAGTGATTTTAACATACATTGTTCATGTATCAGGATAAACTTGGTCTGCATGATTTGGATAGCTCAGGTAGTTGAAATTAGACCGATCTGACGACAACATATGAGACGCTGTGCTGGATAAAAAAAAAAGATATTAATGTGTTTATCATTGAGTCTAGTTTGCAGACAATAACAGTCTCCTTTTCATGCTAAAACAGTCACATGCTCTGAACAAAATCTGGGTTAGTTTTATAAATAAAAGATCGACTGTGTGGAGAACCCAATATTCTGGTTGACTATAATGAGGAGATAACGGCTCAAGGGGGAATTTCTGTTGATGGGAGCAACCACAGGCCACAATCAAGCTGTATGTGCTGTTGGACTGGGACATAGCTGAAACCTTAGACAGCTTTGTGTACAATGTGTGTATACAATCTGTTTCTCTCTCACTTCCTTCTCTATCTCCTTTTCCTCTTTTAGTAGAGTTGTGAAACTGAAATAAAGCCCGATGTTGTCTTTGTTGCTAGGCCACTTGGTGCTGTGTAGTCTGCATGACTGGGTGTGGTTCCTCTACATCTGTTCCCTTTCTTCTGAAGGGTGTGTGTGTTTGTGTGTGTGTCTGAAAGTACCCAGATTTTGAGCAGAAGCTTACATAAACTTGTATTAATTGAATGTATGATGCAATATGTCACACATTAGCCTTCAGTCATGACAAACTATGTGAGAAGCTGATACCCACCCAAAGGTGAAATCACAATGCCTTCATTCATGTTGACAGCAAGTTGAGAAGAAATACAGGAGAGTTACTTCAGTTTTATTATACCGTGGAGCTAGGTTGAGTTTTACAGTGTCAGGGGGTGTATTTTTCGGTAACAGAGAGTCCTGTGTTTCAGCAGCAGTGTGACTCAACAGAGACCGGCCTGCTGCTGTGGTCGTTGGCTCGCTGTTAACGGGATGTGTGAGGACAGTACACAGGATGTGAAGCGCTCTGAGAGGAAGCCAGCAGCCATTTTGGTTGTTCTGACAAGAGTAGGAGAGGCCTTAATATCCAGTTTAAATCCCTGAATGTCAGATAAAATCATAAAGCAGCCACAGGATGGGGGATGTTTTACTGTTGTGGAAGAGAGATGTTTCAGGAGGGATTAGGATCTGCTCTTCTCTGGTTCAGAACTGCAGTGTTTCTCCTTCTAGAGTTTCTTTGCTGTTGGTAAATATCCTAGACTATATAAAAAATGGACGCAGCCTCTCCGTCGAGGTCCGCTCTCTCAACGTGATCCAATTGTACTTGCCTATGGGAGTCGCCATCTTGTCAGTCTTTGACAAAATCTTACCAAAAAAGGCATTGATGTGGCGTTTGGGGGAGGGAGATACGTCCATCTGGCTGATGTATGCCTCCGAGGCGAGGCGGTGCCCCTATTTATTCATAAACTTTAACCTCCAATAAAATAAAAACTAGACTGGTACAAAAAAATTAACCCCCCTCAGTTTTTTCATGGGGATATGACCTAAACATAAAGACTAGAAATGTTTTTTTGTGCCAGGTCTTAGACAGGTTTAATTATGTAATGATTGAGTGAAATACCCTGGGTCTTATTCTGTTTTTCTGATAGAAACTTCCCTTTGGCCATAAATGAAGTCATTTCAATCTTCCATCACCGCTACGCAGATAATGTTCAATTATGCTTCTCGTTTACAGAGCTTTAAAGTAACTTTTAGCTCATGTTTTAGCTGCTCGGCACCCAACTTAACCGTTCGGTTCACTTTTACCACTCCCATAGAATTGTATTAAGCCGTAGCAGGCAGCTCTTTACCGTTAAACTTTCCATCCGAAACTTGTCACTATGGACCTAGTATCGCATTGCCAGACCTGCTGTGTCATTGCTGGAGAAAACGCCTGAGTTAACATTCAGGGATAGAGGAAAGACCGTTCTGGCTTGTTTGTATTTCTTTGAATCAGTCACAGTTGTCCTGGGCGACACTAAGCCCATGATGCAGCGACGTTGCCCTTGCAAAATAGACAGCAGAGAAAGCGGAAGGGGAGGAGAATGGCGGCTGAAATAGGTGGCCAATTCCAGTCGTTATTCCAACAGTCTACATCAAGTTAGCCAGACTACTATGGGCCAGGCACTGACTCCTTACCAAAATGTTAAGTGTTTCATTTGTTCTGGATTTTTCCTTCTGAAAAGCATTGCAAAACTCAGGGCTATTGTGTCTCATGATGGGATTTTCTTCCTCCCGTCTCAATTACTGTAACTCCCTCTTTACCTGTCTTAACAAAACATCCCTGGATCGTTTACAAATTGTCCTCTAAGGGCGTACTCACACTGTCTATCCGTACCGTGCCCAAGCACGTTACGCGGCTAAAGTCTAGTTCGTTTGACCAGTGTGAGTGCAACCGTTTGGGAGAGGCCCGTTTGGGAGAGGTGGGCTTTTGTAAAGCACGTTTGCACATGTACGAGCACGAGCGTGCGCACGTGTGCAAGCTTGTGCTTGTACACGAGGCCTATGGCGGTTCTGACGTCATTTTATGTGCGCCTGTTCGTACATAGAAAAAAGGACGGACCATGCGCAGACATTTAAAACAATGGCGGCGAAAGGTTCACGTTGGTGTGATGCGGAGGTGGAGTGTTTACTGCAGATTTGGTCGGATGAAAATATTCCAAAACAGTCAGACAAGACGCACAAAATCTCAGAGGTCTATGGAAAGATTTGTAAACAAAGCAACGCATCACAATGACTTCAATCAATCTGTGCCTTTAAAACAGTATGCACTTCTTTTCATCCTTTTAAGTCTCTTTTTACTCTGCACATCTAGTGTCTAATTTTTGATTGGGAAGCCCTTTGTGACGTTCTTTGGGAAGCTAAATTTACTAACTTACTTTACTACTTTCCTTTCCTTTTCACAGTTCTTTCTGATGTCTCAAACCACTTTCTGGACAAGAGCTCTAACCAGGATGTCAGCCCGTCGCAGAAGGTTGATTCCCTGAACAACCTCACCGGCACCTTAGCTAACGACTGCAGCTTTGGTTTGGACCAGAATCTCAATCTGACCCTCAGCCTGTCCCCATCCAGCCCTCTGCCCCAGCCTCAAGCCCTCAGGCCCCCATCGCTGTCCGTCCTCTCCCCGCTAAACAAACCCGATCCTTCGGAGGTGGACGATGAGGCTCCGGAGGCGTCCGACTCCAGTCCGGACTCAAACTTGATACCCAGTCATGACGTTTTCATGGATCCCAATGGCAACATGAACTCCAACACGCAAACAACCAAACTGGCCTGTGAGACCAACGGCACAATTATCACGTGAGTAAAACCCAAACGCACACAAAGGCCTCTTCAGTCATCAATCAGTGGCTGAAACTGAACTAATAAGGCTGAACAAACAGCGCTCTCTCTTTTATGGCCGTAGGGAACATCAGTGAATGCTCTCTATTGTGCACAACCTGAAGTGACCGAAGTGTTCCCATTTCAACCAACTGTGGTGGCCTGTTGTGTGTCTTCAAACGTTCTGTCAGCTGTTGTTTCTCTCCTGCACATCCATCCATTTCCTCATCAGTGTTATTATAGTTTGTGTGTTTTTTATTGCCCAGCAGTTTCTCAGTTTTCATCACTGGATGGGTTTTTTTAAACAACTATTTTGTGTTTGCTGACAGAAAATAATCTTGGTAAAGAGAAGTTAAAGTATGAAACAATGCCCTCTTGTGGTGTTTCTCTGTACCTGATAAAGAGTCATGACTCACATCCCTATTATAGTATATTATTTTATTATTATCTCAGGTTGGCATGTTCAGTTTTGTGCACAAAGATTAAGATAATATTCTATGGCAATTTATTTATTTTTGGACAATTCTTCCATAATTTACATATTGTCCATGTTAAAATAAAAGTCAATTTCTATATACAGTTTATTTGATTGACAATTGCACTCCATATATGCTTTGTTGGAAGGTTTGCTTGCAGTCATTTCCATGTGGTTGCTTTCTTACTTGGTAGCCAAAAGTATTTTAAATATTCATCCTGAGCAGTAAGTTTGTCCGGCATTTTGCCCGGACAGTAATGTAACAAAAGAGCAATCAACTTCTAGTCCAAATAATTTCATTATCTGTTCATGAATCTCTTGTCAATATAAAAATATTAAAGGACAACCTTAAATACTATGTTTTTATCATAAATGTATCTTTTATCATATTAATTAAGTTGGTTGAGGAGTTTTGGAAGATTTGAATATCAGTCTACTTTCAATATTTCTTTTATTTTAATTTCCAGTTTAACCAAACACTCTCCCCTCTCTGCTTTTAGTCTTGTTTTTTTTTTTACTAAACTATAATAACCCTGCACTCCTCTTGTGTTTAACCTCACCCCTTTCCCGTCCTCTCTTGTGTCTTTCCTTCCTTTTCCTTCCAAACCTGTCATTCTTTTTCTCTCCTCTCTGTGTGGCATCAGGACTGCTGAGCAAGCCCATTTCCTCTGTGTTCTGTTGTAAGTACTATATAACTGTGTGTGCAGACGTGTGTGTGTGTGTGTGTGTGTGTGTGTGTGTGTGTGTGTGTGTGTGTGTGTGTGTGTGTGTGTGTGTGTGTGTGTGTGTGTGTGTGTGTGTGTGTGTGTGTGTGTGTGTGTGTGTGTGTGTGTGTGTGTGTGTGTGTGTGTGTGTGTGTGTGTGTGTGTGTGTGTGTGTGTGTGTGTGTGTGTGTGTGTGTGTGTGTGTGTGTGTGTGTGTGTGTGTGTGTGTGTGTGTGTGTGTGTGTGTGTGTGTGTGTGTGTGTGTGTGTGTGTGTGTGTGTGTGTGTGTGTGTGTGTGTGTGTGTGTGTTTGTAACCTCAGTCCTCACTGTTCTTAATACAAGTCCAGGTCCAGACTTACTCCACAGGCTGCTGTGTCATCCACCTGACCCACATTTTCCTTCAATCACAGAAGGAAGGTGAAAATAAAAAGTAGGAGGAGATTTAGAAAGCAGAGAAGAGTGTTAGTGGAAAGCCCGTAATTCCCTCTAATGCTCTGAGCAATTGCTCTTGTTCTTAATTTGGTCTGGAAACACTCTCTTTCATTAATCTGCTTTTTCTTCTACCTAATTCAGCACTTTGAGCAGAGCCTGTGAACGTAGTGCACACACAGAGCAGAGCAATGAGGTCTGGCTGCAAGGCTTTCCGTCACTCCTGCTTCCTCTTGTCATCTTCACACCTGCCCACATGTGCACACGCAGTTTTATGATCTAGTTAGTGTTGACACTGATGTTGTTATTGACCTTCATTCTTCAGGAACTCCTGTAAAGTGAAGCCGATGCAAAAGGACTTCAGCGGACAGGTGAGAACGGATAATGTGTCTGCTGCTCATCTGTACATCGTGTAGTAGTAGTGGCATCAGAAAAGTTTCATACGGTCAGTCTGGTTGATTTATATTTGCTGCTATTAAAGGATGACCATCATGGAGGTCACGCCACAGACGAGGAGAAGTTGGCAAGCAGTGCCGTTGTCAAACCGGACAAGGACCAAAGCGGTGAGAATCAGTGAAGATTGATTTTAATCTTGTGCCACCAAGTCACAGTGTACGCTGTCGCTGATAGATTAGCTCAGTTTTCAGCGAGGGACTCGTGTACAGAGATCAGATAACTGGATGGTAAAGTTTAGACAGCATTCTTTAGCTTCGCTTGATCAATACCACACAGCGAGAAGGTCATATTTGCCTTACTGTTGAAGACAAACACAACATTGATCATTAACTTTACACATCATTGTGCATTGAAAGTTGTGACTGTGTGTGTTCAGAGCAACAGTGTACGGTTGGTTTGCTTTGTAGTTTTGGTGCGATACAACATTCAGAATGCGTGATCACACAGGTGCCTTCAGGCTTCACGTGACAGAGCAGTAGTTACTGACTGGACTCATCCGAGCGGGCCGCACTGTTACAGATGTTGCATAACAGCGCGTCACATGCAGTAGCCTGGGGTTTTATTGTTTCTAAAGGCATGATGGTTTGTGTTTATTGTGAACATTTACTATTTTTACGGCTTTGCCCAAAGACAGGCAATTCTCAATAGCATACTGAGCTGCTATTGAACTGCCAGTGGTGTATTTTAAAGCAAGGCTTCAGTAAAACTTATAACTACACATTAAAAAGATAATAATATAGATAATACAAGGCATGAAAACATGGGCAAGGAAATTAAACTTCATACTAAATTGTTTTTTTTCGGCAGTGCATTTGAGCACATCTGGTCGTAATGGTGATTTGTTTTAATATGAGGAATGCAATGGGAGAAATGTGATGATGAACCATATTTCATGATAGGCCGCAGCCTCTCTGACTCTAATTTGAACATGTGTATCACTTTCTTCCTGTTCAAGACTGCCATGTGTCATCAAAACCTGAGGACTCGGACTGCTGCTCAGTGGTAAGTAAACATCACAACTGACACAATACAATCTATTTATCATCACAGCTGTTTAGTCTCATGCACGTGAAGTCATAAAAGCAACTGCAAGGTGATGCCACCAGTGACCACTAGGTGGGGGTGAAGCACTTTTTTATTAGTTAAACTAAACTGTCACCATCAGTTGAAGAAAAAAAGCCCCACTTCAGACATGTCCTAACATGGCATTTCACTTGTCACTGTAATGGTTACATTGGCACATTGTGTTCAGCTCTTTGTATATTCATTCTTCTGATGTGAAATGGTGACTTAAAGATGCAATAGTCTGCCTATTTTTTTGTTTATAGCCACCCGCGTTATTGCTTTGTATCTAAAGCTGCAGTATGATCATCCATCTGACATGATGGCCACAGCAGGAGGTACTCAGTGTCTGCCAGTGTATGCTCATGTACTCAGGTGACCGATGGATTTAGATTATCATTCAGGGGATTAGAGTATGACTGTCATAATCCAGGGAAGGACGGAATGAGCGTGGAGAGAGGAAAAGAAGAGGGATATAAGAACTTCGACCGAAAGGCAAGAGGGTTAAATAATGACTACGAGAGAATGGAGGAAAAATTATGAGAGAGTCATAATACGCAATTTATTAAAGAAATAAACGTTCCTTTGTTTATTTCTCTCACTTATTGGTCTATTGTAACTAATTGGTGATACAACCTATTGTTAGTAGCATCACAACATTTGTTATGGGTTTCCCTGAAAGAAATACTTTTTATTCTTTACTTATGAAAGAAAAATATTAGAAGACACAATATTAAATAACAAACCAATGATGAGGATTCTTCTAAATTCTTGAAAAGTTTAAGTGGACTTCCCCCCCAATTAAACGTCTTGGTGTACAATAAAAACTGATTTCCTTCCAACTTCAGAAGTTTGAGGACCCGTGCAAGCTGAAGAACAAGTCGGAGGGAAGTGAAATGCAGAAAACAGGAAGTCAGGTCCTGGATTCCATCTGCATCAGTGAGGCGGAAAAACAGGCCGTTCTCACCCTCATTAGAGAGGAGGTACACACTTTTATCACACTCGTCCAACATGACATGTGTCACCAGTGCGTTTGTTTTCCCCTAAATGGATCGTGTAAGTGTTTTCTTTGAATGCACAGTTCTGCCCACGGTAAACGTCTCTTTTTCAGATCATCACTAAAGAGCTGGAAGCTAATGACTGGAAGAAAAAGTATGAGGACACCAAACAAGAAGTCAGTGAGATGAGGTTAGAAAACCTGTTGCTGCGTGCTGTTTACTCGGCCATCACTGACTGACTCTGAGGGTTTGATGGACTGAAACATTCTGCATAATGTGTCATAAGGTTAAATCAGGCTCACCATCGATTTTGTCTTATTACAGGAAGATTGTTGCAGAATATGAGAAGACAATCGCTCAGATGATCGGTGAGTAGAACAGACTTCTGATTTTCATGTAGCCATTTATTTCACTTGTTTCTGTGATGTTTTAATTGCATCCCTGTTTATGTGGTAAATGCAATCGTTCATGCTGTTATCAGACTGATTACAAGAACAAAGCTATTTAGCACTCATCAGTAATACCCTCTTCTTCGCTCCTCTCAGAGGACGAGCAGCGCAGCAAGCAGAATTCCCAGAAGGCTTTGCACGTTGTGACAATGGAGAAGGAAGCCGCGCTGGCAGACCTGAACTCCGTGGAGCGATCTCTTTCTGACGTGTTTCGCCGTTATGAAACTATGAAGAGCACCCTGGACGGCTTTAAGAAAGTGAGCGGTCATGGGAGAAGTTCATTATCTGCTCAGGGAAAGTGTCGGTTTCAGGTTCTGAGGCAATCAGCTGATAGTAACACAAATGAGAGGGCTGTGAGAGGTTTAAGGTCGGAATAAGGTTGGGAGGTGCAATGGTGGCCTAGGGTAAGAGCAGCAGAGGTTTACATTGAAGGTCACTACATGAACCTGGCCCTCAACTCAATGAATGAGTTTTTTAAAGCCTCAAATCTTTACCCTGCAGCTGGTTTAGAGCAGCAATAACACTGCTTGTTTTTTTGTTTCCTCGCACAGAATGAGGAGGTGCTGAAGAAGTGCGCACAGGAGTATCTGGCCAGAGTCAAGCAAGAGGAGCAGAGATACCAGACACTTAAGCTCCATGCTGAGGAGAAACTAGACAAGTACGTAGAGCTTGAAAGGAAGTCTAATTTTCCTATCAAGTCATTTATATCAAGCTATATACTTTGTTCGTTGTAATTATTCCCCGTATCTCTCAGGGCCAATGAGGATATTGCACAGGTGCGTGCAAAGGCAAGCTCAGAGAACATGGCACTGAACGCCAGTTTGAGGAAGGAGCAGATGAAGAACGAATCTCTGGAACAAGCTCTGCAGCAGAAGGTAATGGGCATCCTCATCTTCCTGCATGCTAATTTTGGGTGAATCTTTCATCATGCAATAATACATGGCACAACATATTTACCTTCTGTTTCCATTGTATTTTTGTGCTATAATTTAGCAAATAAAGAGATGTATTACATGTACGTATTCATCCTTTTGTTTTCCTGTCATAGAATCAAGAGATGGAGGAACTCACCAAGATCTGTGATGAGCTGATTGCCAAAATGGGAAAAGTAGACTGAGAGACACAGTCCCCAGCCTGGCAGCAGCTCTCATACCCTGTCAGCCCTGCATCACAGAGACTGCTTATTTACCGTTGTCTAAAGTAACTGCCTGTACTATACTGCAATTGTACAACTTGTTACCTGAATTAATAAGGTTCTGTACATGCTAATAATTGTTCTAGTTGGGACTCTGTTATATGTACAGTTTTAGTCACGTTGTGTTGTTTGCGTTTTTGCCCATTATGATGCCATCTGGAGCTCTCGTCCATCATGGCAGCGAGCAGAACCTGCTTGTGACTCAACTTAAATTCCCAGCAGCTTAATTGCTAAACTCCCAGGAACTCCTCCTGACAGCATGACATCATGCAGGCATACATTTAGGCAAAAGGCATATCATGGGCTTTGACAAGGATTGTTTTATATTAAAGCAACAATCCATGAAATGTATATTTTCTATAAACAAGGATTTTGCTCTGAAAGAGCATAGCTCAGGGTCATTGTGTGGGTGGCAGAATGAAGTCAGGGTCAAAGTCAGGCTGCACAAGTACTGGAGGAAAGGATTTAGGATTATTTGAGGAAATACAGTTGTCCTCAGAGGCCTTGGTTTGTTCAGGAGAGACACAGAAACCAGAACGATTCTGGACCACATGTCAGTGAAACTAAAGCTGTAAATAATTCACAGCATTTGCTTTACCTGGATTCTGGACAATTCAAGTAGCTGTTGTTTATCAGTCACAGAGAAGTATAATTAATAACCTGACAATCAAAGACTTTCCTTTTCTCTTGTCTGATCCACAAAGTCAGGAAAGAGGAAACTTTTTCCTGAAGCGTAAAGAGTGAGAAGCTAAATGAACACCACTGTATGTCAACTAAGCAGAAAACACTAAACATAGTGACCTCGTACCATGAAGGAAACTTAAGTCTTTGACAGCTTTGTTAGAGGTTTTTGTCTGTTGCTTATGTGTGATTAGGATTTTGAGCTCTCATGCCTGTAGTTACAGCACTCCACCAAGTTATTCAGTAGATAAATCTATTTCTTTGCATGATTATTTCATGACCATTGTTTTTTCAGAATGCATTTTGTTTTCTCAGCACGCCAGTAAAACTGGTTGCGTAGTAATGACTGAACAGGCTGTGACTAACTGGGTATCAGTGAAAAGACGAAAAAAGCTTTTTTGATGGAACAAAATAAGCCAAACGTCTCTGCAACATTGATTTGTTGAAGGCTTAACACCAACTACTATTGGCCTTGGTATGACACAATATAAAATATGCAAAAGAAAATTGTCAATTGGCAATATTTGTTCAAAGACAACAGAACTGAAATTCATTTTTTGGGCTTTCACATGTATCAGTCAGTCACTATTTAAAATGTTTTCATGTCTGATACCTGGACTCTTTACCACCGTGTAAATCCATTTATGGCACAAAGCCACTGATTGATGTACCACTGTTTATATTTGTGCCATATTGATGTCACGTCACCTCTCGTTACTCAGCTGGTTTGTCTTTGCCTTTCAAAATATTGTTTCGTCACTTTAGCCCCTTTCGTTCACTATTGTTTGTATTTGTTAATTAGAAATGAAGATTGCACACTTGAGGACTAAAAGCACAAGTGTGCGCACATTGCCTGAATAAACATAAATATTAGTTTTACTACACGTTGTTCTTGTTTTGTATGTGTTTTTGCAGTTGTTCATGATTACCCTTACTGCAGACTCAAGGCAGAGGCAGTATGTGTGTCATGACCTCAGCTTTAGGGAGTGATGCACAGTGTTTACATCTCACAGACTTCCCAACAAACACACAAGCAAACACACTCTTACTCATCCCAGCTGAGGCGGTGACGTGAGTGAACCGTGACCTTGAGGTTTATTTTGTGCAGCTTCAGCTTCATTCTACATCCACACTTTGAAGAATGTTGGTCTTTACAAAAACAGTGTTGCAGAATCAATACTCAAACAAATGGCCTCAAATTTCTGTTCATACCACTTGAACTGGTGTCTCCCTATTAAAGCTTGCTCGGTTAAGTCCATTACCACAGGCTGCTGGCTGTGCAGCATAGATGGAGATTACAAAGATAAGACTTTAATGCCCTCAGACACCTTCCTGTGCCTAAACCACCTCCACCGTAACCCCCGGTGTCCCCTCCATCAGAGAGTCCTCTCAGCTAATCCACTCTTTCTCTGGACTCTGGAAGACACATCCACCATCAGTCGCTTGCCATGAAGACTGCTCTGTCCCTGCTGTTGCTCTTCTCTCTGGCCTGTTACAGTAAGTTTGTACATCACTGACACCAACACTGGATTTTGGGGTTTCAGCAGAAGGATTTAGTCCATTGGCTAAGATTGATTAGACTAATTGCTGAAAGGTTACAGAAGCATTGTGAGACAGGATCCACAGAAGAACCTGGTTGAGGAATGTTAATTTACACAGTTTTAGCTTCAGATCTGCACAACTTGGAGCATTTTTCATACAAGTCTGTCGTTGGTTTAAACCAGCAGCGCTCGAATGATGTAAATGTCGTGGAAATATCTACAGTTAACAGGTTCTTCTTGTGACAAAGCAGCTTTGATTGTGTGTATGTGTGGATGCATACTGGAGTGAATGGACTATTAATAAGAACTTGTGTGTCTGCATGCTTACACCCGGCTGTGAACATGCATTCTTAGTTTCATGTTAGGTGTTCTCTCCTGTTCTGTCTGCAAAGGCCACGCCCTCAAATGTCACACATGCGTGGCGTCCAACGAGGACGACTGCAACCGTCAGGGCTCCGCCTCCTGCCCTCAGTATGCTGACGCCTGCTCCACCATCACAGGACCCAGTGAGTACACAAACAAACACACACCCAGGAAAACACGCAACAGAAGTATGATTTTGTTCAATAACTCATTGCAAAAGCCTTGCTACGAGTCGGCATGACTCTGTCAACTAACTGCTTGCATGAGGTAGCAGTTTACGGAAGTCAATAGGCTAAAACTTAAAATAGTGCTCTTGCTGCCTCCATTGGCCAAGAGCTTTTAAAGTCAGCTTTAAAGGCCCCATATTGTAGAAAGTGAGATTTCCATGTCTTTTTTTATTCTAAAGCAGGTCAAGATGCTATATAAAATTGAAAGTATTAAACAACTCAAACCACAGAGAAATGCACACAGCCCGTTTTCAGGAACTGTGTCTTTAAACGAGCCGTTAGGACTTTGTACGGTTGTGATGTCATAACTATACTATATATATATATATATATACAGTATATATATACATATATATACAGTACACATATACAATATATATAGGTAGAAAATATTCCTTGTTGTTAAAGTATTCCCCAGCTGCAATGATGATGCAGAGACGGCAAGAGCGAGGACCCGGAAACGTTGACCAATCAGAGCAGACTTAAAGAGGGGCTTAAAAAGACAGGCGTCGTGCACTTAAACTGAGCGTTTCAGACAGTTGGTGAATACAGGTATATTCATAAAGTGTGTGTGTGTGTGTGTGTGTGTGTGTTTGTGTGTGTGTAGGGTGAGGTGAGTGTGGTAGGAGGTTCACCGGGTTCACAGTGCCATACCAGTATAACACAAGTGGTTGGTCTTCAGTCACTTCAAAGCAATGAAACTGTGATCGACTGCCATCCTCACACACACACGTCTCTCCCTCTCTCTCTCTCTTTCTCTCTCTCTCTCCAGACACCTTGATGAAGTCGTGCACGTACAAGGCTTTCTGCGACAAGGCTCACGGCGTCGGCTCCGGAGCCAAGATGGAATGCTGTTTTGGCGACGACTGTAACGGGCCCCACCGGAGCCACAGCCACGGGAACCACCACGGCAACAGCGCAGGCGCTCTGGCCTCCAGCCCCATCCTGCTGATCACGGCCCTGCTTCTGCGTGTGGCCGCCAGTCAGCTGTAAAAGCCCCCACTTTTCTTTACCTCCAGTGATTCATCACTCAGTCCATCCAGTCATTTGCTAGGTTGTATATCCCTCCACCTTGTCTTTGTCACTGTGCCCCTAAGAGATTTTTAATCCAAGTTTATAAAATAAAAAGGATCTGAGAGATTCACAAGGTTTAAGTCTGTATATAAATACGAGCTTCAGCGCCTTTAAATGTGTATTTCTTTTTTAATCATCATCAAGAACTTGAATAGTAGAACCTCATTGATGTGGTATTATCAAAAGTGGTATGTTCACTTTCAGGTGAACGTACAAAAACAAGGTTCAAATGCTAACCCGTGAACCTGAGAGTGTTTGTGGTGAATTAGTGTACAAAGTCAAGTAGCCTACACCTTATTCATTCTGTTTGCTGGTGTGGTTTCAGTAGGTGCTGGGCTGCCCTGTTGTTGCCATGGGAACTAGAAAGTTAAGTATTTTAAACACCACAATCTCAGGAAAATGTTTTTGTTAATGGTTTGTTTTACTGCTTGAATTTTAGTGCATGCAAGCTCGTCTGAATAAAGATACAATCACACCCTTATTTTGTGTGTGTACAATGTGTTTGGGTAAGATCACCTTGGTGGGACATTTTGTATAAATGTGTGTGTGTTCCTGATGTAAAAGCATGCGGACAGTGGAGAGAAACAAGTATGTGATATTCAACTCAAACACGAGTCTGTGGAAACTTCGGGACTTCCTTCTGCAACCGCGTAACCTGAACGCTGTGCAGTCAGTCGCCACAGGATATGAAATCTGTGAGGCAGGTCTCCCTCCTCAGGCAGGTCATATGACGTGCGACCGCTTCCTCTCAACAAGAGGACACAAATTGACGAAAAGATAAAGAAAAAACTGAACATGGAATCACTCCTGTAAATGCAGACTTTTGTTATTTTAGCAGCACTGAGGAAGATTTTACATGTTTGGAAACCCTAAACACGGATTTTTGATTAGACGTAGAGTGTTGAAATCAGGAGGTCAGGTCAGTTCATCCTCCGAGCTTTCTTACTGTCTCTCAGGAGTTTCATCACAGGAATCAACTGTGGTCACCTTTGTGTAAAGGTGGAAAAACCTTGAAGCAACACTGAAGTACTGGTTTATCCCTTAAAAGTCTAAAGCAATGAGGCTACGCTACCAGTTTGCAGTATGTTTCAAAAGATTAGTTTGTGTATTTCCCAATGATGACCAAAATAAAAAGAAAGCACAAAAATGTATTATTGTCACATTGTATACTAAAAAAAACACATAGGACAATACCCAATAAATGCTGCAACTCACTATGGAAGAGTTGTATTTGCACCAAACTTCACTTGGAGCTCCAAAAACAACGTTTCACATTGAAAAACAATGCAATGCTTGACTATGGAGTTATTCAACATATGTTTTTTTTCACTGGCCATTTAAAAAAACAGTCAAACATGGTATTCTCACACGAAGGTAATGCATGATGACTTAACGCTGCATCAAAAAGGGTTCTCCCGAATCATATGATGTATAACACTTTATACTGCCTGGAAGAATAAGTTCAGAACTGGCATAAATATAATAATAATAACAATAATAATAATAACAATAGTAATAATGTGTGAGCTTTTCATGTATCGCTTTACTTTTTAGACCACTACATGTGTCTGTTGTCAAAGTTTATTAGAAAATGTTTCTTGCATTGCTAAAGTTTAAACTACAGTCTAGTCAAGTTCCACCTGCAGTATTAAAACATATTATTCTGCCAGAAATGCAACTCTCCGCACTCCTCGGCATCAGCAGCACCTGGATTTCCTCGAACTGCTTTGAGGGAGCAGAAGTAGAAGTATCTGAGATTTGTTTCTTAATATATAACATATCTCTCATGTATTATTTCTCTGTGATTGTAAATTTAAACTAATATACATTTGAGCTATATTGGTTTGCTTTTTTCAGAGATGTTGCTTCATGTTTGTTTCACGGGACTCTGAGGTCACTTGTTCTGCGTGTTAAAACTGAACCCAACAGTCCCAGACAACCCTTTGACCAGAGCTCATTCATGAATAACACAATGTTCATGCTGAGACTGTAAGAAACTGACAGCTAAAGAATGGTCGTGCTTATTTTGGATCAACATTTAGAAGGAATATGCAAGAGGCCTAGCTGCCTTCCTTGCACTTCCCTTGCTTATTTGCACACTTCCACATTCACACTCTTGTACATGTACTTGTATGAATTTCCATTTCCCTGATGTAGCTCTGTGATTTATTGTGTTGTTGCTCTTACCAGCCGGCAACACTCCCTGTGTGTGTGCGTGCGTGCGTGCGTGCGTGCGTGCGTGCGTGCGTGCGTGCATGCGTGCGTGCGTGTGTGTAGTCGTGGCAAAATGTGGCCCTGGTGACACCAACTGCAGTGGGAACTAACACATACCCCTTTTCGACCAACCCACACCTCGTTCTAGTGCTAGGCTGGTGCTGCTGGTTCACCGTTGTTTCAAGTTGGGAACCTTTTCAGAACCTGTTTTTCACAGGTTAGAGAGCCATGTCATTACATCACTGTACACATATGAGGTTTCCCCAGAAATGCTAAGGCCAACTTCAAGCAGAACAACGACAACAACAACAACGGTGGACGACAACACATGTAATGCTCGTCTTGAATTCTTTGGATGGCGATGTTGTTTGAGAAGAAAGGTAATTATCTAACATGTTTGGATTCTTATTAACGCTGAATGTAAGATGTTAATGATAGCCTTTGTTGGAACCTAACATTAGCTAACCTTACCTTGCACAGGCTACCCGCAATTGATCACATTGCATTTAAAAGGAATGATCCACTGATTTATGTCTTTACAGGCAACGTCAGAATCAAATGACTGCAGCTGGAGCTGTCTTCAGTGAAAACTGCCGTTACATCAGACATGCACATGTTTATGTTTGTTTGCCGAGGTGTTAATAGTTTTTTGATTTTCTGAAAGGAACTGTGAATAAACTTTTTTTTCTTCACGTTAATCGCACACTAAAGAAGACATGTCTCTTTAGAAAGTTGTTAATTTGAACAAAAAAAAAACCAATAAAATACACAAATTCTCAAATCACAACATTTTTTAAAGCATGCAAGAGTTTGTGGTGCCAGTTCAAGACCAGCAAAGAGTTGGTGCCGCTCTGGAACCAGTTTTCCTGATCAAGAGCCGGTTCTTTGGCTGTCGAAAGAGGAAGAACTGGTTCAAGATTGGGGACTGGCTCTGAACCAGCCCTCAAAATGTCCTGGTCGAAAAGGGGTTAACACACGCCTTTTGAATAGTTTGTGTTTTTATACATACATATATATGTAAACCAGCTCTGGATGTGATCTATGTGTCCTCTGAGCTCCGGCCGGACACCTCCCAGTCCTCCTCCTCCTCCTCCTCTGCTTCTTCATCTTTTTTTTCTTTTTTCTTGTTGAGGCTTTTATTCATAACAGTGATTCCCAACCAAGTGTACTTGTACCCTAGGGGGTACTTCTGCATTTACAAGGGGGGAAATATAGTCTAGTATACAGGTGTGTATATATATATATATGTGTGTGTGTGTGTTGAGATGTATGTCTGTGCACAGATGTTTTCACCGTGATAGCGTTGCAAACAAAAGTTGAGCTCAAAATGAAGTTCAACGTTGGGTGCGGTCCGAGTAAAGCCTGATTTGATGTTGTGGTGTGATCCCATCACACGATAGTCTCTAGTTGTTTTTGTTTTTTTAATGTGAACCCTATAGCTGCACAGCACTTCCCCCCTTATGGGAAAATAAACATGACCTTAAACCAATTGAACAATTAATGTATAAAATATGAAATGTTGTGATTTAAAAAAAAAATGACCCTGGAATGTTATGATTTGGTGGCTAGTCAAAGATTGGTAATGTGTGTGGTTGTGCTGGGACTTCAGGATTTCTGGGCCCTGCTTTCAGTGGAACATTATCATGATGGCCGTGCTGATACTTTTACAGCTGTAAAAGTAGAGGAAGTCATGAGCTTTTTTTCCTTGAACGCTTTTGGCACATCATCTTACACCTGTCACACACTCAGCTCACCTCCCATGGCAGGTAGCCTACACATGAATGACACTATTCTTCACTGTGTACCTGTTTATCCAGGTTTACACTCCCTTCTTTTACAGCTGCTCGTTTATAACCAACTGATTCAACCGTGTGTGTGTGTGTGTGTGTGTGTGTGTGTGTGTGTGTGTGTGTGTGTGTGTCTGACCCAGTTCTCACAAAGTTGCCACCAGAGAGAAGCAGAGATAAGGAAACATAACACTTGCGGGGAGAAAGATAGTCCTGCTGCTCATGATTTATGTATCTTCTAAATCAGTGGTTCCCAACCTTTTCTTTAAGACGTACCCCACCCCCGTCAGATAACACCACCCATCAGCTTCCAAATGTGTTCCTTTGAATTTATCGAAAAGTGGATATTATTTAACACTGTTCACAATACATTTTCATACCATTTTTTACAATATAGTTACCTACAGTATTTTTTCAAACAATTAAAATATTTTTTAATTACTTTAAACATTACCATTAGCAAACTTCTCTCTCCTCACTTGCGAACTACTTTTCATGCACTCTCATGTGCAACACATGTTGTTCCAGCTACTGATGACTCAATATGTGTACATATCATTTTATTTTCAAATAGTTTTATAGTTTGTTTCAAATCAAGTGAGATACACGAATATATTTCCATGTACCCCCCCCCTTGTAAATGCAGAAGTACCCCCTAGGGTACAAGTACACCTGGTTGGGAATCACTGTTGTGAATAAAAGCCTCTTAAAAAAGAGCACAACCCGTCAAAGCAAGTGTAAAGGAAGAGGCTGTTGTTTGCTGCAAAGCTGCTGTACATAAACACATAAAAAGGTACAGGATGTAACAAGATCTTAATAATCTAAAGACATTAAAGAGCATGGAGCAAACAGAGAAGTCCTCAAATCGATGATCCACACTCCGAAGCAGAAGGTGGTGGTAATACGCTGGTTGCCAACATCCATGGTTAAAAAAACTCAACAAAAACGAGAAAAAAAGAAGAAGAAGCAGAGGCGCAGCAGAGGAGGAGGAGTGGGAGGTGTCCGGCCGGAGCTCGGAGGACGCATAGATCACATCCGGGGCTGGTTTATTCTAATAACGAAACGTCCAACCCGGAAAAAAAGACAAGTCTTTCTGTAATCCGATCACACAAACAAACAGACGAGGGTGTGTGAGAGACTAACGCACGCCGGCTTTGTTCATGTGCGCTGTTGATAAAAGTTATTAAAAGTTTGTCTATCATGCGCGTAATTCACCGGACTCGGGTCTCTCCTCTGAGCTTCGGAGCCGCGCGGGGCGCTGGCTGTGGCGCACACTGACTCCACAGCGGGTGAGAAGTCCGCCGACAGTGGCACTTTGTGACTTGTGTATATATGTGTGTGTCCGTGTTGTGCCTCCATGCCTTTGTGTGTGTGTGTGTGTGTGCAGAGGGTACCGTGCTGTAGGTGTGGCATGCCGTTGAGTCGTTGGATGTGGTGATTCAGTGCAGCGGTGTCATCTAAGCTGAACTCATGCAACGCTGTCAGGTGTCGCTGAGTAACTCTGCCAGATCACATGTAAACCTTTTCAATGCACGCTCATTATCGCGTTATAGGCAAACGCGCACGCACCCCTGATCTTCAAACTGCTCATTCAGTGGCGTGATGCTCGTGCCCGCGCTGTGTGGTCATTACTGTGGATATCTGTGTGGAAGTTTTTAAAGAAGGAAGAAAGTGCTTTAATGGTTTAAAGACACATATTGAAACATGCCCGGCACAACTTCCCATCCAGAACCGAAGGTCTTGAAATAGCTTGTTTGTCCAACCTGCAGTCCCAATAGATATTCACTTTTATGCATTTCTATTTTATGCTACTTTATTTATTTATTTATTTATTTATTTTATTCCGCCACAATTTGGAGGGAAATGTTGTACTTTGGGGCCTGAACATGGGGCTGAACCTTGTGGTTATTTTTTTTAAAGAGCTAGTTTTTATTTTGTATTTGTTTACGTTTAATTGAGTTGTATAAGGTAGGCTATCCATAGTCAGTGTGTTACTGTTCTGGATTACTGGATGTGCAGTGTAGGTAGGCCTATAAGGTATAAAGCATGAAATCCAGCGGCCATCCTCCTCCGCTTCTGCTATTTCCACTCTCAGGCTTGGAGCCTATGATCTGGATTGGTTTAAAGAAATACAAACAAGTGTTTTTTCTCCTATAATAGAATTTTAACTTGTGCAGCCAGACCTACACCCTCACTGTGGAGATACTGTAGGTCTGGCAATGCAAGAATACTCTATATAAACTATACTATAAACCATAAGCGGTTGAAGATGAATGAATGAATGAATGAATGAATATTACCAGTAGTCGGCCGTCGGCACACCCCAGTTTAGAAAAGCAGGCTGTAAAATGAAATGACTGTTTTTGTAAATGGAGTCTGGTGGCTTTGAAGCATTTACTTTACATAACGATGGACGGCTCCCCAAAAGTGAAGCCAAAGCATCTCGATCTCCCCCTGGTGGCTGGCAGCAGTGTAGGTCATAAGTCCTGTCCCCTTTTTATTAGCGGATGGGACATTTAGCCAAACTAAAAACTCGAGTACACCTCAAATACAGTTTTCCCAAGACTGGTTTCTGTTGATGTAGATTTAGGTAGTTTGATCACGCTGATGTTTGTTCAAGTGTTCGTGTTTCTTGTACGTTTGGTTCGATGACTTCACTCTACCGCCTGATCCCTCCTGCGCAGACTGGTTGCAGTTGCTGTAGGCTGCTGTAGGTAATAGGCCACACTGACTTTGATTAAAAACCTCATACAACCCCACTTCAAAAAATCCAAACTATCCTTGTAACAAAGATGAGGTTCTCCCCAACTAAAAAAATCCATACTAAACTCTACAACATCCTCCCCTCAAAATGAGCATTAATTTTCATACAGTCCCTGAAATATGAGGCCTTGTTATAGAAAGCCTGAAAAAGCTTAAGTAACCATCACGTTAATGCATCAGTAATATCAATAATATTCCACCACTGCCCGCCAGTCCTCACAGTTTTAAACGGTAGGTAAATGTTCTGAGAATCTGAGAACATTAGCAACACGTTGCCTCTGCCTGCTACTACTGAACTGAGTGCTGAGTTGTGTTCAGGGAAGTGAAGCATCAAGAGATTGTGGAGCTTGACTCAAGTTAAAGTATCTTGGCCTGTTTTGCATCGGTTTTGCCCATTATTTTATGCGACTAAATTAGAGTAGGACTGACGTAAATTTGAATCCATCTCTGTTTCAGAAAAGAGGTTTAAGGTGTCCACAGATAAAGCAGATGTGTAAACTGAGTGTAGGTGGGTTTCAGTTCACGCTGCCTTGGATGTGGTTAAGACTGATATCATTGCTGTGATCTGTGCACTGTGTTTTGCCCTCATACACACAAACTGTATTTGCATTCAATGATATATATGCGTTGGCCTGTTCTGTTTTCAATTTAAAAATCATAGAAACATGTTAAAGAATGGCTGAATTACATTTATTGGTAAAGTTTGCCAAGGATGCCAAAACCTCACCGCTGCTTCTCTCTGTAATGGTTGAGCCTGATGTTTTCCGATATCCAAAATGGTTTGTGTGTGTGTCAGTCTCAGTGTGGGTGTCTGTGTGACCTCTGCGGCATAATTTTCTCTTTTTCCATTACACCCAGGGTTTCTGCAAAACGCCTCTGAATGTTTTGTATCTATGACCTATTTCAATGGCAAAAAAAGGTTGTATCACTGATGCATCAGAAACAAAATCCACTACATTTTCAAAACCGTTTCAAAATGAAGTATTTTTCTGACGATCGACTTCAGAATAGCTCCACCAGTGCAGTGAAGATGCAGCCGAAGAGGCTGTTATTACTCTGTGTCTCTGTTTGTACGTTGTTGGGTCATGAGTATGTATTCATGGAGTTGTTCGTGGAAATTTATGACAGCCCTGTAAAAGTATTGGCAGAGGGCTCATCCATTCAGTCCTGATTATATCACTTACGTTATACTTTTTGTTCTTAAAAAAAAAATCAGTCACAGATGTGGCCTAGTTAGCCATCGTATTACCTTTGAGGCCACATAACATAACTTAACTTTTCAATAAATTCAAGTGTGGGGAAATGACCTATGCAAAGGAAAATGTGCAGAAAATCTCCTTTGCATCTTGGGATTCAGTGCATCCGACTGTGCGCAGTATGTTGTGAATATTTAGTGCTTAGTCTGCAGAGATGTGAAAGAAACCAATGAAAGCTCCTTCAGCAATTGAAGGAGGATGAGATTATAAAATGGAATAAAAGAATAGATTTTAGTAACGCACTTTAATGAGCAGATGTCTGCCATGGATCAAATTCTCCTGGAAAGCAAACATTCAGCATACCTGAGTGTCTGAGCTGCCTGAGTCTTGATTTTTGTTCAGAAATCAGTCAGCAGCTCAGTGATTCACGCACATGGCATCATCTTAATAAATAGATCTCACCAGCTCTCTCCCCTCTCCTCTTTTTTCCCATTCCTCCCTCCCTCCCTCCCTCCCTCCCTCCCTCTCCTCCCTCTTCCCTGGCCAGTGGAAATGTGCGTGTGTGCAGATCTTGAGTGCAGTCTGTAATTTTTGGCTGTGGTGGAGGGCCTCAGCTCAGCCTCGGGCTTCAGGGTTTGCTGCTCAGCCTCAATCACGTCACATGAAAAACTGCTGAGTGTGAGCGGGTCTCTTTCTTCCTGTGTGTATGCGTGCTTGTGTGTATTTGAACAGTAAATGAAAGTTGGTTTATCCTCCGCATCTGCCTGTCTCTGCCTTTCTGTCCTATCTCTTTCTGTTGCTCCCTTTTACATTTTCACCTCTCATTGTCCATCTGACTTAAGTTTCTTTTTTCCATCTATCTGTCTGTCTGTCTGTCTGTGCATCGCAGTGATATGTGATAGCAGCAGCATGCCGTATGTGGACCGGCTGAACCGTGTATGTGGCTTCCTGGACGTCGAGGAGAAGGAGAACAGCTGCCGCTTCCAGAGGCGATACTTCATCCTCGACACACAGGAAAATGCTCTGCTGTGGTATATGGATAACCCTCAGGTGCTCCACACGTGAATGCATGACACACTTGCACAAACAGCAAGAGGAAGTGAAATTGACCAATAGGAGCTGTGTAACCTTGGACTCTGTGCCAATGACGAGTGTGTGTGTGTGTGTGTGTGTGTGTGTGTGTGTGTGTGTGTGTGTGTGTGTGTGTGTGTGTGTGTGTGTGTGTGTGTGTGTGTGTGTGTGTGTGTGTGTGTGTGTGTGTGTGTGTGTGTGTGTGTGTGTGTGTGTGTGTGTGTGTGTGTGTGTGTGTGTGTGTGTGTGTGTGTGTGTGTGTGTGTGTGTGTGTGTGTGTGTGTGTGTGTTTTCATGCAGAACCTGCCTAGTGGAGCTAGCTTTGTTGGCAGCCTGAGACTAACCTACATCTCTAAGGTAAAATGCAGTAAATTGCAAACAACAACTGAGCACTGTGGACACTTCACAGAACTTCAGCAATTCACACAAATAGAAACATGCAAATAGGGTGCACAGACACACCAGAACAGAGTTATCTGTGTTTAACGGTCCCACGCAGAAGCAGACTTTGTGAAGTTTTCCAGATGTCAGAGCGCTCGCCGAGCTCACCAGAGATAATGACATCTGGTTGCACTGCACTGTAGTGCTGACAGCTCCTCCCTGGACCCTTTGAGTCAAAGAGACAGCAATGATATGAAATCTTTCTCCTTTCCTTTCCTTTCCTTTCCTTTCCTTTTGTCTTATCCTGTCTCCCTTTCCTCTGTCTCCTCTCCTGTCCTTTTGTCCACTCTTCTCAGGTGAGCGAAGCCACAGCGAAGCAAAAGCCAAAGACAGAGTTCTGCTTTGGTGAGTTTTTCGGAAGAAACACTGAGTCATGCTTATGCAGCAGCACACAGTTAGATGTATTTTATTTACACAGGATAAAATCATATAATGCAATAAATGATTGTACATATTCATCGACTTTGTCTATTTCTGTAGTCATCAATGCAGTTTCCCGGAGGTACTTCCTCCAAGCCAACGATGTGACTGACATGAGGGACTGGGTGGCTGCTCTCAACAAGGCCAGCAAGATCACTGTGAGTGCAACACAACACCTGCACACTGATGACTGAAAAAAGGCTAAACTAACAGTTATTGATGAGGGATTTGTTTCCACCGGAGCGAATCAGGAAGCTGCCGTCTGAAATGATGTGCCAACACTCTGCCCTCAAATATACTCTCACACACTTGTTGAATGAGGAAATTATGAATGTGCATGCATATGAGCAATCACACACACACACACACACACACACACACACACACACACACACACACACACACACACACACACACACACACACACACACACACATACACATACACATACACATACACATACACATACACATACACACAGACACGCCACTGCGGTGGAGGTGTAAAAGCACCATTTGTGTGCATGTTTGAGTGTTTAAGTGAACATGCCATGCACATTGAGTTTGCACATTTGCATAATATTTGTGTGTGTTCAGCGAGATGACCGGGGCCTTGTTGACTTGGCGACATCCAGATGAGAGAGAAGATTTCTCTTTTTCTCTCTCACCTGCACACTGACACAGGAAGCAGCGCCGCTCACTCTCTCTTTCACTTCCCCTCCGATGGGAGGGCTTCTTCGCCGCCGTTTCTCAGCTCACTTGGCCTCAATGAAACATAAAAGCTACTTCCTAAAGCAGAATAGACCTGATGTAAATGCAGGAATGGAAGTAAAGAAATTCTCAGTTGTTTACAAATGAAAAATTGTTAAAAATGAAGCCCCTCACTTAATATTTTTAATTTAATTTCTTCGTCTCCAGACAGATCAAGGGGAGGAAGAGTTCATATTTTTACTTTCATCGAGGAGGTTATGTATTCGGCTTGGTTTGTTTGTTTTATTTGACTGTCTTTCAGCAAGAGTACTGAAAAACTGCTGGCCCGATAGAGCATTTATGCTGCATTCATGTGGTGTTGGAATAATCAGAAAAATTAGTTCCCGCCCAGGAAAATTCACACTGCATTAACATTGTAAGATTCTGCATGCCTTGGTTGAGGTCTGCGCTCTCCGAGAGTTTGACCGACAGACAGAGCCAAATGAATGTATTGTACAGTAGGAGTATTGTAATGATCAATTATACTTTTGTTCTTTCTTTGCATTCTTGCAAATGGATAAATAAACAACAAAATACATGCAAACTTCCATATTGACAGTGGACAGCAGAGGTTTACAGCTAAGGTGCAGTGAACTTTTATTTTCAAGTTCGTTTGATTTTGAATGCCGTTATGAATGCAGTGTTTATGGACAACTAACCACCGTACTCTTATTTGAATGGTGTTTATAGATTTTTCCATTGAAATGATGGATTTATGCTAACTCATGAGCTGGCTTGTGACTGTTGATACGTTTTTTTTAGTGAACAGTAGTTCATTGTTTATTTGGGTCCATATTACTGTGGCAACAACTACCCTTCATTGGGTCCATGTTAGAGAATAACAATTTACAAATGTTTACACTTTCATTACATACAGTAAATAAAACTATTGAAATGTCACGATAATACCCATCACAATAAAATTATATCAAAATGAATTTGAACATCAGTACTTTACAGAAGATTACAGATTATTTATTTTGCTTGTTGATTTTTCTGGCTCGTTTTCAAGAATATCCTCTTTACTTGTTTCCCAAAACCTTTCTTGTTAGATTTTTGTGATTATGAAGTGACTGTTGAGGTCTGTTGTTGACTGTTGTGTCTTTGAGGTAATGTAACGTGACCCATCCCCATCTTCCTTGTTTGATAACTGTGGCTACTTTCAGTTATTTTGTTTTAAAACTATTGTATTTCCAAACAAAGTTAATAGTTTGTACCATGACCTCTCTTTGACTTTCAGACATGTGAAATGTGTTCACTGGTTTGTCAAGTGATAAGATTCACACAACCCTCTCGACCGAGCTGATTGTTTTCATGCAGAACATATTACAGTTGCACTGTTGCAGCCTGGGGACTCCCAGTGGGAATTAAACCTCTAAGTCCTGCAAATTAGTAGCAAGCTTTACCACTAAGCTCCACTTGTTAATGCCATGATAGTTAAAGGGGGGCTATAATGTTCAGTTTCAATTTCGGATTCTACTAGAACATGTTTACATCCTTTATGATCAAAATCAAAAAAAATATATATATTAATATATTGTTTTAATATATATATATTTATTACAGTTGTGATATCACAAACTGTACGGAAGTCCTGATGGCTTGTTTAAAAGCAGTTACTCAATACAGGCTGTGTGCATTTCTCTGTGGATTGAGTTTTTCACAGTATTTATATAGCACTTCGACCTGCTTTATAATTAAAAAAGACATGGAAATCTCTTACAATATGTGACCTTTAATATTATCCAACGTTCTGCTGTGCTGACAGGTTCCTAAGTCTGGCCCTGCGCCTCCAAGGTCCGATGTGACCGCAGTAATTAGCGACTCTCAGGGAGGGAAGAGACAGCAGGCCTACAAGACTGAGATCATCGGTGGCGTGGTGGTCCACACTCCCATTCAGGTAATGAAGAGGAAGCTAAAAACCAATGTGGTTACTATGACGGTATTAAAGGTGACACTAATGATGCTAGAGGCCCGAATTAGCATGCATGAGCATTGTTGGGTTTTTTGGGTCTCGGACACGAGAACCACTTCATATGTAATCTGCTGTATTTTGAAGATGGTGGACACATTTGACCACAGTTGCTGTGATGATATTGAAGATAGTTATGATGAAATGTTTCAGAATGACAGTGAAGAAACTGAAGGAAGAGAGAAGAGGGGCAACAAGCCAGGCGTGCTGAGGTGCGGTTACTGTGTCAAACAGGGAAATGTGGTGAGTACCCAGCCACTTCTAACTGATAAAAGTCTGTTAAATAAAAAAAAAGCTGCATGTGGAAACTGTAATGTGGTGTGTGTTTCAGAGGAAGAGCTGGAAGAGGAGGTTTTTCACCCTGGATGACAGTGCAGTCAGTTACTACAAGTCTGAGACGGTGAGGAGCCAGATGAGATTTTTGTATTTCCTCTCATGTTGATATTTTTGTGTGACTGCGGCGTTTCTATGTCCCTCTCCGAATTATGCTTACTAATGTCCCAGGATAAGGAGCCTCTCAGAGCCGTTCCACTGAGGGACATTCAGAAGGTCCATGAATGTCTCGTCAAGTCAGGGTGAGTCCAAATGTGAATCACTGAGTCAAATCCTCCCATCATTTTACTTTCTCTCCACCGGGTTATCTCTCTAGTGAATATTATATATATATTATATATATATATAATATATATATAATATAACAGATTACACTTTGCACACGTGCAAACGGCATCCAAACAAAAGGCTTACATGGAGGTGTGAGTAATTTGAGATTCAGACATTCAAAGAAGTTCATCCTCAATACATTTTCATCAGTTTTCTTCAGATGCTGTGTTCAGTGCAGGAAAAAGCTTGACTGATGTTCTACATGTCTTGTTTTACCTCTGTGCACGATGCAACTGTAGATGACACTTCAAACTACCTTTATTAACCTACACTCTCATCACCCCCCCCCCCCCCCCCCCCTATAGATCTCAACAGGGTGGTTCTGAAAGTAAAATTAATTTCCTGCATTAGGGTTTGGGTTATTAGTCGTAATGTCTTAACCATCAAAGGTAGACTTACTACGAGCTGTGAGGTTGTGAAATGATGGTTTATGCTCCAGTAGAAGCCACATGTCCGAATGATATCAATCTTGTTTTATTTGTGATGTCATGGAGAAGTACTACACCCCCCAAAAATCCTATGCGCAACTTTCTGTTACCTCGGAAATGTTGACTACACCCTACGACCGTTATGTACACTGGCTTGTACCTTTTGCCTTTTCTTCTGTTTTCCAATTGTTATTTTTTTGCAAAATCAAATGGTTTGTGGTGAAGATTCATCTAGTAGCCGATTACAGGCTTAAAACTCTTCATATAAGGATTATCTGAAACGTTAAAGGAGAAATAAATGGGGAAAATCACTTCCACAACCAGAGACGTTCAAAGATTCGGCGGCCCCATTTGATTACATTGCAGCTCAGTTCACGGCAGCCAGGCTGCAGTGTTCCCAGTTAAATAATACAGAAAATACCTTTAACTAGTTAAACATTGAACTGAACACAAAAGGCATTAAAAACATTTAAAAAAAATTATTGTTACTGACTAAAAAAAAGTGTCTCTTCACAATGTGTGTGTTGTGCAACTTGATATTGCATTGACAATTTAAAAAAACAACAGGCTCAGGCCCAGTACTTTCTGTGTATATATCTGAATACAGATATATACACAGAAAATAATAATACTATTACAAATAGTTGATTTGGTTGACTCTTGTGTCCAAAGCTACTTACAGTAAGCGCATTCAACCTTGAATCGTTCAATGCCACTATCTAGTGCTCCCTTTAGCCACTGATAATTTTGCAATAATTTCAGCCTGATAATCTCCCCCCGTGTGTGTCCATCAGGGATCTCCTGCTGAGGGACAACCTGTTTGAGATCATCACCAGCTCCAGAACCTTCTACATTCAGGTACAATCTCGTCTTCCTGTTATACGAACCAATCAGAGGCTTTGGGTGCTCGCTGACTCTGGCTGAAAGCACTGGTTAAAGAGCAAAGAGCCTCTATATTTTTGTTTATATATATATATTTATAAGAGGGTCTATATTCGCAGGTGTGTCCTGGTGTTTTTAATTTGTTTTTCTCTAAATGCTCTGCTGCTGATGTGTGACACAGGCTCTTTTTTTAGGAGCATGAAAAGTTTGTTTTTGTAAAAACGGGCAAAGACAGCTGTTACCTTAACAACAATAACATCCTATTGCTTCCTCCTGGGAGAACAGCTGACTGAGGCGGTGGGGTCTGATCAGATGAGAAGTGCTGGGAGAGAGAGAGAGAAAGGCTGCATGCATGAGCGCTTCTATTCTTGTCTGTGCAAAAAAAATAGGAAGCATGACAAACATTTAGTAAACTGAAAAAAAACAACACATAATCAAAAATAGATTCAAATGAGACCATGGTCACAGTGGATGTGCGGACAGCAAAGTGAAAAACAACCTTAAACTAAAATGACACTTGAATTGTAAATTCAAATGAAAGCTGGTTATTGATATTTGATATAATCTGTCTGTTTTTCTTTATTCATTACTTTGTAATGGTGAGACTTCTTCTAATAGCTTCAGACATGGCTTTGGCTGCAGTTATTACGATCTTCCTTTTTTGGTTTTGGTCTTTTCATGAAATATGAATATTGCAGTGACCCGGCACAATAGGACAAACCACTACAGTAGCTAGTGTGAGAATAAGTGCAGACATGCAGGTCTCCGCATCTTTATCGTCTGGTCGTGTTTCCTTATAGACAGATTCTCCAGAGGAGATGCATGGCTGGATCAGGGACATTGAGATGAAGATCCAGGACTTCAGAGGTCCCCCTAAGGTAACTTTGTGGTCTCTCCCCTCAGCACAAAAAACATCTACAACCCTTTCTCACTGTATGTTCTCGGAGGAGACGTGAGGACTCCTGGATATGATAAACACTGACGATGATGTCTTTGTCACTATCTTTGCAGGTTTTCTCATTTAAACGTGCATCCTCTCTCTATCGAAGTCACAACGCTTCCTCAGCGTCTCGCCACCAGATCGATGAGCGCAGACCCGCACTGGTCAAGTCCTGCTCTGTGGCGCCGGGCTGGCAGCCGTGGACGCCGGTCCCTCCGAGTGAGCCCTCCATCCTGGATGCGGAGGATGAAGACAGTGCTTTCAGCCCTGTGCCCACCTTGCCCTCTCTCTCCTCCTCCTCCACCTCTTCCTCCACCTCCTCCTCCTCCAACTCCCTCTCTGCCCCGACTCCTTGCCCCAGTGCGCCTCTGGCAGCTTCAACCAGCGGACTGGGGATCCTCACAGCGTCAGGGAATGTGGCCAGCGGGCGTCGGAGGCACCGCTCGCAGCCTCAGCCTCACACGGGCTGCAGCTTCCCCTTCAGCCTGGACGACGACGGCATCCGCACCACGGACGTCTAAGTTCAGCGACGTCTGCAGACTCCTGTGTGGACTTAAGTGTTGGTACCTGCTTTAAAATGAATGTTACTTGTAAAAATAGTATTCCCTGCTAATGAAGTGACACTGTGACCATCTGCCTCAACGCCATCACGTGAGATGGGGGCCTCCTGCTGGTCTTGTAGCTTTATTGCAGACGAAGGATGAACCCAGCTGGAAGGGGACTAAGAGGCACAGTGGCTGTTGTTCACAGGACTGTGAAGAAGGACGATGAGTGTTTTTAGTGCAACTTCCTCTGAAAACTTGAATAATCTTGTTAATTGTTCTTGCAAACTTACAAATTATGGCACATGCTTTCAATCCGTTGCACTAGGCTCCCCTTGGAGAAACAACATCAAGGATGTGTTTTTCCTCCCTGCTAGAAGTATTCACCGAGAAGTGTTTGAAGGCATTTAAACACAGTAATATCTATACTTATTATATTTAAGCTGATGTTCACAAAATACTGTAATATAATTTGGGTATTTTTAATATAATTTGGGTATTTTTAGTTTCTTTTGAGCCCAGCAGTGTTTTTTCCCTCTCTTTTCCTGAGACACATTATGTGACATCACCTTAACCTTAATAATTAACAAGCATTTTATCACTAACATCTAATCTGGTGTCTGGGGGGGAAATAGAAGTATAGGGCTCATTAAAAAAAGGTACATGCACTCACTTGCTAACTAGCTGAGTGCTTCTCTGTTGTCAACAGCAGCTTTTATGTGTTTTAAACAGGAGCTGTTAATACTTGGCTTAAAGATCAACCGTCAGTAAACTGTGACTCCTCTCTTTTAACAGGGCACCGTAATAATACAGCAGTGTTTTCGATGGTACTTGTAGAATGTACTGCCAACATCAAAGTACAGCTGAGCAGCTGGTTGACAGCTTTGTAAATGTGATTGTTTGTTTTTACTTATTCCAGCATTATGTGGGAAAGTTTGCCACTACTTCTGGTAATTTGAGTGTAATTCAGCACTTTGCTTTTTTCATTTTTACTTGTTTTGTTGCTTTCACAGCAGATATTACAGCTTCCTCTGAGATGATGCCTTGGATACTTTGTGTTACACCAGTAGTCACAGCCCTCCTCAGGTTCACCTCAAAACTATTGATGTGGTACCATGTTCACGCCTCTTTGTTTCCGTTTTCTGAAGCTGTGTGCACAATTCTGTCTGCGTGTAATGTCTGTTTCCTTCCTTGTCCATTAAATGATGCTTTTTATTTGTGTTTTTTGGATTCTTGCCAATCAACTCATAAGTTCATCGTTTGTGCCATTTTGACTTCTCACCGTCTGCCATCTAGTGGCTGCTGGGTCAATCTGCATTTTACACTAAAGATAGCACAAACTAACTTTGAGTTTTCTAAATTAGCTTTGGATAAAAGTTTTATTTTGGATTCTCCTCCAAGTGCGAAAATGTCCCTACTGCCAGGCATGCAGAAGGTCAGGGGTATTTGACCTTTTACGCTGTCACCTTAAACTCATGCACGCTATGCAGACACAAACACACAATACAAAACACAGGCATGCACGCCCCATACATGCCAATCCAGTGCCCAGGGGATTTGTTAAGTGGAGTGTTTCACACGTCCAGTGCAAAGGTCCATTAGGTAAAACGCCTTAAACTCTGTCCTGACCTCCGTCCACTTCCCTCTCTGCCTCCCAGTGCAGCTGCGTGGCTGCAGGACCGATGAGAGTGAAATTTCTCCACTGAACAGTTTAAATTGTGTCATAGGTAAAAATATATATATATAAGGAAAAGGCCCTGAGTGCCTGTGAAATGTCAGCTGTGTTAAAATGAGTTTTCAGTCTGTTAAAGACAGCTCCTCTAGGTACTGAGAGAAATCCAAGCAGAAACGTGCAATGATGAAGAGAGGTCTGAAAGTTCAAGGAAAGAAAGAAAAATGATTGGAATAGGATGAGTTTAACTGTGTGAAACAAACTGTACTCTTGCACTTTTGGTCCTGTTAAAAACCCTCTAAATTGTGAGGCTTTGACACACTGATCTTAAACGTCTAACCTCCACCAATATTTATACATAACCAAACACTGTTACATATACGTTGGACAGATTGAGAGAAAATAAAGAGATAAAGGTCTGAAAAATGGCAACAACACACAGTAAGCCTTCGAGGTTGATTTCCTTTCCTGTGTGCCTGAAAATCACAACGTAAAGGTCATGCTGCACTTTAGGTTGACGCCTGTGAGTGACAGGCAGCTCTGAGGGCAGACTGCTCCCTAAATGTTAATGTTCCCACATGGATGACTCTGCACCTCTCTCCCTCCCTCTGCCTCTTTCTCATGCCTTTATTCTCTGGTGATTTTAGATTTTGCTCCTAAATATAGGCATGTTCCTGCAGCTATAGCTCAATGGGTGTGCTTTCTTGTTACAGTGATGTTTTGAGTCCGGTGGGTCTACTTTTATTTCCACTGTTTGCAGAAGAAAGCCACCAGAGGGAGCTGCAAGACACCACACTTCATTCACCACTGTGGTCTGGTGTCAGCTCGCAGACAGCTGAAGCTGTTATTCACTCCTAAAGCAGGCACGCTTTCTCTGAAACCCAATAAAACTATTCATAACGGCCATAATGCCTCTTTGTGCCAATCACAATTTAAAACCATGACAATATTTAGGAATCGAGGACATGCCAGCTGCCAAACAATAACAAAGTACAATAGTTTCCTGTTTGCGATTGACGTTACGCCTCCTGCTAGTGTGTACCCTTCAAAATAAAAGTCCCAATAACAATATTAACACAATTGAGCGATAAAGAGCACAATTTACTGAGATGTATGTTTTATGTTATGCTAACCAATGTCATATGATATGGTACTGCTCTACCATTTAATCACCAGTCTAGTAGTTTATGTGTGTATCAGCAGTGGCACAGGGCCGTCGCCAAAACGTGTGCTAAAGTGCCCTTTGGAAGCCAAAACACATGCTAAAGCGTGCTATATTATCCTGTTTAAGCCAAATTGTGTGCTAAAGTGTCCTCTAGGAACCAAAACGCCTGCTTAAGTGTCCTCTTGGAGCCAAGACGCCTGCTTAAGTGCCCTCTTCAGTGGCGAGGACACGCTATATGTGCCCTTTTATTTCATTTTCGCCCCTGCCCTTGAAAAATTTGTGTAAGCCACTGTGTATCAGACTAACCGCATTTTAGCAGAGAGGCATTAGAAGCAGCAACCTGCAGAGCACCAATCGTGACATACACTGTCCTTCATTCAGACACCACAAGAAAAAATGAATAAATAAAAAATGTATATACCCTCCCTGCTGCAGATAATTAGGTGGACAAGTCCACTTAATGTAAATGTAGGACATAAAACCAACACTGTACAAAAATAGAACAGAAAGAATTAATAAATGCTATTTTTTTCTATAAATCAATAACATAAACACTAAAAATACTCACATTAATCAGAGTTGTTTACACTTCTTTCCCCCCTTCATCTTGATGGTTTGGTCCTGGAGCTCTTAAACAGGTGCTTGAACCTGTCATACTCTTCTGGCCCCGCCCACCAGCTGAGAAGACAACCAGGCAGAGGTGAGTACTGCCAAAATTGTTTGCATTAGCTGTTGGCTTGATGACACAGAGAAGAACATAAAATGCAAGGCCTTTCTTTCTTTTTACACAGGCAGGATGGTCAGTCCCCAGTGTGCTTCCTCAACCACCCAAATGTGCCAGATGCTAAATATAAAAATAAAGAATCAAAATCAGTACATGTGCAACCCACTGTTCCATGTCAGTCATCACGTAGATCCCAATAAACTATTGAATGTTCATGGCTCCCTGGTCTCCATTACAATGTGTTGTAAAAGTGTGCCAACACAATGGATACAGCTTGACACTCTCTGGTTATTTGTGAAACATTAAGATTATGAGTGAAAGAATTTCATTTGAAGTGACGAATTAAAGCACTTTAATTGTTCATTGCATCACTTTTTCAAGAGTTTAAAGGTCTCCAGAGAGTTCATCCGTGCCAGTAAGCTGATAATAATTGGATTTGATCAGTGTGAATGTTTTAAAGGATATCTCCAATAGTCACAACACTCGAGCTTATAACTACTACTTAAACTTGATAGAGGCAGTGAATTGAACAGATGAGTGGATTTCTTTTCGCACGTTGGGTTTATAAGGGGTCTCTGAGCAACATTGACCGCTGTTGTGTGATATCTAAACCTCTGCATTTGCCACTAAACCACTAAGTGATCTGCTCTGAAGGCACATTTACAGCAAGTGAGCTACACACACTGACCATAAAGAAGAGTGTGACGCTGAACTAAGCCTGTGCAGAAAGCCGAGTCTCCTGAACATGTGTAATATGAAGTCATATTAATGTGGACCAGGTTTTCGTTCATCTGGACTCGGAGGCCCCGTCTGGACCGCTGCCAAACCCCCACCCTCCTCTGTTCCCACATCAGACCACCTTACAAACTGGAGGTTGAGGGGGGTTGGAATGTATTTTGCCCTGTGTGATGTGATTGTTTGCAGAGAAATGGGTTGACCTTGCCCTCTAATGCCACACACACATGCACACACTCGCTCTGGCCGAGCTGGAGGTGTGTGAGACAGACCCGCTGAGTGCAGGAGGTCTGGGACCCCCGTCACCACTTCCTCCAGACGGAGAACAGAGGATCCAGTCAGCTGAAGCCAGGATGGGACAATAATGAGCCGTCCAGCCACCACCACCACCTCATTTCAGGTATTATTGAAATATTCGCCTCTCACTTTTCTTCTGCACAGACCAACCAACTGAGGGATATAAGACCATATGCAGGGTCCAAAAACCAAGACTCTGCTTGAAAATTACTTTAATTATTAAGTTATCAAATATTTAAATAACAGAATATAGTGCAAAGTAAATATAACACTATAAAGGAACACTACCTGCTGTATGAAGGTGCATAGTGTGTTGGTGTCAAACCCATTATTAGGGTGTTACTGTAAAGATTGTTTCAAATGGTAACAACTGAATTTTTGCATTTTCATATGATATAAGGACAATAACCTACATTCAGATATAAAGCTAATGCAGCATTTATGTTTCCCATACATAGCAAAACTAGTTTTATGGAGAATTATCTTAACTTTAATTTAAAGTTTGTATGAGCTTACAGCTGAATGGTGACTATTAATTAATAATAGTAATTAATTGTTTTTTTAAAGTGAGGTTTTTTTTAACAATATATTTTGTTGAGACTTTGGATGAGTTGGAAAGGTTTTATAAAGTCCGTCTGATTTTATTGATTCCCAAAATAAAAATTAGTTTAAGTCTATTATTCTTATCATTATCATTATTATTATTATCATTATTATTGTTATTATTATTGTTATTATTGTTATTATTATTAATATTAATATTATTATTATTATTATTATTATTATTATTGTTGTTGTTGTTGTTGTTGTTGTTGTTGTCGTTATTATAGAATTATTTTCCATTTAATTGTAACCTGCTACGGAGGAAGTTGTGCAGAACTTTTCAGAAATATAGTATTTGATGAAACTGTCTCTCAGGAATAGACAAAAATGATTTGGACTTTCAAAATAAATCAACGGTTTGCAGCGAACTATTGATCATAATTTGTTGTTCTTGAATACTCAACAAACAGACGAGTGAGTTTTGCTAAATCACTCGTTTTGACTGGAAAGTCGTGACTTATTTGGATGAGCAGCATGTTCACTTCTATTTTCCTCTATTTTCTTTTCACACTAGATATAAATAATACATTTTAGAAGAGTTTTATTTATTTTTTACACCAGCCTCTACAGTTGCGGCTACACACTAAGTGAACGCGGTATTTTTGATTGGCCACGGGTGTTTATTTCTGTTTATAGTTTGGAAGTGAAATTATTTACCTGTGGGTTTTATTGTATTGTGCTGCCGCTGTCTTGTAAAGGAGATTTTAAATCTAATGAGGCTTTTCCTGATTAAATACATTTAATTAAAGAAACAATAATACAGCTGACCCAAACAAAGCCCCAGTGTAAACGAATATAATGAACGTGATAATCCTTCCAATCATCACACTAATATATCCAGGCTGCGGTCTGGTCGACATTAGTTAAATTAGCTTTTGAATTTTCTTTTTATTGCTTCTTAAAATTACTAAACAACATTTATAGTTCACTCATAAGAAGTCGGTTTAAGCAAAGTCAACATGGGATCCTTTTTGCTCAAATGTCCCTGTAAAGGCGACTATATTATTATAAAAACAATATAATAAGCACTAAATCATTTATTTTGAATCGTGTTACTTTTAGCTATTTTAAAAAACATCACTTCACCGCGTGTGTCTGCGCGTGCCTGTGTATCAATTGAGAGGCTTATTGGTTGGACACACACACACACACACACACACACACACACACACACACACACACACACACACACACACACACACACACAGATCGAGTCTGAGTGGAAGCGCGCTCTCACTGCAGAGCCCGCATATGCAGGGGAGGCTGTGCACCGAGCTGTCCCTAACCGGAGGTCTATCACCGGGGGAATTTGATATTTAAACACGGTAAGAGCTGCAGTTATGGATGCATTTTTAAACAAAAGAGAGACATGCAAATGCGCAAGAACGCGGCACATTTACGCACGAGAAATCAAAGCAGCCTGAAATATTGATTTAATTTTGATACAGTATTAATTTGATATTTTATATATGCATATATGGTGTTCGGTGTGTCTATTAAACAATAGGCTACAGTCATTTATACAGTGGATTATTTCAGAACATGTAGCCTGCCATTAATCTCGACAAACACACCCAAACACCCCGCCCCCCCCCCCCCCCCCCCCCCACACACACACACACACACAGTGGACTGAATGGACACAGCGGTCGAAATTGGTAGAAATGGATAAAGGGAGATCCAGCATGTTGACCTCACAGTGAACCCTTCAACTTTCAACTCTGGGTGCCTCTGGTTATCAGGATCTACAGTAATCCAATCAAAGTGATGCGCTGTCGCGTCAACCCGCTGCTGCTGCTGCTGATAGGGCTCGTGTTGGCTATATATAATATACTAGACCATATGTGTGTGTATGTGTGTGTCTCTCATTTTTAGACTTGTGGGTTTGTATCATTTTATGCTAATGCAAAAAACAAATCATCACATTTGGTTGTATGTAGTAACAATTCTCTGCAGGTGTTTTATTCAACAATATAAGGCACTGGTAATTAAAAGTATATTTCTGAATTTTAATACCCTTGGCCACTAGATAAAATAAATGCTGTTATTCGTTATCAGACATATTCTTATTAGGCTAAACGGGATAGTGGATTAACTACCAAAACATTTTTTTTAAAAACGTTTCATTTTCATCCTCATGTTGCTTGTCATCATCTTCTCGCGTCTCATATCTCTCTCACTGCCCAGAAAGTTTAATTAAAGCAGTAAAATATTCCCACTTTCTCTGTCTTTAACAATAACAAATGTATCTGATAAATCAGGTCAGTTACATGGATAATCCAGATTAGTTCCAGGTACAAAGGAGTTAAGTTGTTTTCAGATGTGTGTGTGTGTGTGTGTGTGTGTGTGTGTGTGTGTGTGTGTGTGTGTGTGTGTGTGTGTGTGTGTGTGTGTGTGTGTGTGTGTGTGTGTGTGTGTGTGTGTGTGTGTATGTGTGAGAGAGAGAGAGAGAGAGAGAGAGAAAACTAAATGAGAAGGATGTAGCCTAGTATAAAGGATTCATTTTCATTGACTATAAACACTATAAAAATGCTTTTCTAAAACAAATAAATCATCAACCGTGTGTGTGTGTGTGTGTGTGTGTGTGTGTGTGTGTGTGTGTGTGTGTGTGTGTGTGTGTGTGTGTGTGTGTGCGCGTGTGTGATTGGCCGGTGTCTCAGCCGTGGTTTTGGCTGCAGATACCGATGCGCGCTGCAGACCTATGGGTGCACAGGGAGGCAGAAGGGGGAGGGCACAGCGTCTGAGGCGGACTTGACTCCATTTGTAATGAACGATCTGATGAGCGGGGTTCAGATCAGGGCTGCCGCTGAGTCCGTGAGGGCAACGAAGGGAGGCGCGATATAAATGAGGAAGAAATTACATCCGCTTTTTGAACGGATCGCAGCCTCTGCAGCCGGCGGTGACCGGGTACGGGGAGGCAGCGGAGCGGACGAGCCGCGGTCAGTGCGCAGAGAAACGGACAGCGGAGCGAGAAACAACCCGATGATATTTCAGAGCTGCACATGGGCGAACATGGAGGATTTTTGAGAAGTGACACTACATTTGGACAGTTGGATTTCTAAAAATATTTCAGTGGGGGGGGGGAAATCCAACTAAGGAAAAACACACACACGAGCAGTCTGCAGAGCGCACGCGGGAGCAGGATGAGCGTGTTTTCTGCAGGGAGAGCACAGCAGTGCGTTTGAGGTAAAGGCCCTCAGGGAGATCATCCAAAACACACACATACTGTACACACACGGGTCAGGCGCAGGCGGTGGTTGGCGTATTTGTTGTTAGGGAGATGCACTAAGAGCTACTTCCACTTTAAACAGCGTGGCCAATTCCGCTGTTGGAACTTCAGGCTCCAATTGTTGTCATGTATTAAAGGAGACATGGAAAATCTGAATATTAATGCAAGTAATGTTACCAGTGTAGCTGTAATGCAGGCTGGCGTCTGGGTTGTTCAAGTCAAATAAATATGCATGATCAACGGGACGCTATGTGTCCTCAACAATGTTAAAAGTCTAATCTTATTTGAGGTGGAAGCCTGTGGTTAGTTTATTACGGTGTAAGTCAGTGTAATGCAATAAAAGACATTTTTTTATGCTTTCTTGCAAAGAGGTGACCATAGTTTTTTCTTTTTTAGTTTTTTAACACAACATCAAAGTGCTCATGTAACAAAAACAGTTCCTCACCAGATATCAACGCAACCGTTTGTGTTGTTTCATGTTTTTAGTCAGGATATTAGTGTTTTTTTTGTTATTTGAAACTGACCTTAATTTGACAAAACATTTATACAACTATATTCATTGTAGGTAATTAACAATACAATCACCCACTCTATCGTGCAGCTGACTCAAACCCTGTTGAAAAATAAAAAGCAAATAATACTAACGTGTGTGTGTGTGTGTGTGTGTGTGTGTGTGTGTGTGTGTGTGTGTGTGTGTGTGTGTGTGTGTGTGTGTGTGTGTGTGTGTGTGTGTGTGTGTGTGTGTGTCAGTGGGACATGGCAAACGGAGGGGACCAGTTCGGCCTTGCAGAGCGTCCGGACTCTGACAGCATGGATTCCCCAAAAGAGACGAAACAGGAAAATCCCAGCTACGCCTTAAAATCCCCAGCTTCACCGCAGGCCGCGTCCAGCCAGCAGGTACCGGCCTGTGCTGCGGTCAAGGATGTAAATATCGATTATTAATTTCAGTTTAATTAATCCAGAAGTTTCTGCGGGTTTTGCTCCAGAAAAAAAAATAATGATGCATCCTGTAGACAAAATATTCACCTCATTATTTAGTGAATCTTGTGAGTTTCTTTTTTGTGCAGGCTACTAGATTAAAATAAGTAAAATAAATAACTGTGTCTCATTTTCGGAGCCTGTGTCCTGCTTTGATTTAACTCCCAGAAGACTTCCTCTTCAGTGAGCTCTGTTTATATTTCGTTGCAGGGGATGGAGGGAATCAAAGTTTTCCTGCACGACAGGGAACTTTGGACAAAGTTTGATGAAGTGGGAACTGAAATGATCATCACCAAGGCAGGAAGGTAAAAGGTTGGGAGGGAGACATAATCATCTGTTGACTATAGATTTTTGCCTTTGGGTACATAATGTTTTTTTTTTATATTATTTTATTATTATGTCTGTTTGTGGGTGGAATGACTTTCTGGGACAAACTGTAACATGTGAATGTGGGTTTTGTCTCAGACGAAGCTGTTTCTTTTATTTTATTGTGTTATAATCTGAATCTGTTTGTGCTCGGAAGGAAATATTGATATGTTTCCTTTCTGTAGGAGGATGTTCCCCAGTTACAAGGTGAAGGTCACAGGTCTCAACCCCAAAACCAAGTACATCCTCCTGATGGACATTGTGCCCGCGGACGACCACCGTTACAAATTTGCAGACAATAAATGGTTCGTATGCAGCAACATTTACACGTGTGTAATGGACGAAACCCAAACTTAAATGATCACCCCAGACCTCTGAGCGCTGTCGGAAAATAATCATATCTCAATCCAACTCCTGTGCACATCAGCTTTCCCATGAGACCCTTTCATCTATTAATGATATATACACTTTTAAACATCGTTTACTGAATGAATGGCGAGTAGGCTGAAATAAATAATAAATAAAATAAAAGATTATAGCATATTCCTGAAAAAAAATCTAAAATTATCTCTATCTAACTTTCTTGCTATTTTTAGTGTTACATTATACTGCCCAGTAACTACGAAACCACTAATAACATGATTTCTGCACATTTTTTGGTCTGGAAGTATGGATGTTAGGATTTATTTGGATAATAATTATTAAATGGCAAACTAGCAAACCATAATCCATCATCAGTGTGTCAAATATTAATTTGTTGGGACAGTAAACAAACTTTAAAGACGTTTTTTTTTACCTTAAATGTTTGCGTACTGCACTTAGACTGTGTCGGGCAGTATACTTTAGGCCAAAACCTCTAAAATGTGTAAAACGATGTCCGTGTTGTTGTGGGTTTAGTCTCCGGCCGTGCCTCTGGAGGTCGGGTCCTTTCTCGCAGACCGGCCTGGCCTGATTCTCCGTGTTTCCCCCTCGTGTCTGCCCGCCGGTTAAATCAGAGTATGAAGGGTTCACCGGGCGGACAGACGGCACAGACCGGATTAGAGTCGTCCATTCAACAGATCACTGACTCTACAGTGAGACCCGTCAATGATCTCCCTCTCAGAGCATCAGACACTCGGTTCTCACAATGAAGCCCAGCGGGCCGGAAACACGGGGCAGTGGATGGATACACGTGCTGCGACAGGGTCCCGTGCAGCTCAGAGCGCGTTTTAGAGATAAATCGGTGCTGGATTATGGCTTTTTTAAGAGATAACGTTTCCGTGTGTGTCTGAGCCCCTCGAATATAGCACGCTATATATGTTTACAAATAAACGTTTCTTTTATTTATTTTTTACTATTTTATTTTTTTCCAGGTCACGTCATTTCACCTTTGCACATCGTGGGCTCAAAACACAGACCACAGAATCAGAAATACTTTAATAATTTGTTTTTGTTTCAAACTCCAGCTATACAAACAACACATTTATCAACAACAGAAATATAAAACAGTATATACAATATAACAATTACAATGGGATGTATCAAAAGTACTGTAATAACGTGCAAATACAGCGCTTTTTACATAATAGGCTTTTCTTTGGCTTCACTGGTTATCACATCCCCCATTAAGTAACTTCTGACCTGTTTTTGTTTGTGGCGTGTAAAACTTTACAGGGGACCTCACCTGTTGAACGAGAACTAAACAGACTTTATGTTATATGTGTGTGCTCCAGCTGCTGATAAAAAGCGAGAAAATTGTCCAATATTTTACATTTCCTAACCCAAAAATGCACCTTCTCGCATGTTTTAGTTCGGTGGTGATTTGAGGTGTTTTTCTGCAGAATAGAGGGAGTTCATTTGGGTCTCAGCTAAGATCCGGATGTGCGTAAACTTCAGCAGATAGGCCTGTGGGCCTTGTGCAGCCGGCGGCAGCGAGGGCGGTTCACGGCCGGTCAGAAGAACCGCTTTGACCTGCTGAGCGTCAGTGACTATTTTCTGAACTGCTGCATTTTCTCCTGTCGTAAAGGTCGATAACGGGGAAGGCAGAGCCGGCGATGCCCGGGAGGCTCTACGTCCACCCGGACTCTCCCGCCACCGGGGCTCACTGGAGCCGCCAGCTCGTCTCTTTTCAGAAGCTCAAACTCACCAACAACCACCTGGACCCCTTCGGACACGTGAGTCCGTCTGCTGAATAGGCTTTTGGTGAACGTGTGGGCATATTTCTTTAGAACATGAAAATGTTCTTGGTCTGCGTTTGCTTGACTTAAAAAAAAAAACTTTGAATGCGATTGTGGACCTGTCATTTTTTAATAAAAATGTCCTTTAAATGATACCTAAGTCAAGGCACGTTTATTTGTATAGCACAATTTAACAACAAGGTAATTTAAAAAAAACCCGCATAAAACATATTAAAGATTTAAAACACATAAAAGGTCGTTTAAAACATATAGAGGATGGTTACAGTGCAGTTTACTGAAGGAAGCAGACAAATCATGTCTCTTGTCTCTATCAAACAGCCATAATAATATTTATAATTATCAACACTTTGTGGTGTTTTGAATGAAGAAGACTGATTACACACAATACAGTCACAGAAGAGACACACATAACGTAACTCACTGTCCCGTGTATAATAATATACTATGATAACATACTCAGCAGAGCCGTGCGGCGCGAGAGCAGGTGAGCACGTAGGCCTATTGTTTTTGTGTGTGCATGCGCGCGCAGAAACAAACAGAAACCTAATCTTTTCGGCCTTGTTAGAGGTAATGATTTCAATGACTCTAAAGCCCATTAGCTAATGCATGTCACCGGCGGACACGTCACTGCGATTAAACTGAGCCCCCCTGGATAAACAAACGTGCTCGCGCCTGTGCGTGCGCATACACAGATGTTTTTTTTTTGTTTTTTTTAAACACTTGTGGAGTTACCAGTGTCTTGGGAAATAGTTAAGATTGTGGCCAAATTTAACGATTTTACAGCCTTTTTAATCCATTAAAAATGTTAAGTGCACGAACTTTGCACAACTTCAATAAGTAGGCCTCAAGGAAAATCCGATAAAATACTCAACCAGGTTAATAATCAGTGATAACATCTAATTATATTACATTTAGACCTTATTTTTGATATGTCAGACCATGTGGAATCTATGGTCTCATATAACAGCCATGCATTACTTAGTTGTGGTTGAAAGGAAATGGTCGGAAATTACATTAAATGAGCCTAACTCTATAATAGGCTAGACTTTGTTTTAAGGTAGCAGTTATGCTTGGTTCCATTCATGCTTTTCTTGGTTAATATTGACATGAAGATGATAACGTAAGAATAAAAACAAATAGCATCAACATAAGTCATTCACATGTAAATCCTCTAACCCAAATCCCCGTCTAAATCAGACAGAAATATGCCCCCCCCCCCACACACACACACACATACATCACTTTCAGTCTATGAATGAATCCCTGTTTTAAAGATTAATGTCATGCAAGAAATCCAGTCTATAGTCCAGGTCCCAGTATCTGCTGGTGGGAACCATGACAGGTCTGTCAATCTCACCTCCTCAATCTCTCCCCTGCGCAGATAATACTCAACTCTATGCACAAATACCAGCCTCGCCTCCATATTGTCAAGGCGGACGAGAACAACGGCTTCGGCTCCAAAAACACGGCTTTCTGCACCCACGTCTTCTCTGAGACTGCCTTCATCGCTGTGACGTCCTACCAGAACCACAAGGTGCGCGTTACACAAGACCAACACAGTTAAAACAAGTCACTTGGTGCTTTTTTTACAGGCTGAAGCTACAGGCAATCATCCTAACAAATATGGATCTTATATGTGCAAAATACATCCGTTCTACTGTCAGATTTGTGACCGTTAAAGATTTGCCTTTGGTCACTGGCCACATTCAGGCTTCAGTCTCACACTCACACACACACACACACACACACACACACACACACACACACACACACACACACACACACACACACACACTTTTTTCTTTGTTTGTATTTTGTATCCAGAAAGTCAATTTGCATCTTCTTTGTTTATGTGGCCTTTCTCAGTATTTGTAAATATGTCCAAAAATAAGTTATCCGTGTGTGTGTGTGTGTGTGTGTGTGTGAGAGAGAGGGAGAGAGAGCGAGAGAGAGAGAGAGCGAGAGAGAGAGAGAGCGAGAGAGAGAGAGAGAGAGAGAGCGTGTGAGAGAGTGTGTGTGTTAGTGTGTTGGTCTGTAATGACCTGTTTCTTTCCCTTGATCTTGGCTGATCCAGTTTTCTTGACGTCTAGTACAAAAACAGATTGCTGAAACTTTAAGCAGCTCCGCTGGTTATGTTTTCACTAGATAGCTTAGACTTGATTACATTTCCTAACAAATCATAAATAACACGCATATATTCATTTCCACTATATATTCTTTTAGATTGTATATCCTGAAAATAGAGGTCTAACTTCTGCGCACCTCTGTCTACAGCTTTAATGTAGTATTCTTTTATTTGTTGTTTAATCAAAAGTGTAAAAACTCAGACAAGAATTTTATCCATTAATGTGGATTAATTTATTTAAAATAGTAGATCCAGTTTTAGTTTATAAAAAAGTTTATACCATATTATTTATTTATACTGAACTGACACTGAAGTTTATGTCTAAATTTAAAAATACATTTCAATAGTAGTTAAATTGAATTGTTGTAACTGTCTACTTTAGCAAAATATTTTTATGTATATAAATACATAAGTGTAATGTTATGAAAACATATTTTGTATCTCTTAAAATGTATTCATAATTTTTATTATAAGTAGTAGATAAAGTGACCATTGAATTAGTTTTGAGTATTGTAAATTATTTTCATTTTCTGACATTTGTGTACTAAAATGTGGTTATTGTTAACAAATCTTTATATTTTGACATTACATGCAATAACGAATAATGTTTATATCACACTGTTAACTCCAGCATTTGTGTATACAATTAGAGCTATTTAACAAGTGGTTTGGTGGAGAATATCAGTATTATTGGCACTTCAAAGTTTGTTTGGACCTGAGCTCGTGTCAGATCTCCACTTGCCTGCTGTGTGATGGACACACTGCACCAAGGTTTCCCTCCATGACATCACTGAGAAAAGTTTGAAGACTTAAACATCAAAGCTCACAGCTTTGGACCTCTAAAAGCTTTGGCCTGAAATCCTTAAACCTGGCGACTGTTTCGATAAACAGTTTATTCTGTGTCAGCTGGCGAGGACACTGTCCGCTTCGTTAGAAATGTCAGCGGCTGAGGAATGTTGGCCGTGCAAAGCATCAGCGGGGCTGCTTTTAACATCTGCAGGGCCTCTCTAATAGTAAACTATTGACTTTCAGTCAATGAAGAGAACGGTTAAAAACTCAATGTGCCTTTTTGTTTTGTTTGGGCCTGTGCATGTGTAACTCTTGTGTCTGATTTCTTTTGTGTCATGATTTTCTATGTTTTGTGCTCAGATTACACAGCTGAAGATAGAGAATAATCCTTTTGCTAAGGGCTTCAGAGGCAGCGATGACAATGAGCTGCATCGTATGGCCAAGCTACAAGGGTGAGTGTGTGTGTGTGTGTGTGTGTGTGCGTGCGTGTGTGTGTGTGTGCGTGTGTGTGTGTCTAAACCATTGTCACCTGAAGGTTGATCTTAGCCTGAAACCTTGACCAGAGCGTGCAGCACAAACACACCAACGTCATTGATAGATAGATGATATCACGTTGCTGCTGGTCTATTAGTGTCACTGCTGATCAGCTGATGGCCCGACATGGTGTTTGTTTGGATGTTGACTTAATCTCCATTCAAGCTCTGTTGTGGCAGGCAGCTCAGATATTTTAATGAGCCAATGGTAGAGGCTGTTAACTGCAGGGAGCAGGAGGAAAGAGAGGGGAGAAGGGAGAGAGGTTGGTATATGAAGCTGTGTTATTGTGCTGCTGTGGTTGGTGGAGAAAAGAGGAGAGCAAAGGAGAGGAGAGTCTATCTGAAGTGACACGCGGATGGATGTTTATTTTTAGAGCGCCGTATTATCTCACAACAGGACTGACTGTGTGTGTGTGCATGCATGAGTGTGAGTGTGTGTCACGATCTCAGCGAGGGCCAGGGAGATGTGGCCCGCTGTCCCCTACATACCACAGAGTTCACCAAGAGGGCAGTGTGTACAGAGAGAGATCAGAACGGCTAAGTAGACTTGAAAGAAAGCAGAAAAAAAACCCAAGACCACAAATAATAAGACCAGGCAGAATTTACAACAAAACAGAAATACCTGTACGGAGTTGTTTTGTGCAGCACACCTGAAGACATAACAACATCAGAGGCAAATGGTTGCTTCTGCTGTAATTCTCCCTCTCCCTCTCTCTGTTTCAGTAAGGACTACCCTGTGGTCCCTCGCAGCACTATCCGTCAGAGAGCCTGCACCACCGGGAGTCCTTTCAGTGGGGAGGGACGGGGTCTGCGGGGTTCCCCCGAAGCTGTTGGATCCCCCTATAGCTGTGAGAACGGCTTGAGCAGCGGCAGTCCCCAGGAGCTGCTGAGGGCTCCCCCTGCACACTACACCCGGCCTCATCCTCACTTGCAGCACGGCCAACAGCCGCACGTGTACCACTGCACCAAGAGGAAAGGTAGGAGGAAGCTGTGCCTCTCTGCCTTTAGCACACCGTGTCAGAAGAAAATGACTGTCTATCTTGATGCCATTGCTCCCTGACACAAGAGTGCGGATATAACCTATTTATTTTCATTTTATTACTCTAATACTTTTTGTAATAGTGGCAATAGTTGTATATTTTCCCCACTTATAAAATTTAATTTAAAAAAGTGTGACTCATTAACGTAATGATATTGGAACTATTATTACACCCCCTAATGTTTCCTTATTTCAAGAGAGAAAATATCATTTGAGCGGCCCTTAAACTTGTGGTTCTGTACCAAAATATTATTGTTGTATAAATAAAAAAAGACAGCTTTGTAGAAATGACAGTAATTAAGTTTCTGTTTGCAGGTTACTTTCCAAATGTGGAACCATTCCAGTGTTTTTACATGTTTTTTCCAACTCGCGTTACTGCTGACTATAGTCTGCTAGTTTCAAGATTGATTTTCTAACTTTCGGGCAACCAGTATAAAAATCAGAGATTCGCAATGCAACAGAGTTATTTGGTTGTCTTTATCATCAGTGAAGTTTAACCCAAGTCACAGCATCCTCTTGGTTATTCAGTTGCTATTGGGACAATTTTGAAATCTCCGATAGGTTTAAGTTTTAAGGTTTGAAAATGTGGATGTTTGTCCGCAAACTGCCAGATAATGATGATCATGTAACTATGACTAACAATTCCTACTGTGAAGGACCTACAATTTTAAGTCTCTCCAGGTTGTATTTTAAAGCTTGCTCAAATGAATGGAAACCAACGGCTGCCTGGGGAAAACGAAGCTTAATAACCAGATTTATGTTCATTTGTGCAGTGACTAGCATTCAGTCTGTGTTTGCAAACCGTGTGTGTTTATTGTAATTAGTGTGTAATTAGTTTCAGATTTCCTGAGGCAGCAGCTGAATTAATGAATAAATATGTTTTTTTCATGGCTGGACATTTGCACATGCTTGCATGGGTTCATTCAGAAATATTAATTAACAGCTAAAAGAAAACGATGATTGTGCAACTTCTTCTGCACTTTGCTAGAGAAGGAGAGACTTAGGAGTAAAATTGTCTGAAATTATTAAATAAATGGCTTCAACTAAACTCAAGCCGAGAAACATTATTTAGATCACACTTCACTAATCATGGGCAACAAGTAATCTGTACTTTCAGGCTGGTTTCATAAAAAACAATAAATAAAAAACGCATATAGCCTACATTTTTTTATTTAAGGGGGCTACTAATGGAATAACCCATGTGGTTGTTTTCTTCTAACAACTGCACTTTAACCCCAGCATCATGTTTATACTTCAGTTAATGCTATAGGTAGAAGCGAAACTAATTCATAATTTCTCTTGATGTGTACATTTTGTTCTCGTCTCAGCTTCCAAAACTGTCTGATGTGGGACGTTGGAATTTCTGCTCTGAAAATTTCCCAATTCTCCCTTGTCATGACTGTCAAATGGAATATCAACACCCTGTTTTCTCTCTGTCTGTCTCCCTCTTTAGTGGAGGAGAACTGCTCTTCAGGAGACCGCCAGCACCCGTACAAGAAACCCTTCACTGTTAGCTCTCCAAGTGAGGGCGAGTCCTACTTCCACCCCTCCTCCTACCCTCCTCCTCCACCCGGTCTCTCTAACAACCCCCTCACTGACTCCACCTACAGCTCAGACATGGGACAGCGTCAGGCGTGCATGTTTGCCGGCTCCGAGCCCAGATTGGATGAACTCAACTGTACATCCTGGTCATACACCTGCCCGCTCCCCTCTGCCATGACCCCTGTAGAACCCTACCCGCCTTACACCCCTCATCCTCCCTACAGCTCCAGCCCCCAGGGCTCTCGACTCAGCGCTATAGCCCATCAAAGCTCTCCACCGCTGGCAGAACACATCGCCCATGACCCCTATCAGAGCGAGAGCTCTGGACCTCCACTTCAGAGCTCCCAAAACATTCACAGCAGGCAGCTCAGTCCTCCTCTCAGAGAATATCCTCGCTACACGCCCAACCTGTCTCCTCCTCTCTACCACACATTAGAGACGCACACACACATAAGGTGTGGCGTGCCAGAATGGAGTGCAGCCTCCTAACTGAACCATGGGGACATAACGGAAACTAAAGACTGATTAGTGGACAGAGATTACTCATCTCAAATTCAGCGATCCTTCTTTGCGCCATATATGGACTAAATATAATATTACCTTTTGTAAAATAATTGTGAAAAGTGTGAATTTGTTTTGTGTGAAGAGGTCTCATCTGTTCGACATGTTTCTTCCCTGTGCTGGATGGAGCAGTGGATTGTTGAGGACTGGACATCCATGAAGCTTCTGACGTTAAAAAAAAGAAAAAAAGGCACAATCAAAGTTGTTCTTTATCGTCTTTCCATTACCCAAAGGCAGGTGTCATCTAAATGTTTGCACTGAGCCCTGTTCACACCAGATCTAGAACAGCAGTGGGCTGTTTTTCCTCTCAGTGACTCCCACTCTCTCTATTATAAAGGATGTAAAGTGTGACCCACTGTCAGACAGGCAGTAACATTTACTGACCAAAATAACCTAAACTCTCACAGCAGAGCTTGAGGGAGACATTTTTCCTCTTTAGTGGAGCAAAGTACCGCTCCATGCTCAGTCGCAGTAAAGGAGAAAAGGCATGAGTTGTGTGTGAGTATATGAGTGTATGTGTATGTAAAGCGTATGTCAGCGCAGCTCAAGGATGCTATGAGTTCATTTCCAATGCGACAGGCAGTAATAGCTGTAGGAGCTGCACCATAGAAGTAAACAGTTTGTTTAGACCACGCTACAGGCTGAAGGACCTGTAAACACGGCTTCTGATGCATTCTGGGTAAATGCACAACTCAGCGTCACACAGCTATCACTGCTGTCCTCTCAGTCACCCCCAGCTGACCAATCATCTTTCTCCCTTCACTGAGAGCCAACCAATAAACATGCACCTCTCTCTTATCCCCAGCTGACCAGTTAAAAAGCCAGAGTGCAGCATCTTTTATGTGCGTGCTTGCTGCCCCATTTTTGTTTGATTATGAATTATTCATGATTCCAGCGGTGATCCTTGACATGCAAGGGTTGCTCAGCAAACAGAAAGACTCACAGTGCTGTGAAACGTAATAATGTTGATGCACCAACTCGTTAAAATGTTATTTTTAGTGTCTTTATTTTCAGCCTGAATACTCCCTGACACATCCATACAGCATTTCTCCTTTAATACCTTTGCTAAGATTGGGTTAAATGCATTTCCCTGCAGATTTGGGTGGAATTACTTAAGCTAACTGTAAAGAAAACTGTGTCGAAACCACTGTGCAAGCTGAGATTTGGGTTCACTTTTGTTTAATGAAGCCGTTTTTAGGTGTTTTACATGCAGTAACATGTGATAAGGTGCTCAAACATTACAATTCATCAGTATGCAGAGAGTAGATCCTCATCATTCCTTGATATGTATTTGATTTGTGGTGTGTGTGTGTGTGTGTGTGTGTGTGTGTGTGTGTGTGTGTGTGTGTGTGTGTGTGTGTGTGTGTGTGTGTGTGTGTGTGTGTGTGTGTGTGTGTGTGTGTGTGTGTGTGTGTGTTTTATAGCCTTGTTCCTGCTAATAGTATTTATTACTCTAGATTTGTAAAGATTAGTTTGTTGTTAACTTGTGAAACAAGTCGGTATTGTTCAGAGATATTTGTTTCTCTTTGAGGGTTTGTTTCTGGCTTCACCCTCCATCTCCAAGTGGTGATAAATAGTTGTGATAAACAAATTTTATTTCTGTTCTATGGAAATGAAGATGGATTTATATACAGAAATGGAATAAATTTTAAAGAATTTTGCGTAAGTCAAGTGGTTGTAGTGTTCCCTCTCTTCTTGATTAGACAACAAACACGGCAGAGACAAACTATTAACATTCCCACTGGGTTATTTAAAGTGTGTTCAGCACCTTGGGAGTGGAAACTCTTTTAAGTGCGGTGCAGCCTCAATGTATCAATGTGAATCAATATGAAGGACCTGGTAAACAACAGCAGCCTTCACCTTTTCTAAAATGTTCCGAAAGTGTCCAACAATCTCAATCAACACCGTGGAGCGTATTGTTTAAAGTGTAACAGTGTATGCTGTCTTATCAAGTATAAGGGACCCCGCCCCCCCCCGCTCCCCAGAGTGGTGCGGTTGCTGCGCATACCTTGTCCGCCTACTCTTATCTCTGACAGGTTGTTTGGCATCTCCAGTCTTCACCAGCTGGACCCCCTCACTGATGCCCAGAGAGGGGTGGGGTCTGCCGAGATGCAGGGCAAAGAAAGGGGGGGGGGGGGGGTCGTGATGGTCCCCCTCCCTTTCCCTTCTCTTGGACTCTCGTCCAAACCGACATTCTCCCTCTGTCTACTTCTCTCTCTCTTTTCTCTCTTTCTCTCTCTCTTGACATCTCATGTTTCTGTGTCTCTCACAGCAAAGTTAACCTCTTACACCTTACACCTGCTCAGAGTTTACAACCCACTTATTCTGAAAGAACAAATGGACGTAACATGCAGAGATTTATTTAGAAAAGGCTGCTAAATCATTAAACCTCTAACCCAGAGTATTTACATTTAATTGCGTAGTGATATGTTAGTTGTCAAACCTCCCTCTCTCTCCTCTTTTTCTCTTTCTTCCTTTCTCTCTCTCTCTTACACCATAAGGTCAGAGGTTAAGCAGGCAGCTCTTCAGAGGCTCTGTTCCTCCTTAACCCTTCGTCTCCAGACAAACTCTGGCTAGGATGAGGAGAGGGGAGGGGGGGGGGGTCTCTGACTCTGAAGATGGATTGCATCGCTTCATGCGTGCTTGTAACCTGCAGTAACAGAGTTCTGTGATGACTTCTCTGTGGCTGGGAGAATAAAGCTGTGGGTGAAATAGTAAAGTAATATTAAACAGAGAGTGCGTGTTTGTGTGTGTGTGTGTGTGTGTGTGTATGTGTGTGTGTGTGTGTGTGTGTGTGTGTGTGTGTGTGTGTGTGTGTGGACCTTAATCCATCTGTGGAGGACTTCCTCAGACGCTCTAGTAGGACAGTAGATTGATGAACCTTTGTGATCAAAGAGCCTAAGTGGTGCTTATCGTTATCTCCCCCTGACTACTAACCCCGTCCCCGGCTGCATACTACATATTCTCCTTTTCTCATCCCTATCCAAATTTACCACTCCATGGTGGTTTCTAAAAGACGGAGAGCACAAACAACCACACACACACACACACACACACACACATCTTTTTTTGCCGTGTGTGGAGACGACAAAGACTGACATTTTTAAATGTCACACATTTGGCCTGCGGATCTGAATGTTTGTATAGCGACTAAACCGGGAGGGTTGCTGAGGAAGGCTTATGTTTCTGCTTTACTGTACGTTAAAGCTGCTGCCCGGCTACACAGAGCAATTTCTCTGGCAAGTAAGCTTTTTTTAAAATGCATCAAAGACTTCTTTTAGGTTTATTTCATTACAGTCTGAACCATTGGTTTGAATCTATAAATGTGTATCTCGAGTCTCTTGCAGGACACTGAGAGGCATTTGTGTGATGTCTAACATTAGTGATGCCATTTTGTGTGGAATAAGTGGTCTGAGATGGAGTATAATTGGTAAAGTTGATTACGGTTCGTCTCTATGGGTCTGATGGTGCTCCGTCTCTGCGACAGACAGTTCACTCGCTCCTGACTAGCATGGCACTGGTTAAACAGCCGAGATGCCACAAAAAAAAAGAGAGAAAGCTTGGATCTGTGCAGTCTTCATGTTTCAGAGGTTTGGAAGTAAATATTAAAACTGTATTCGTATTGTTTTTTTTTCTTTTCTCAGTGGTTTTCCAGAAACTTGAGAAGAAAAAAAACTCACCAGAGTTTGTTCAGGTGTTTTTAGAGCTTTATTAGACAATCAAAAGTTGAGAGGGTTCATTGTAAAATGGTTTGAAGTATGCATCAAACCCATCTTTTTCAGCATATCTTAATATAGTAAGCCATAAGTATCTGTAATGAGAATCAGTAAGCGCTGTATGGCACTAAGAGGACAGCACAATGGCAGTACAATAATGAAAAACAATGAATGCTTAACCATTACATATGGTGCAACAAAGTAGGCTGGCGGAGGTTTATTTGAATGATACTATCCATCCTTGTTGTTATTTAAAAGCCACAAGAATGCTCTAATGCTGTTAAGGACCGTATAGAAACAAGACTGAGGCTCAATGCTAATTTCCCCCTAAATGAGAGTTTATGGCTGAAACAGCCCTGAAATCACTGAAGTAGATCTTAATATGAGCATAAGGGCTGTCAAGGATAAGAGGCCAAGTAGGAGTGTGCGTGTGTGGGGTTGAGCGTGTGCTTGGGTTGTCCTGTGTGTTGCGTCTCAAAGACAAAGGGAGAGGTTAAGGGTCAAACTAACAGCAGACAGGCCAGTCCAGGGTCAGAGGGCTCAGACTAACCTGATCAGTGATGGTTGTTTATCTGGCCCCCCTCAAACCATCACCCTGGTGGAGCTACCTGATCATTCCCTCTCATACTGGACTCCTGCTTTTAGAGCAGATGAACAACTCAGTGCCAGTTTTTAAGAGTTGCTGACCCCCCTGATAGATATAAACATGCAAACGCCATGAAAAACCAGATGCAGGATATGTTGTTGGCCACGGCATGTGGCCGTCACATCCCAGGTCCAAATAAAGATCTTTGTCTTCCTGATTTTCCTGAAGCAACTTTAAAAAAAAAAAAAGGACACTGTGATGTGAGCAAGAATAATTGTTTTAACTCCTAACATACCGCCAAGGTCCCAAGACCCGCAACCAAACACACATGACAGGGTAAAAGGGATAGAGGCGCTCCCGCAGTGGGTGGTGGGGGGGGTTTGTGGGACGTCATGGAGCCAATGTCCCGTCTGATTACAGCCAGAGGACTGGAGAGGCACGCTAATCCTACACACACACACACACACACACACACACACACACACACACACACACACACACACACACACACAAATATGGATACACAAAAACACTCTCTTTGAGACAAAGACACACAACCAGCAAGACACACACTGACACACAAGCCTATTCAGTCAAAGGATTACACCCCATAGCCCCTGACCTCACTCCGGCCCCCTTGTCCAGACAGGACATGCAGCATAATGATATCACTACCAGCAGGACTTCACTTTACCGCTCTTTTTGTTTGCTCACTGTACAGACCGGCTGTGGCCCCTCACAGTCTCCCAGTTTTGAATAAAAGAACTTTGTCAGGTCATTATTGTGCATGTGCCTGGGACCTGAGCCAGGATTTTAGGAAAATAATAAGTCATGAGTCCAAGTTCCCTCAAAAATTCTGTTATCTTAACACACTAATTATTATTATCATTATTATTTTTAATTAATTAAACGTACAATACATTTATGAGGAGAAAACACTGAAACCTCTTAATTTCTGTCTTTTTTTGTACAGTATTTATATAACCATGCAAGGGTGCAAATAGCCTCGTATGGGGTCAGCATTTACTAAATATAATCAGGGGCTAGACCCTGACAGGCTTTAAAAGTGATCAGTAAAATTGTAAAATCAATCCTAAAACAAACAGGGAGCCAGTGAGGAGACGGGAGAGTGATTTGTGGTTGATGTCGGTTAAAAGAGAGTTACAATAGTCTAGGTGGGAAAATATGAGGGCATGAATGACTTTTTCCAGATTGAGCTGTGATAATATGGGTTTAATTTTGGAGATGGTTCTGATATGGAGGCAACAGGACTGAACAACTTTGAATGTGAAGTCTGAATCAAAAACGACACTCAGATTTCTGGCAGTGGGTGTGACGTGGACTGAAAAGTGGACCAAGGCTGATGGGACTAGTGATGGTGCTGGGCGGGCTAAACAAGATTATTTCACATTTGGAGTTAGTTTTGAGTCACCCAGCGGTTTACATCTTTGTGGCAGTCTGACACAGCAGTAAGTCTTCTCGGCGGGAGGTATATCTGTGTGTCGTCAGCAGCATAGCAAAAGAAACATTGTGCCGCTGGATAACCTGGCAGTGGAAGCATATAAATAGAAAATAAAATAGGACCTAAAATAGAACCCTTTGGTACACCATGGGCTATTTGCGTTGTAGAGGAAGAGTAGTGGCCCACACAGGTTCTGTTAACAATGAAACCAACCAAGTGCAGTGGTTGTTTCAGTGTTTCCCAACCTCATCACATGCTGTGACCCTGTACTGTTAAATAGATTTTAGTGGCCTAAAGAGGTGAAGGCATTGAGTGTTTCTCAAGAAAAAAGTGAACGTTTGATAGAATCAGAAAGGATAGACATCATTTTGTGTATCAGATGTATCTGGATCTCTCAAGCTGTCCTGACCTCAGCTTGGGAACCACTCACTTATTTGATTAGAATAACAGATCCCACTAAGAATAAGGGAAGAATAGTTTTTGAAGTTTTCCTACAGGCTTGTCGACACATGCAAACATGCTTGTACACAACAGGCCAGACAAGACCACTGCTGTGAGACAAACACAAAACACAAACATAAATAAACAAACAAATTCATTCACACACCATACTCCGCCTAAACACTGCGTGCACACGCAGCATGATCCCAAAGCACTCACTCAGCCTGCTGTCAGACGCCACTGTTTTCCAGCAGCAGCATTGTTTGGTTAATATTCAGTGCATTTCTGTGATCCTGTCTCATTATTAATAGATGGTGTCAGAGAGTCGCTGGCCTCTCTGTCTGACAAGGCATTAGCATAAACACAGACTTCCTCTCAATATCTGTTTGCACCACACTGTTGACCTTTAATTATGGATGTCTAAATGTTTGTTACCTGCCCACTCAAGTGTGTATGCATTCGTGTGTGTGTGTGTGTGTGTGTGTGTGTGTGTGTGTGTGTGTGTGTGTGTGTGTGTGCATGTGTGTGTGTGTGCGTGCGTGTGTGTGTGTGTGTGCGAGCTACAGTGAAAGTCAAGGCTTTTACTGGTTATAGGTTTAAGTATTCAATCACACCTTTTACTTTTGTATTTTAAGAATTTAAACTGAGGCTTGGGACAATGAGAATCAGAGTTACAATAAAACAGTTGAGCTGAATATGGAGGGAGTAGGCCTAAACAGAAATTAGAAAAAAAACATAAAAAAACACAAAAAGGAGTAATGGGATTGTTCTAAAGCATGAGGAAACTGACAGAGTTTCAAAAAACAGTCAACATGTGAAAATGCATCAGTCACAAACACTTAAAATCCAGTTAGAACGGTGAGAAGAGACACGTTGCTTCACCATGACCTCATAAGATCCCAAAATTTAATCAACATATCAGTTTCTTATATATTTAGGACTCGATATCCAATACCGATTCTAATATAAACTGTATAACCCAGTGTCAACAGCACACACCTGAAGCCCTGGCAAATGATAAAAACAGGTTCTTCACCTCCGCCCATAGTATCAAGAACAAAGGATGCATACAACCTTATGTTCCAAGATGTTATGTAGGCTACTGTATATCATATGATTCAACATTTGAATTTGAAAGAGGAACAGTAAATTACTTGACAAAGATTTTAGATGTGCAAGTGTATACTGTCATTCTACAAACAAAAGAGGAGCTGATTTAAGGTGTGTTTAGACCAAACGCAAAGTGAATTTTCACCTTGGAGTGTTTTTGAACCCTCTTATGTTAGCTATGTTACACTTTTGCGCTAACTTGGTTTGTAGAAAAGGTATAGCTTCGGGTGTCGTCAGACATCAACACTAAGTTTGTCCTCGACTTCTGTTTCTCGTGATGTCAACCCTGATAGGCTCTCGCAACAAAGCATCACATGAATTTAGCTTGATGTATATTTGCGTATATGCATCGACTTTGTATGTAATTGTGAAAAAATTACCTTTGCATTTGGTCTGAACATCAGCAGTATTCAAAGCCGTAAACTTAACTATAGATATTATCATGCAGCATCTCCAAATATCTCAAATATGAACACTAAAGCACAGAAAGTCTTGTATAGATGTCACAGAAAGACAGCATTAATTTCCATTTGATGTAATGGCGCATTGATTAAAAAAAATAAATACTGGATTTGGATATTTGGATTGAAATGTCACTTAAGAGAGGGTGATTTAGCTTTTGTGTTGCACATAAACAACATATGTGCAACTTAAGAGGACATTTAAGGGGGACGTGGGTAACATTAGGGTTTATTAAAATAAACAGTGCTTGTCTTTATTGTCCTTGCTTTGTGTCTGCCATTATAGATTCTGACCTCTTCATCTTCTTCTTCTCCTCTTCTTCCTCAGCTGTTAAAAGGTCTGCTGGTGTTTACATGGTGTTATGTCTCCATCTCCTAAGTCTCACACTGCACCCATCGCCTGACACAACATGCTTTTATTATAATAGCGTCATTCCATTAGTATTAATAAAGCACTGTGTGTGTGTGTGTGTGTGTGTGTGTGTGTGTGTGTGCAGCAAGCCATTTATTCATCAAAAATGGATACAGCGGCATCTCTGCCTGCAGCTCTCTGTGTTGTTGTTTTTCCCCTTCACTGCCTTTTGGTCATGCCTTTTTTCTGTCTTTTTCTCCCATTTCTTATTGTGTGTGTGTGTGTGTGTGTGTGTGTGTGTGTGTGTGCGTGTGTGCGTGTGTGCGTGTGTGTGTGTGTGTGTGTGTGCGTGTGTGTGTGTGTGTGTGTGTGTGTGTGCGCATGCATGTGTGATACACATTTACATCGGATGCATTTTTCTGGTTCGACTGCTCCCGCTGTCAGCATCACCATCTTCACCACACCTGGCAATTATTATGCAACAATAACAGCACACAGCATTTCCATTAAGGTACTGCTGCCACCTTCCACCTTCCTCCCAGTATGAACATGTAATGTCAAATTAACATGATCCTAGTCCTATATGGCTCCCGCTTACTGCAAAGGTGATAACAAGTCTTTGAAGATATTTTAGACATGAATGTCCTGGTAACATAGGCGAAAGAGACTCCTGCTGCCTTTTTTTTTATCACCGCTCTTCTCAACACAAAGTTTATCTCTGTGGCAGTTTGGAGCTTTCGATCACCTCACATGATGTCCTTTACCAGGTGGACTTGTTAAGGAAATTAACTCGTTCCCGAGCACGTCAAGGAACCGGCAGACTAGAGAGGCTTTTAAAAAAGACCTTAAAACCTTCCTGTTCACCAAAGCATTTTGATAAATGTCTTTTAGATGTTCTTCTTTTAACTTGTTGCTTATTTTTCATTTTACCTTTTATTTTTATGTTGTTTCTATTTTGCTCTGTAGCACTTTGAGATTGTTGAATGTAAAGTTCAATTCAAATAAAATGTATAATTATTATTAATTTCTTTTTTCATTGTCAGCAGCATAAACTCGGTAACTTACAACACTGCAAAGCACGTTGCCAATATTCTGGCACCACTGGTGGGCAACACCACACACCACATCCAAAACTCTATAGACTTTGTGAACAAAGTCAGAGACTTTAAAATGGATCTAGGATGAAACCATGGTATCTTACGACTTGACTTCCTTGTTCACCTGTATTCCAACCACGGAGGTAAGAGAGCGGCTCACACAGGACAACTCCTTAAACAACCGAACAAATCTAAAACCAGACCACATTTGCCAACTTCTGGATTTGTGCCCAAACACCACATATTTCCAGTTTAATGGTACTTTTTACGGCTGTGCCATGGGTTCAAATCTATACATGGAGGAGGTAGAGGACAAGGCTTTGAACTCCTTCAAGGAAGTAACCCCGAGCCATTGGTTCAGATATGTGGACGACACATGGGTTAAAATCAAATCCAAAGGTGCAAACTTTTACTGAACATATAAACTCAGTGGACAGAAACATCAAGTTCACCAGAGAAGAAGTCAAGGACAATAGTTTGCCCTTCTTAGACTGTGACGTCCATATGGAGAATGACAGGAGCCTCCACATTGGGGTATACAGAAAACCCAATCACACAGATCAATATCTACTATTTGACTCTCACCACCCCCTGGAACACAAGCTCGGAGTTATCAGAAACCTGAACACAGAGCTGATAACGTACCCACCAGCTCACAGGCCCAAGGGGAAGAACACAAGCACTTGAGAGGCGCCCTCACAACTTGTGGCTACCCAGGCTGGACCTTTGTGAAAACGGCAGCTGCTTCCAGAAAGAAAACCAAAGTAGTAGCAGCATCTGGTTTATGCTGTCCAATGCAATGAGGAATGCAAAGATCTCTACACTGGAGAAACAAAACAACCACTGCATAAACACATGGCCCAACACAGGAGAGCTAACTCCTCAGGCCTGGACTCCGCCGTCCACTTACACATGACAACAATGTCCAAATCTTGGAAAGAGAACAGATGGTTTGAAAGAGGAGTAAAAGAAGCCATCTATGTAAAAGTAGAGAAACCATCGCTAAACAGAAGAGGAGGTCTGAGACACCACTTATCTCCAATTTACAATGCTGCCCTTTCATCCCTTCCCAGGAGATTCAACAAAAAACAACTGTTCAATAGAGCACTAACTGAGTCCAAACCTACTTCCCATCAACGACTGTCACTCTAACGATGGTCTTTGGCACTTTGGGCACAAAGGGTTCTGTGGTGGTTTATGATGCATATCATGTTTTGCACCATCCCTGGTGCAGCTTAATTAAGGCTTTGGATACTACTTCATGTTTGTCTTTCCCTCCTCCCACATGTCCAGTCTCTCGTCAGACTCCAACTAATACTTACATAAATTAGGCCCACATCTTTTGATCTGAAGTAGTCCTAACAATTTCACACAACTGATCTTGTTTCTGACATGTTTACAGCAAAGTGTCATCGTGTGTCCCTGTGTCTGTCAGTCTAGTGTTTGGTGAGAAGCGTGGTGTGTCACCATGTGCTTGCACACAGTGTCCAGCATCATTCAAAGCGTCAGCAGCAGAAAGGTGTTATATTGAGTGTGATTTTTGTGCTTAAAGTGAAAATATGACACATCTCTCTGTGGTAACACCTGTCAGTCAAGTGTCTGAATCTCATGTTTCATCAGGTCCATGCTGTACACATATTCTTAGTTGTTTTTTCTTTAAATCATACAGCCTACACTACTCTTCAAGGGTGGGGAATCACCTGTTATATTCTATGTTTCCTTTAATAATGACTATTTCACAAAAAGGGAAACAGTGTTACATGATATTGGAGAATACTGTTGTAACCTCAGCAAATGTTCCAATTGTGCTTACCCCCGGGAAACTTTTCTATTTCTATAGTGGAGTTTGAATAATATCTCCAATTTCTTATAGGCAGTATTGTGCTGTTAATACTGACACTGTTCCTGTTTAAGTCTGCACATATTTTGATGCTAAGCGTCTAGTTTCTTTTACCAGTGACTGTTTCTTTCTTCTATTCTTATTTAACTGTGGTTCGGAGTCAGAGGTAACTTTGTCTCTTTCTGCTGTTTCAATTGTCAAACTGGTTGAATCATTGTACAGCCTTTTGTTCTCCGTTATACAACAAAATATACTACAAATACCAAGTTTTTGTAGCAGAAGATTCCAAACTTTTGAACGGTAGGTGGTTTAACCAGGCAGATTATAAGGCTGGGATGAAGGATATAATAATAAAGCAACAAAGAAGAGCTAGGTGGGATAGGGAAAAGTGAAATGTAGCCTTCATTATGTACAAATAATTGGGCTTCTAGTGTATTGAACTGTTACATCCACCATTATTTTTAAAGGTGCTCTACTTAAAATACAAAAAAAAAGGGGTTGGGATTGCCTCCACACGGCTTCCACCCCACTATGAAAAATAATGATGTTTTTTATGGCCACATGGAAAGTTCTGCACAAAATATTGTAGTTGAATGGAAGTGTGGCCGAGAGTCGGTGACTGACCGGAAGTAGACAGCGGTCGTTGCTTTCGGTGTCAGTTAGGTTTAGGCACCCTAACTACCACTATGTGACGGGTTTACGCCCCCAAAGGTGGCGGTTACGCATCAAAACGACTTGTTTAAGAGTAGGAAAAAGGTAGTGGTTTGGCAACTTACACAAAATGATAAATATTCACAAAATAAACAGGTGGCAAATGCAAAAAATACTGCACATCACTTTTCATTATGTGTATGAAAACAGCGTGACTATATCTTTACACAGAAAATAGTTATTTGCTGAAATATTAATGTTCTGAATATGGAGTACACTGCCTTTAAATGCAATCACTTACCTCAAATGTTTTACGCAAACTCAACTTATCTGTGTTTTCAGTCTAGGTGTAGCAACAGAAGTACTATGGACTGTCTTAGCTGTATTAAGGAAAATTCACAAATAAGACTCAGAAGTGGGGAAAACACCCGGATCAGGTCATCCCTTATTTTGACGCGTGACTGTTCTATCTACTGTGGTCTATCAAGTCACTTCAAACAAAGCTATATAGACCTTTTCAAAGATGTAAACATAAACATTCTAAATGTGTCCTAGTATTTTTCCTGTTGCTGTTTATGTGAATGGCATCAGCTGACAGGATGTAAACAAGGACCCAGGCTGTTTCTGAGCAACGGGATTCCGTTGAATAGGTAAATAATGTGAATGTGAATCTGTTAAGACGTGACATAACACCCTTTCAAAATATGATTTCCGGGTCCAAGCCATCTGGGTTTTTAAAAACAACGTATTCATTTTACCTCTTTCTTATGGATGAAATAGGTGTCTATCTGACAAAAGAGGTGATCATAATTGTTCACATGTTCGGCCGTTTGTCTGTTTTGTTTTAACGGAGCGTTTGGACCCGGAAATCGTATTTTGAAAGGGTGTTGCTTAACAGCCGGATAGCATCAGCTGTCAGGAAGTTAACAAGGACCAAGGCTAATGCCTAGCAATGGAATTCCAATAAAAAAGTCTATGGTTGGCAATTAAAGGTTGAAAATGGAGAATGAGCAGAACACTGCCATCTAGTGTCTCAAGATCGTAGTCGCAACAACAAAATATAATTAAAAGCAGTCGTGTTGCCAGGTTGGTCAGCCCAGTAGGCGACAGGAGACCGGAGTCCTTCTTTCGCCTATTTTACGTCAACCAGACAACTCATTACGTCAACCAGACAACTCATTACGTTAACCAGACAACTCATTACGTTAACCAGACAACGCATTATCAATATATATCCTTTAAAAAAAAGAATAAATATATATTCTTTTTTTTAAATATATAATATCAATTATTAATTAATACTAATTAATCAATCAACATTTCATGTATGGTTGATATAAAATGTAAGAGTGTGATTAGATTAAACTAAACATATGAAATAAATCTTGTTTTTAAAGAAAAATGCCGGATTTTGCCGTTAAAAGTTCCTGGTTTGTGTTTGTTACCATGGTAACGAGGGAGGGGAACGCCGGCGCCGAGCGCTTTAGAAAGTTTGAAAACAACCCAACAGCCGCAGGAGGAAAGCTACAACTTGAATCGTCAACTCAGTCAGAAAAGCATCAAAAACTGCAAGAAGTCATGAGCTGTGGGAGCGTCCGAGGGAAGCGGGGTTCACAGTAAGTGTGTGTGGAGCGTGTGAAGCCGCAGCCAGAATCAATCTGAGCGGTCAATGTTAATAACTCTCTACCGTGATCGTCAATGTGTGAACAGGAGGTCGCCTGCGGGGCCGGGCGGTGTGTTGACGGGAGGACTCCCGGAGGATGCCATCCTCTTTGCCCTCTGTGATCTGGAGAACAAACGCCGGGAAAGCGAACAGCTGGACGCGGAGTCCATCAAAGGCAAAGAGGTATACGGCATAATAGTTTTAATATCAGATATTCCCCAAAGAAAAACAACAACATTACAGATAGCTTACTTAGCTGCCTACATAAGGTTATTTTCATTGTCCAAAATTTGACCAGTAAAATGCTATTTCAGAGAAATAAGTTAGCCTATAATTAGAATTATGACTTTAAACAATGCAATTGCAGATGGACTAACATTAAGTACACTTTTGAAGCCTTTATTTACTTGAGTAATTCCATTTTACTCTACTTTGTACTTCTAGTCTACATTATTTCAAAGGAAATATTTTACTTTGTAGGCCTACCCCATTACATGTATGTGGTAACTTCAGTTAATAGTTATTTTAGAGATTCAGATTATTAATATCAAAAATAAAAAAGGATACATTGTTATCAGAGCTTGACACTAACTTTTCTGCTCACCAGCCACTGTGGCTATTGGTTTTCAAAAGTTACTAGCCACTCAGCATTCTCACTAGCCACAATGTTGTATATAAAGTATATTAATAAAAAAATATCCTATATAAAGCATAGCTTCTTACCCATATAAGAAAAAATGGTGCAAGGATGTAGAAGATTAATTAAAGAGATAACTCTACTGAAAAAAACCTAGTAAGAGAAATGCTGTCTGTTTAAATACAGCATTTATTAACATTATCATTGATCTGTAACAACAATAAACAATGTAGCCTAATGCAATTCAAATACATAAAATGCATAAAACATAGAACATTTTAATGGACTGCCTTAATAATTACTCTATGTACAGTATATCTAAGCAGCAATCACATACATGCATCTCAAAACATTAGACGATCATTTTTTCCCCGTGTAGAAAGTGGCTAGAAGAAGCAACTGTGTTACCCGCCATGGATGGTGGGTGGGTATTAATGTCAAGCCCTGATGGTTATAGATTAAGCTACACAGTAGCCTGTAAAATAATTAAAAGCTGCAACATTAAAGTGATATTTACATTCATCTTTTAATACTCTGAAACGGGCAAGTCTACATAATGAGTAGAGTGCATTTACTTTTACTTCACTTCTACCTTTTAAGGGTCTAAAGATAGTCCTATCTTATATTGAATTTTGTGGATATGTTTAATTACCATTTTGACAAGTGAGAATACATTTTTGGCTAGTTTGATTAAATGTTAAAAAGTGTTTAAATCTATCAATTTAACTGTTCTGGATGCTATGTGACTTTCTATTTAATGGTACTTTATGCTTCTTCACCAATACATTTCAAAGACAAGTATTGTCTTTCTACTTCACTGCAGTTATTTGACACTTAGAGTTAGTTACTTTAATCATAAGAAAACATGATATGCTTTTCTGATATGATGCAGTACATATTATACACATTACAACATTATACAATTCACATTAATATATTCTTACCATAGATTTCTTACATGTATTTATTAGTGATAAAAGCAGGGTAATATTATCATTTATGATATAATAGCTCTTTTAAGGAGCCATTCTTGATCATGAGTATGCTTCTGTACTTTTACTTAAGTAACATTTTGAATTCAGGACTTTTACTTGTAATTTAGACTTCTACTTTCACTTAATTGGGACCTGAGTAGCTCTTCCACCACTGGTTTTCACATATTAATGGTTATTGTAATGTAGTTAATGTCTAGCAGTTACCCCCCATCTTTACCCCTCAAGATGCAGTGATCTGTCTTAATGCTGATCGTCCTGACTGACCATGAATCATAACTATTCCTAAGGGATTTTTGCCTGCTATGTGTGTGTTTTTTGTAGAAGCTGGAGATGTTGCAACAGCTCACAGAGGAGTTGGATGAGAAGATAAAGAAATCAATGGAGTTCCACTTAAACTATGATAATTTTCTCAAGGTATAAAAGCATATATTTTTTACACAACTCATGTATTAGACTGTACATATTGGATTTCAATTTCATGACTGGAACTGGAAAGCACCAGCCAAACTAAATCCATCCTTCTCCCTCACTGTAGGGTCAAGATGCTGCTCAAGTCGTTGAGAAAACAGAGAAGGCGAGGAAAGATGTTATTCGAATGGAAGCAGAGCGAGAGAGTCTAAAGGTGGAGTCTGTCGAACTGATGGAGAGGGAAAAGAAGCTGGAGCAGGACATCCAAAGAAAATCTGTGTATAGGGACTTCATGGAGCGGGCCGTCAAAATGACTAAGGTACACCAAGGATTTTCTTTTTTTACATGGTGGAAAAACTAAATCTAAATTTGTTCATCATACAGAAAAAGTCTGTCATAAGAAGATCAACTGACTTAACCATCTCAGTTGAAAGCCTTTGGGGAAGCAAGGGACCCCCTAACATGTCAAGTCCCATAGTTCCTAAACTATTACAGATAACTCATCTTTTCGTTTGTGCTGTTTTTAAAAAAATTATTCTAGCAGTTGGGTTGCCATGTTTGTTGCCCAGTAGCCTACAGGAGACCGTAGTCTGTTTGAACACATCCCCTGGTAAATCGCACCATAAAAACAAGTATTGCAGAGGAGTTTGACAGTAAACATGAACGTTAGCTTACCTATCGGGGAGAAACGTAGCCATTTGGGCGTGCGTTTTAATGCCGTTGAAGTCCTAATCTCAGTCCATAGAGTGAGTGGTTGGCCTATATTGACTCTGGTTCGTGCCTGTCTCCGGTCACTCAGCTGAAGGATTGGCAAACTCCATTTCACCAGTGCCATCCTACAGTAGCTGCACCCGACAACAGACAACCCTGGCAACCCGCAATGCTGGCCGCTAACGGCTGGTACCATGGAAACAGAACGTGACAGAAATTCATTGTCAAACCCGTCAATTTTTAAAAAAATGATTAATTTAAAATTAAAACTTTTTTTTTACCGTGATCGTGTGTGAACAGGAAAAGCAATACTTTCATTCTGTACCCCTCAAAACTCCACGTAGGTGTATTGTAGGGGGAAAACAGGTATTTTCAGACAGACAGTATGAGAAAAATAATGTGTCTTTTAATATTAAAGCATGTAAACATGTTCTAGAAAGTATGATTCTGAACATGGATGTGATCCCCTTGATTATGTTTGTGTGTGTGTGTGTGTGTCTGTTACAGTTTGACGATATGGGGGCGCTCACGGATCATTTAGAGGGTCTTCTCCACATTCGCGACCAGCTCTGTCAGAGGGATAGTAATGTGCAAAGGCAAATCGACCAGCAGAGAAAAGTGATTCAGAGACTGGAGGAGGAGCATCACTTCATGTGGCTGAAAAAGAACAACCAGCTGTCCCAGCTCCAGAATGAGCTAGAAGAGGCGCACTCTGAAGCTCTTACATGGGTATCAGAAATGTCCTAGGGTCAAAGTCCAGCATGAGAGCTAATACCAGAACAAACGTTGCATAAAGATTCAGCTACCATCATCTGTGTCAAATTCAGTTGTCCTCGTCTTCACACAGGAAAGGAAGTGGAGCCACATTCAGGAAACAGCAGCAAAGAAAACACTCCTACTCGGACAGGTTAAGATGGTGACGCTCAACCTCTATGAAATGACAAGGTATGACAAGGAGGAAGAAAGAGATGAAGCTGTGGACATGAAGGACACAGACAAACAGCTGGAGGAGGTATGGATGTTAACAGAGCAGATAAACAGCCAAAAGAACAAGATCAACTTACTGTTTCCTACTGTCTCCTTCTTTAGATCACGATGTTCATCCAGCACCAACAGGACATAATATACCAACATCAAACTCCCAACCAGAGACAAGATGGACAGAAAAAAGACAAGGCCAAGAAACGCACAAATCCCTGTAAAACACAGGCTTCAAAGAAACCTTAAACAGAAGTTGCTTCAAGGTTGAATACAGTGAACTTGCGTTGAATAATTAAAAGTTTAAATTCACTGTCAACTTGAAGACAATTTACCTCTATAAACTAAACACTCAGTGCACATTGTATTCATTTAACTCCTTGTGTTTATGAACATGGGTTGAATGATTTATGATTTGTGATTTATTGGGATCTCTGTTGGCTGGGGCCATTAGCCACAGCTATTCTTTCTGGAGTCCGCCCAACACCTGTGCATCTATACATTGCAGTGCGTAGTTTCATTAAATAACAATCACAGTAACAAAACGATAACACAAATAACAAAAACACAACAACGTTCAAAACTCAACACACCACATGCAGGACTTATTTTAAATTATTCACATAATCTAAAGTGAAACATTCATAGGTAAACATGGTTTGACCAAACATAAACAAAAAACCCTTAATGAGATTATATTTTGATGGGAGTAGCAGCATCTGTTAATTAGAAAATGCAGATCTGTCCTAGTTTATTTCCTGTTCCAGTAAATTTGAATGACATCAGCTGACAGGAAGTTAACAAGGACCAAGGCTGTTGCCTAGCAATGGATTACAGTTAAAAAGGTCTATACTGCAGTACAATTTATATTATCAGCTCTGAAATGTTTACTACACTTTGATGAAATATCAGATAACTTAAAGTCAACTTAAAGTGGTTGAATATAACTAAGTAAATTTACTAAATTACTGTAGGTTACTAAAGTACAATTTTGAGGTATTTCGATTTTATTTTTATCTGTTTCTAGTAATTTCCTTTATAATTCATCTGTACTACGTTTCAGAGGAAATATTGTTTTTTCTACTCTACATTTATCTGACAGCTAAAGTTCATTTTCGGGTCTAGATTTCACAAACAATCAGTTTGTAAAATATGATGCTGTGATTTAACCATCCAATCATTTCCACCTCAACCAGCTTAGTTATATAATTAAAGTTCTGTTTACATGTTAATGCTTCAATGATAATGGTCCGGTAATATAATGTATCTGCGTTCATTTTGTTTATAATAATATTTTTGTACTTTTAGTTAAAGCTCCTGCGGTGTGTTTCTATGGTCTGCATAACACGAGTGAAATGTAATGAAGACTATAAGAACATTAGGTCCTGTACTGCCACTCTGTGGCCATTAAAGAAAACAACAACGGGTGCACCCAATCCCTATTTAGGGCCTATTTGATCAGATCTGTTTTCAGTTTAAAGTTGAGGGTGGCTATGTTTGACATCTGCTGAGGTCATTAAAATCCATGTACGTACAAGAATTATCACCAGGATACAGGCAATCTGCCTGCCCAAAGTCATAACTCTTTACAACACCTCCCCTCTGTCCAACAGATAACTATCAGAACGCTCATCTCCATAGTTTCTGTTTCAGCAAAGACTCAAATCTGTTCAAATCAATAACATTGCACAACGTTAATTTGCACATAAACACCCCCACTCTACATCACTATGCACACTTGTCAAATGAAAAGTCTATGGTCTAATCTTAAATAGTACATTAGCCTATGTTTATATTGTAGAAGGAGAAGATTTTGTGTATCCTATTATACTCTCCTTATTATGTATTCTATAGATATACTTTATATTTATAGACTATAACAGACTATACCCGGCCTTTTCTCATATTCTGTATTGAGCTTTGTAGAGGTAGAAAGTGCTGCAGTCCTTTACATTGTGTTGATCACAAAAATAGTAAATATTAGTTTTTAAAGATAAAGAACTTTATTGAAAACAACACAAACAACATGACAAACATGGTAGTTGCTCAACTTTCTCTCTTTTTAACAAGACATGCCAAAACATCCCTGATCCACAGGTAGAGTGTGTGTCTGTGTATCACTGGAGTAAAGAAACTAGTCAGTGGTTTATTTGTTCTTCTTGCCTTTGCCTTTTTTGGCCTTCTTGCTTTTGCCCTTGTTCTTTAAGGCCTTTCGCGTACTGTAGCCTCTCCACCAGGCTTGGGCCAAAATAGCAGCTTTGGTCTTCAACTCCAGCTCCCTCATCTCCTCCTTTCTCTTCTCTTCTGCCAGCCGACGCTTCTCCTGGATCTGGTTGCACTCCCCCTCTAGGACAGAAAAGGGTTTCTCAAGCTTCCTTCGCTCCTCCTCCTCCCTTTCATAATCTGTTTGATTCAACTCCAGGTTGGCCTGAGATGTAAAAGAGAGAGAAAGATGGCAGTGGATAGTGCAGGAAAAAAAAGTTAAATCACAAATGTGTTACATAACATTTCATACTGAAGCATCAAGAAATAATAATAAGCAGGTATAAATGCTCTAATGCCTTGGCGATAGCTAGGCCCTCTGTCACTGGTGTGCACAGGGGCAGTCCCATCCCCCCTGAAGTGTCACCTGGAAGCCAAAACGCATTCTGAAGTGCTCTCATGGCAGTCAAAACGTGTGCTAAAGTGCCCTCTAGGAACCAAAATGCGTGCTAAACTGCCCTCTAGGAGCCAAAGCGCGTGCTAAAGTGCCCTCATGGTTGCCAAAACGTGTGCTAAAGTGGCCTATTGGAAGCCAAAACGCGTGCTCCTCTTCAGTGGCGAGGACGCGCTATATGTGCCCTATTTTTCCTTTTCACTCCTGCCCAGTCTGTGCACGCCACTGCACCTCTGATGAGGTGTTGTACAAGTGTGAATGCTTCCGTCCTGAAATTTAAACTGAAGACACACCTGAGGTCAAGGAGTGAAATGAGCAGGTGTAAATTAAACAATTATGTGTTTTCAAGCTGAAAAAAAAAATACAACCAAGCACAAACGGCATATATTCTCTGGTTTAAGCTTCTCTGATATGAATATTGTGTTTTATTGTATTATAGTTTAGAGTAGGATGATGCGTATATGTAATATCATTTCTATATTTCTATATTTTTGTCCTCCTGTGAGATGAAGGAAAAAACTACAAAAAAAGGCTAGTAAATGGACCTTGTGTACAGATTATTTTGTTAAATTATTTTATCCAAGGTCAAGAACATACTGCCATGTTAAACACCTTGATTATAGCCTCAAGAGGCCTATGAACTAGTGGTCCAGAGTATACAATTATTTTTTCCAGTATAGCTTTTGGCTCTTTGTGACGGCAAGTTTGTCTGAGTTTGTACCTGGTTTTCTTCCATTTCAGTGTCAAAAGTTTGGAGCAAGTATTCAATTTCTGTCTCCACCTTTTCATTTTTCTGCCAAGGGAAAAAACAGTAACAGCAACATGACTTTTCATGAAAATGAAATATGTTAGTACATTTACTATGAAACTCTAAACGTACCTCTTGGATTACCCTCTCTGCCTGCCTGTTTTCAAGGGTCAAACTGTTGAGCTGACTCTTCAGTCGATCAATCCCCTGCTGTATACTGGCTTGCTTCACCTTTGATGTCTTGATATGTGACTCGCACTGCTTGTCAGCAATAAGTGACATATCCTTGTCTTGTCTGTTGTTCCCGTTTAGATAACTCTGCAAAAATTCTATCTGAACATTTCTCTGAGAAATCTGTGGTACAAAAGATAGGAGAGCTGAGATAGGTCAAAAATCAAGAGCAGTAGAAACACTGTAATGGCTTACATAAATCATTTTATCTTCTTCTCTAGGTGCATCTAAGCAGTTATATGTGGGAGACTAAACTCTTGTAAGTGAGGTCCTCTTTGGTGCCTCACCTTAGCATCTGTTTCCTTCCGGACTGCAGCTAGTTTTTCCTCCTGTGAAAGCACATGCTCCAGGTCATGAGCAGGGGAGGAAGACTCCTGCCTGTCAAGAAGCAGCTGTATCTCCTCATCAGGACTGGTTAGTAACTTTTCTACCACATGGCTGTGAAACCTCTTAAGCCCACTAATAAGCCTGTATTCATTCTCCCCTACTTCCACACCTAGCTCTGCCCTCAAACCACAAAGGGCATCTGGATGGGCTCGGATCAGCCTGAGCAGATCCCTGACAGAGTTCTTGATGTCCTTCTCAAGCTGAACCTTTGCTCTTCCAACGTCCCCCTCCTGTTCTTCCTGCTTGAGACCTTCTAGTGTCTCCAGTCTTTCAACTAATGTTTGATGCTTTTCAAGTGCGCTATTTAAATCCTTGTCCACAACACCGGACACACTGTTTAACCGGAGGACAGCAGGCAGAGAGGCTGCAATCTCAACTTGACTAATGCAGTTTTCCAGTATACTTGAGATTCGTTGAGCCTCAAGAGGGAAGAACTTCCTCTGTGACAGTTCAGGGATCTTTGGAGCGTCTTCTGATTGGGTCTTTGCCAGCACCGTTGTACCCTTTGCAGACATACTGTCACTGCACGGTAGAAAAAACTGTTAAACATAATAAAAGAAGAGTGTTGTAACCATATGGTTGTAATTGCTATAGGTGACTTATGAACACAGGGTTATTGGCTTACAATATCATCCACTTACTTCACTACTTTTTTTCAAAAGAGATAGTAGTTTAGTAGATAAAAATGCTTTTATCTAACATTAGGCAAGTGGTCCCCAATCCTATTCACATATGCACACTTAATATGAAGTACTGTGGCCTGAAGATGTAAAACTAACCACTATTTTATACGAAATAGCAAAAAAGTAGGAAATATTAACACAAGGTCATCTTAATACCCTTGTGGGGGTCCCAAATAAGGGAATTATTGTAGCAAATGTGCCACAGAGATGTAAAACTGTATCTCATTTGTGGGCTACTTCGGCTACAACAACAACAATAATAATAATTATAACTATATTTATAATGCACCTTTAAAAACAAAAGTTTACAAAGTGCTTTGATAGCCAGAGCAAAGGCAAAAGCACATAGAAAGTCATACACATACAGTACATGCCGACAGGACACTTTTAACAAACAGTAAAAACAACAAATCATTTATAAAAACATTTAGATGAATAGGTGGTAAGGTAGAGAGACAGAAAACGAGACAACAATAAGTAAAATAAAATAACCTTAAGTTATAAATAGATAAAATAAATGAAAAAATGACATCACAATAATATCGCTACAATCATTATTGTGCCTATTATTATTATTATGTACATTTATAGCGTGTATAATTCTGGTAAATATCGGAACATTCATTTTGTCATAGTGAGATTACCTAGTGTCTAGACAACGAAAGTATACACTCAAGTTCATTCATTCATCTTCAGCCGCTTATCCCGGGGTCGGGGTGGCGGGGGTGCTGGAGCCGACCCCTGCTGACATCGGGCGTGAGGCGGGGTACACCCTGGATAGGACGCCAGTCTATCACAGGGCACATAGAGACGTACAGAGACAGACAACCATTCACACCTACGGGCAATTTTAGACTCATCAATTAACCTAACACGTGCATGTCTTTGGACTGTGGGAGGAAACCGGAGTACCCGGAGAAAACCCACGCAGACAACATGCAAACTCCGCACAGAACGGCCGAGGTCGGGATGCGAACCTGTAACCTTCTTGCTGTGAGGCGACAGTGCTAACCAGTACGTGTAGCCCTATACATACAAGTTGCTTAGTTTTATATTTTTTTATTTAAAGTTGATTAAAGCGATTCTTAGTTGTTTTTGAGGAGGATTAGACACTTACTTTAGCTTGTGTTAGTGTAGATGTATGGGCTGAGTCAACGTTACCTCCTGTGGCTGTCCTGGGCTGCAAGCAGAAAATATTGTTGACATGTTTCTCTCCGTTGCTAGGATACCGCTAACGCAGTATGGTATCAAATCAGTGGCTCATTTTTGAGATAGAGGGAAATAAATGTAAGCATATTTGAGTGTTTTTATTTTCTGAATAAATAAATACACGTGACAGTCTTAAAAAGAAGGTTTTTACAGTATATTCTTTAAAGGTTGAATGTGGAGAATGAGCAGAACTCCGCCATCTAGTGTCTCAAGATCGTAGACGCAACAACAACAACATAACTCCAGCAGTCGGGTTGCCAGATTCGTGTGTCGAGAGATCAGCCTGCACCATGTCAAGGGATGAGTCATACAGGGCAACAACTAATTTAGACTAATCAGTTAATTTGACAAGAGTATTTAACGTCAGCCAGTCTTCAACTGAAAGTCTTTCTTTGCGTGGTGTGTAATCAGAGGGAGATGAATGCACAGGCTGGCCTAGGGACCCCACGTGTGCAGACTCATTTCATTTTTATTTTATTTACTACACTACACTACACACTAAAAAAGTTGCCTTCTATTGGGCCCTTAGAAACATTAGCGCTGATTGTTTAGATATGAGACACATTTACCCAATCAGCCTTCATCATGTGGCCGGGTTCATAAGGTCAGTTTTGTTGTCAAATGATACTTCACTCGCTGTTAACAAACAGTATAGCGGCAAAATGTCAGAAAGGAAATGTGATAGCCGAGCATGACAAAGAAACGCACAACGACGACGGACCAAGATCTACTAAAGAAAATCCTAAATTGACAGGATTTTTCAAGGTTGCGGACTCTTCTTCTGTTCTAGGGTCTTTTCTTCTTATAAAGCATGATTAATAATGTGGGGGGGGGGCAAACAAACAGTAGCGTAGGGGCCCCTGACCAACTTAATCTGTGTGTAATCGATTAGCTAGCTAGCTCTCAACTCAGAATGATTATTTGTTTCTGTAGCCTAACAACGGACAACCATGGCAACCCTGCAATGCCTGTTACTATTGGCTGGAACAATGTAAACAGAACGTGACAGAAAGCCATTGTCAAACCCGTAAAAAAAAAAAAATTCTGACTAAAACATTTTTTATGGAAAAGCAATACTTTCATTCTGTACCCCTGGGTGTATTTTTTTTTTTTAATATAGCTTTTAATGAAGATTCTACATATTCAACCTTTAATTTTCCGTAGGTCTACTAATTAACTAATCCACACTTCATGTATAGTTGGCATAAAATATAAGAGTTTGATTAGATTAAACAAAACATTTAAAAAATATCGTTGTTTGTTGTTTTCATTTTTCTTGTTTTGAAAGAAAAACGCCGGATTTTGCCTTTAAAAAGTTCCTGGTGTGTGTTTGTTACCATGGTAACGAGGGGGCGGAACGCCGAACGCTGGTAGAAAGTTCGAAAACAACCTTTAAATCCATTCAGGCTTCTCTTATTTTGAAAATCTGTCTGTCCCGTTCATTCCAGCTTGCCGTGAATTGCTCCGGTGTCGCGAAGGTCTGTTGATCCACCCGTAATGTTACCCTGCACTGTTAGAGCTCTTGTACCATCGCTATTATAAGTGTTAAGTACTGTTGCTAGTGGGGACGTTGATCTAGGTTAGATATAGCATCGGTGTCTTTGTAGTAATCGGTTAAATGTTACCAAGCGCGCATAACAACACCTGTTATCCCGCAGAAAGCCGTGTGTGCGTGCGGGGATGACGGTGTGATGGACACACACGGACAGTCTCAGCTGGTTAGCCTGAGAGACACTGAGCTGGCGGACTCGTCTGTGACAGGACAAACACCAAATCTTCACCCGACAGGCCTTGTCCTCTCCAGACAACTTTAAAGCCGCGAGTTCCTGTTTTGCATGTCTCTCCACAGATATTTAAACTTAAAGTTAGCTCTCATCCCAGTTAGCACAGGATGGAAAAAGTACTCTTTTGATGGGCTGTTGTCGCGCAGTTTGCGGAACAACCGCGCACTTATTTAGCTATTGGGTATCTTAGATTAACTGTAATTAAACATTAGTGAAGCAAAGTTGGTTGCAGTCTGTTTATCTGCTAATATGGAGTCTGACGACGATGTGCCTCTCATCTTAACCTGGGACGAAGCAAACAGCGGTTTGCTCAACGAGGAGACTGAGAGAGGAGACGAAAGTAGGTCATACCCTCATCCCCAGCCATACTGTGTTATATATATAAGAGTTATATCCTAAAATAAATTTCAGTCAAAAGCAACTGGACTTGGTTATTTGTCTAGAAAGATATGCCTGGTCGGACCAGTCCCAGCCTGGTCCTGGTCCTGGTCCTGGTCCTGGTCCTGGACCAGTCCCAGCCTGGTCAGATGCGTTCATGAACTGATGAAGCCTCTTGGATGAGAGGTTAAACTTCCCAGACAAATAACCAAGTCCAGTTGCTTTTGACTGAAATTGCTTTGAGGCTAACGATGACCTGGACGAATGAGAACATTCACAGGCTTATAAGAGTTATATGCATGGACCGTGAATGTGGACATCAGTGTTGGTATTGCTACTATCTTTTATGGATGACTAAACTTGACTTAAGTTCAGTTTTATTCAAAGTGCCAAATCACAACAAAAGTTATCTCAGGACACTTTACAGAGCTGGTATAGACACACTCTCAATAAATAAAATGCATAAACGTACAAATTAATGTATAAATAAATGGACAAAAAAAAGCTGAAATAAATGAATAAATAAAGAGGACCTCTTGCCTCATTAACATATGTACACAGAAATACAGAAATAAATGTAGGTGAACAAAAATCGTATTCTTTTATTTTTTTATTGATACGTATATTATTTATTCATTTATTTATGTATTTTATTTTATTTATACATTATTCATGCATTGATTGATTAATTAATTTATTTCTCTATTTATTTATGCATATATTTATGTATTGAGACTTAAGTCATGTTTAGTCCTCCACAATCTTGGCATGGTATTGGATGTAATTTCCCTTTTTCCGACTCTAGTTTATTTTAGGATAATAATAACTTTATTTGTATAGCACCTTTAAACACAACAGTACAGTGCTTTGACAGCGAAAAATCGAAATGCACATACATTATAAACAAGACCAATAATAATAGTGAAATCCAGTACTTAAATTTAGTTCTTTTTTGTTATTTATTTATTTACTTTGATTTCTCAATGGATTTATACTTTGGATACTAAAATGTATCAATTAGTTTATTAATTTTTCTGATCAAATGAAATACATGTGAGAAAATGCAAACAGTTGCCAAGTTATCTATCACAGAAAACTAATGTAATCTAATGTAATGTTAAGTTTTTGTTGGAACTGTTGTTGGTGTTGATTCAGTTTTGTAGTTATTTTGGAGGCTATTATCAGTTTGTATTGCATTGTTTTATACTGAAAGTTGTTTCTAATACTTAGTTTACCCTCGTTTATATAAATGGGAGGGGACAACATCACAGCAAATCAATCAATTGACTCAACAATTCTCTTAAACATTTTCCACCAAAGAAACTGGCAACTGAGTGGAATAAACTTTCATTATGAGTTGTGATCATTCTACATTTCTGTCTCCACAATGCTTTGTTTTTGTTGAAGTATTTACTGTATATATCGTTGCCTATCGAAGATTATTTAGTATATTTGTTTATGTTATTATAGCAGTATACTGTGAAATGAAGTTAGTGTCCGTCCACTTACCAGATGTGCGCTACTAGCGCAGTCTGAAGCTGTTTCATGTTGTTGACAGTCAGCTGCACACATGCTGCACGTCCAGGCCACACTGCTTTAGTGTTGAGCAGAGATTCTCCACCAAACTCTGAGATCACGTGTGTTTGTGTATGTGTGTGTGCGTGTAGTACGTATGGGTATCCATGCATCCACTCAACATAGTAATCCTGCTGCCTTTGTGTTCCTCACATATAAGCTACAAACTGACCCATCTGAGAAACTGCTGCTTCAGCAGTCCCATGCACCCCCCAGCCCCTCCCCGGTGCTCATGGGCCGCATGTGTGTGTTGTGTGTGTGAATGTCTGCTCCCTGTGTGTAAGTGTGTCTGTGTATGTGCGCATACTGGATCACTTTCTCTGGCTCTGGAGGTAAACAGGAAGAGGAGAGCGGTTCTTTTTATTTTCTCTCAGGATATATGGGAGTGGTGGACATGGAGGAAGTATCACACTGTTCTTGCTGATTGCTGTTGGAGCTTTCTGGAAAGAGGGGGTTTGAACCTGGACACAGAGAAAGAAGGCTGCATCGTATCACCTCAGTGGCAGATCACTTACTTGGGTAGAAGAGTGGAGTTCGGTTTTACGCCTGACCCATCAGATCACCGCAAAACCAGATTTTATTGGTCCTGGGAGGAACGGCTATCATGACCGCTGAGCCTGTTTGTGTTTCTGTGAGCCCAACGCCACTGTGTTTTTGACTGGGAGCTCCGCACATGTTATTGTTCTCAAACAAATGAGGGGTTGGAGTGGCACACAGCAGACTCGGTGTGGACTCCTGTCAGGATAACAGCCAGGCTGCCGTTGGACTGGAATTTGATCTTCACACACTTGACGTCAAGGTGGACAGGGACAGTCTGTGACTGCATTTCAGACTCGTGGGGCCTCCACTGCATTTTATTCCAAGAAGTCTCGCCTGAAGCAGAAACATGTGATGTACAGCGCGTGTGAAGGGCACCCAGATAGACTCACATGGGACTAAAATATGCAGCTGCTTAAAGACACATGAAGGGATTGTTTATCCAAGAAAGAAACTGTGATTTGTATTCATGTAGGATCCTGCGTGAATCTGTGATTTAAGGTTATTAGATGATATTGAGTTAATCTGTATTTATTTATTTATTACTTTTTCAGTTATACTTTTGAGTTCCTTTTGAACTTGAGTCCTTTCTTAAACCAGCACTATCTGTGTCGTATAAAAGATCATCATGACCTAATTCTGCATCATGTCCTACGATGGTCCAAACACACTGCTTTCTGGGTGTTATTAGATATCTAGATATCTTCCCTGTCTTTTGAAGTAAGTCTCTCTCACAGGATCAATTCCTCCTGTGGTTTATCTGTCTTGTGTCTGTATCCTGTCTGCGGCAGGAAGGGAATGTAATAGACGATGTGATATCAGTGCAAACGCAGCACTTTTTCACTGACTTCATTGGGTTCAAAGACCAAAAGCTGTGGCAAAGGCACGGGGCCAATGTGTGCAAGTGTTTTACTGTTTTACTGCCACTAGTGACAGTGTCTCTCATCGACTGTAGAAGCAACCAGCTGTCCAAGAAGTACTGAGCTTCATAAGCATTGTTTTGAATGGTGTTCTGTCTCCAGTGTCACGTTGATATCCCAGCTTGGCCTGAATATTTCTGGATCTTTGAGGACTCCCATCCTGACTGTGTTTCTGGAGTTTGCATCAAGCCTGAGTGGAATGTTTAGCCATCTGTATCTCAAGATGTGCGTGGAAGCTGGAATAAGACCAGTGAACTGTGAATGACACACACACACACACAAACACACACACACACACACAAACACAAACACACACACAAACACACACACACACACACACACACACACACACACACACACACACACACACACACACACATGTTGTTGTGGACTTCAGGGGCCTTGATTCATTCACATAGCTTGGGAATACAGACAAAAGCAAACTTGATCAATGGAGTGCATATGCGGACAGACAGCTGGTTCCTATGAAGAGCAGAACCACTACGGGAGTCCAGTAGTGATCTCCTCCTATGCCCTACAGTTAGAACTAGACTGCATTGGTAGGTCCCTTCTATGAACAGTGTGTGTCTGTGTGTGTCTGTGACCCCTATACGGAAGGATAAATATGGAGATTAAATTACTTTTTTTTTTTTTTTAATGTAAGTTGTTCTTTTCTATTTAAGCTGTATCAATACACTGACACATTATTGTTTTCTTCCAGATGGAGGAGGAGGCAATTATGACATAGTGAACAACGCTGTTATCTCAACCCCTGGACCACAAAACCACAGGGCCCAAAATGTGTCCATACGGCAAAGCTGGGAGATGAACTACCAAGAGGCAGCCATCTACCTGCAGGTATTCACACGCAGTGGCATTTGTTAGTTACTGAGTGTACAGGGCACTGAGGGCAGCTCAGCTGGGTAATATAATGTTTTTTATTAACCCTCCACACTATATTACCTGTCGATGGCTATATTTACGTCATGAAGAGCTGTTGGAAGTTATAAATCAGTTAGGATACAAGGGACTTTAAAGTACAAAGAAAGTAGAGAAGCACAAATATGAACATTTCTGAATTTAAAAACAAAACAAACAGCTAATTTATAATCTTGAATCACTGTAGTGGGGAATGTTTGTCACACCCCTCTAGCAGTGAGAGGAATTACACAAACACTGTCGACGTCTGCTTATGACGTATGCCTGAAGTTTTTCTTCTAAAGCTTCCCCCATAATCCTGGCTGGTTCATTGACCAAAAATGCATCACTTCCAGCGTGCCAGTGCGGGAATCTCGAATACAGAGAGAGCTTTCCCCGGTGACGATAGGCTAAATCAATCTTGTGAACTTGTTTACAAGGGCATTGGTGTAACAGACGGTCATTTATATGTAAACGTTTTAATTTCACATGCAGGAAGGAGAGAACAATGATAAGTTCTTCACCCATCCCCGAAACCCAAAGGCGCTGGCAGCGTACCTGTTTGCCCACAACCACCTTTTCTACATGATGGAGCTGCTGACTGGCCTGCTGCTGATGATGCTGTCACTGTGTGAAGCCCCCGCTGTGCCCTCGCTGCGCCTGGATGTCTATGTGAGTGAACAATAACACAAAAAACCCAAGCTTATGCACGCAGTTTCCTGTAAAAAAAATAAAAAGCACCTATGTATTTGATACCTCTGCAGGTCCATGCCACTCTGGAGCTGCTGGCTTTGGTTATGGTGGCGTTTGAACTATGCATGAAACTTCGCTGGTTAGGCTTCCACACCTTCATACGACACAAGAGGACCATGGTGAAGGTAACCGTCCGTGACGGCTCATTTCTGTCACCCTGCTGTCTGCCTGCCCCCATGTCATAGGTTGGGATTCAGCTTCTGTCTCTGCATATAGTTCATGTTGTCTTGTCTCCCCGTACAGGCGTGTGTGTTGCTGCTACAGTTCGTGGAGGCCATAGTGGTTCTGATCAGACAGACGTCGCACATGAGAGTGACGAGAGCTCTCAGACCAATATTCCTGGTTGACTGTAGATACTGTGGTGCTGTGCGCAGGTACGTAATAACCTAAACAAGCAGTCACACAGTCCGGTGAAAGTCGAATTTCCAGGTTCTTCAATGGAGAAGTTTTCATAACAACAAGCACCAAATGGAAGAGAAAAAATAAAGGAAAGACCAGACAGAGCCGCAAAACATCACTTTTCAGCCTCCAAAAAGTGTCTTCCACTATTAGCTACTAGTGTAGTTGTGAAATATCTTTCAAAAATGGCATTCACTTCTCACTGATGGTTGGTTTTAATGGCTACTTTGATTGTTTACTTCAAAGGTAGCCCCCCTGTTTCACCGCCACTTCACCGTAAGCCGCCGTTCCAGTTTAAGGAGGCAATTACCGTAGTGACGGACAAACAGGAAGAAAATGCGTAACGTTAGCTGTCCTCGTGAATGCCTCTATGTTTAGTTTTCATGAATGTTACACATAACGTCACCTACCTGATCAGTCTTCATAGTTTTGTTTGAGGAAATCTGTCAGTCGCGTTTTGTATGTTGCTTGTTGTTGCGGTTAACCTCTATCTCTAATTAATTTTCTAAACAAATCTATTTGTCTTTGAAACCTGTTTGAGTAAACACGTGCGTCATGTGGAATGTTGTGCACCACTTTGAATTGTTTAAATAGTAAACCTTATTCATGATAAATTGCGAGTGTATTGCCAAACACACATCTCTCTCTCCCCGTCACGCGCACATGCACACGCAAACACAAACTCAAACACAGACACACACCCACCACTGTTAGGTTACCACACCAAATAGGCATAATTCATTTTTTTCTGCAAAATAACACAAATTATAATACATTTTTAGGCAAAATTATAATATTTTTCTATCCGATTAATCAATGGAATAATCGATAGAACAGCTAACTAACAGATAGCTGCAGCCCTATGTTAAACAAAGTCATCACTGACACCGTTCCCTTCATCCAATCAGGAACTTGCGGCAGATCTTCCAGTCCCTCCCACCTTTTATTGACATCCTCCTACTGCTGCTCTTCTTTATGGTTATATTTGCTATCTTGGGTAAGTATTTTTTTTCTTCTAAAGTATACTTGAGACTTCTTTTCTGCTTTCTTTTAAGGGCAAAAAATAGTTAAGGGTGAATCATCTACCGTCTTCATAATGAACAGGGTTTCCGTGACTATCCTGTTGTCTCGTTCCAGGTTTCTGCCTCTTCTCTCCAAACACTGCTGACCCGGTACGTTGAGTCTTTAGTCAGTTAGTTTGTGTGAGTTACGTAAGTTTGAGGGATTTTTGTGTCTGTAGCGGGCACATTTCCTGACTTCAGCTCTCTCCTCTCACCACAGTACTTCAGCACTATGGAGAACAGCCTCGTCAGTCTGTTTGTGTTGCTGACCACAGCAAAGTAAGCACACGTTGCACTGTTCAGTTTTCTGTTTCATCTTTACACACATGGCATGCAAGCATCACTTCCTATTTTCAGAGCTCATCATAATTTTTTTTCTCCCTTGCCACATGTGTGTTAAGGTCGATTCCAGTTTTTATTTTCTATCTCATGACTTGTGTATCCCTTGTTTCCCTCTTTCTTGTAGTTTCCCTGATGTGATGATGCCATCATACTCCAAGAACCGCTGGTCCTGTGTTTTCTTCATTGTGTACCTCTCCATAGAGCTCTACTTTATCATGAACCTGGTACAAATGGCCTCCTTTCCACCACTTCTAACATTTCAGTCCTATAGAGAGGCCAAGTCCCTCCCCTTCTATTGGACCACCATGGGACCTTATGTTGGACAAAAAAAATGTACGGTAGCAAACAGCGAGAGACAAATGACATTTTGATCCCATAAGAATTGGGAATTCATAACAAATTTTTTTTTTCTCAATTTTAAAGATACTTTTGCAAGTTGAGAACGCAGTTTTTGTTGAAGTCTTAATCCCTATTTGGATGGCATTAGTTTTATGTGGGGATTTTGGGTAAGGTAATTTTTACCAGAGGTTTTAGTCCTGTGCGAATGCGCCATGTCAGCAGTTAGTTCGGGGAATGTCAGTAAAAATGATAGTGATTTTCACCTTCAGTAAGAAAATACCTCAGGTAAAACTAGGTCTGTCCGAATATGACCCTCTGTATCAGGAAGCTACGTGGCAACAGGGAGGTGACGTAGTGCGCAAATCGTGTAGCCCCTCCCACTCCTCGTAGAATACAGGGATTTCTTAATCCCGTACAAATGGCTATTTATATTACAGACCTCCTTAGATAAAACTATTTTACCCCGCGTCCCCACATTAAACTAATCCTGTCCGGATAGGGTTTAAGACTGAAAATACATAATTAGAAAGGTGTTGAATACACATGAACAGCTCATGCTCAACTCCTTCCCTTCCCAACTGATAAAAAGGTGCTGCATTAAAACAAATCAGATAAGATAACGTTACATTTGTGCATGGACCATAGCGATGTTACCTTGCAAGTAAGCTCTGAGACGTTTATTGTGCGTTTCACACAAAACACAAATGGTACTACGACAAATTTCTGCTTTCTTGACTCAAAATTATCTTTTAAATTGACCAACGTGTAATTCATGGCACAATTTAAACAATATCAAAACATTTTTGTCTCACCGCTGACTTCCGTACGTATTTTTTTTCCTAAATACGGTCCCATGGGGGACTTTCCCTCTCTATTAAAAACAGAGATGTCATCCAATGAGCCCTTTGACATGATCCCTCATGAGCTTCCCTTGTCTCTCTCCCTCCAGCTCTTAGCAGTGGTGTTTGATACATTCAATGACGTCGAGAAGATGAAGTTTAAATCTCTTTTACTTCACAAACGCTCCGCTATTGACCATGCCTTTCAGCTGTTGGTGAGCCGGCAGGTACGACCTCAGAGCTCTATGTCATGCAATTAATATTTTTGTCATTTATTTTTGATATAAAGCACTCACAGACACTGCGTTTGTCTGTGTCTCTGTCGCTTTCTCTCCAGAGGCCGATGGGCGTGTCGCTGAAACAGTTTGATGGTCTGATGCGATTTTACAGACCACGAATGTCTGCAAGAGACCGCTTCCTCACATATAAAGCTCTTAACACCTCAGGGGCTCCTATGCTGAGGTAACTGTGAAGCACATACATTTTCAGTTAAAATCCTTCTGCATTTAATTGCATTGCTACATTTTCTGTGTTCTGGTTCAGTCTACAGGACTTCTATAAGTTCTATGAGGTCACTGGCCTTAAGTGGAAGGTAAGTAGCCTGACATTTATATTGTGTAGTTATAATTCACGCTATATTGTTTACTTTTAATGTCCATGTACTGCATATACGTGTGTGTGTGTTTAGGCACGACGCAGTGGAGAACATTGGTTTGATGACCTTCCACACACGACCTTCCTCATTTTCAAAGGCAAGTTCTGTTTTTTTCTCTGTGTGTTTATCAGACAAAATATATCTCCTATCCTTATTCTCAACACTTTCTTCTCTTTCTTTAATAGGCATCAACCTGCTTGTGAAGTCAAAGGCCTTCCAATATGCCATGTGTAAGCAAAATCATTTTCATTCTCCCAGCTGTCCTGACACAGAGGCAACGTCTCTCATCATAAACCTTTCAAACCTTTTTTTCTCACGTGGCTGCAGATGCGGTGGTGGCCATCAACGGCGTGTGGATCCTCGTGGAGACGTACACACTGAATAGTAAGATCTTTCCAGACGACGTAAACGCATGTGTGACTGAAGGGAAGTGGTTCACGCTACATGTCTCTCACCTTCCTTTCCTCGTGCAGGTGGATTCTCCTGGTCCAGATTTGTTCCCTGGAGTTACATTGTTTTTCTGACCAGTGAGTAGGCCGGATGCTGTCTCCCACTCACGTTACTGCTCTTAGAGGACGTCAAGGATTCAAGTTTTTCACATGCATTTTTACCAATATTAACTCTGCCTCTGTCCTTCCACTTTTTAGTTTATGGTGTAGAGGTGTTATTGAAAATAACTGGTTTGGGGCCGATGGCTTATTTCAGCTCTGGGTGGAATCTGTGAGTAATGACTTTGGACACCGGGTCTAATGATTGAAAGACTGAATGAGTACTGAATCCAATAACTGCAGACTTGTAAACGGGTTAGGCCAAATGCCACAGTAAACATAAGACGGCACACATCCGTTATTCTCTGTCTGGACATTTGCATTCAGTACTCTGTGAAAAGCAAAAACATAAATTTCAACACATTTCAGACACTGTTCTGCGTGGTTTGATGGTGACGCTCGCTGTACTCGTCTGTCCAGGTTTGACTTCTCAGTGACAGTGTTTGCCTTCCTGGGACTGATTGCGCTTGCCTTCGATATGGAGCCGTTTTACTTTATCGTAGTTCTCAGACCACTTCAGCTGCTCCGGTACACTTTTATTTTCAGTAAAACATGTACTCAAATGTCATATTTTCCTTCATGTTAAAATGTTGATCGGTTATCTTTCACAGGTTGTTTAAGATAAAGCAGAGGTATCGTAATGTGTTGGACACCATGTTCGAGCTCTTCCCCAGAATGGCAAGTCTCGGGTTGACCTTAATCATCTTCTACTACTCCTTCGCCATCGTCGGGATGGAGTTCTTTGCAGATGTGGTTTTCCCCAACTGCTGCAAGTGAGTCGAGCAACTGAGATTTATTTCTCAGTATTTTACACATTGGCGGATTGGGAGGTATTGGCATTAACTCTGGTCATCTGCATTTTCTTACATCTTTTGACACAAAAGGATAAATTATATTTTATTATGGGTTTTTTTTTTCCAGCACCAGCACAGTGGCAGACTCCTACAGACAGATCAACGTCACCTATGGCAACAAAACAGTTTTGGAAGAAGGCTACTATTATCTCAATAACTTCAACAACATCCTCAGCAGCTTTGGTAATTCCTCTTATTTTTTTCTTTTAAAATAGGCTGGGAATATTCTATATAATTGTTATTGTCAACAAATGACACGGAAAGACCAAATAAGCGCTGGTTCGTCCCTCAGTACTTTAAAACATCTTGAGCTTGTTTGTGGCTCACCCATTCGTTCCTGCTTAAGACATGAAACAGCTCGTGAATATTAGGTTCTTTTTTTTTAAGAAAAGCCTGAATAATTTCCACCTTCTTTAAGCTATTGTTAATAAGAAGTGTATAGTTATTAGCTCATCCATCCATCCACACACCCGGTCGCTGAAGTTTTTAGAAAACATTGCTTAAACAGGACTAAATAATGTATTTGTTTGGGACTATTTTTCTAGATTTGTACACTTTCCTGTCTTCTAATTTGTGGATTTTTTTCTTTTTTATTTAGTGACTCTGTTTGAACTGACTGTGGTCAATAACTGGTACATCACCATGGTAAGATCAAGCCATTTACCTGTGGTCTTTGATCAATCACCACTCTGCTGTCTTTTCATTGATCAGTGGGTTTTGCTGTCTCACTGCTACGGTGTTCACTCTCCCACAGGAAGGAGTAACTTCTATGACCACCCACTGGAGCCGGCTCTACTTCATGACCTTTTACATAGTAACCATGGTGAGGCCTGTGTACTCATATGCGTTTGTGATTTGCATCTCTGCTTTTATCCATGCACGTGTGTAATATTTTGTCCCTCCAGGTTGTGATGACCATCATCGTGGCATTCATTCTGGATGCATTTGTGTTCCGCATGAACTACAGCCGCAAGAACCGGGAACCAGTGGAGAACCCAGAGGGTGAGATCGAGTGTGTTTGTGTGTGCGTGCATGTGCGAATACATTTACAGAATAGCCCTAACACCCCATTGTAGAGGACAGTGCAATGTGTGAATTAGCGTTCAGTGGGTCATTTTTTTTTATCTGTGTGCACATTCTCTAGATGAGAACGGGATAGTGTTTGAAGTAGAGGTGAGTCGTGATGAAGCTCTGACCACTCTGGAGCTGTACAAACAGACTTGCCCAGGACTGTCCTCCCTCAGCTCTCTACAGGGAGTCCTACAAACTATGGACAGGGGAGGGGTAAGAAAACCCACACGCACACAGAATGACTCTTTTAGTCCACTGCTTTTCACATGAAATCTCACTTACCAGCTTTCCCTGCTGCGTTGGTGCGTACAGCACTTGTCTCTGGTGTACCTAGGTCGCAGGTCTAGGACGAAGAGCGACCTCAGTATGAAAATGTACGAGGAGGAGATACAGGTAAGACACTGGACAAATGATCCCGAGTACCATCTCAATGGTCGGTCTGTCATAACCTCCTCTACGTCTCGTTTCAGCACGAGTGGTATGCCGAGTATGCAAGGGAAAACCTGCCTGAGCGAGACCAAAGCCTGGAGCGGGATCTGGACAGTCCCGTCTCTGACCCGTCTTCGTTCCCAGAGCCTCAGCTCAACTCACAGACTGGTCCTCACAGCATCAACTAGTGCGTACACACACACCACCATCTCAAATGCAGAGAAACCCCCTTCACTCCAGGTCTTCTCCAGTTCACCCACATACCTAGTTCGCCACAGTGGGAAACTAGTCCGGGCCTTTTGGACTGATGTGAGAGTGAGTTAATGATGACTCCTTCCTGACGCCGTCGACACACACACAGACAGAAGTGAAGGTCTGTTGCTCGACCACTGAAGCGGGAAAGTTGCCCTCTGTTGGCCTTTTCAAAGACTGCAGCCAATACTACCAAGGAGTCGATACTACTACAGTATGTTGTGTATGTATACTGCTGTAGGTGACCTCTTGTAAATCATGTAGTACTTTAACCCTATGCCTTAGTTAAACAGCTCATCTGATCAGTATTAACACAGTACATCTAAGTTATCTAAAGACCAAAAGTACTATAAATACATAACACTCCTTTTTAGCTCAACTCAACAAAACAATTACGGTTTATCTCTTACTGATGTCTCAACACAGACTCAAAGTATTTTACTTTTATATAACTTCTTATTCTGTAATGTATTTGAGTTCATTAAGAAGGGGTTTTAATAAACTGTTACAATTGTCAAGTGCATTTATGTATTTTTGCTGTATTATCAAGCTGCTGGTAACTGCGTTTTTACCTACTGTGTATCTTTTAACACAAACCAGCAAAGCATTAACTACTACGACCTGTAAAAACAAATACCAAACCAAAATAATTTAATGCCCCCAAAGCAGCTTTGTACAAGGCCATTTTAACATTTTGATTTACAGTACATTTAGTTCATTCACATATTTTAGAGGACAAATTTCTACAACCTTTGTTTTCCCTCTGGACTCACAAAGTGCCGTGACAGTTCCAGTCAGCAAAAACAAGTTGAATAAAGGCACAGTGTAATAAGTGTCAGCTCTCCCTGAGGAGAAAAGTCTCAGTTTGTTGTTCATTTGCCTGCCTGGTTTCAGATGGCTCTGGGTAGGAGGCTAGTGCACAAAGTGTGCGGTTGATTGTTATATAAAAAGTGCATGAATATGATGTGTGGAAGAAGATGTACGTCTGTTCCAGGGCATCATGTTGTATTACGGGAGGATGTCCCTCATTTCAGACCGGGAGGGTCAGATCTACTCGTGAATTTTGCCAAACTCTGTGAGGAGTGCAATGAGAAGGAATGTGGCGTAGAAGACGAGGAGAAATATCCCGTACGTCCGACCCAAATGGAACTGGCACAGTGGAACGATGACGAAGGACAGGACCAGAGACACGCCCAAAGATCCTGCGAGAACCCACGTCAACAAACCCTCTGATTCAAACTGTGGAGGAGAAAGAGACAAATGCATCATGTTTTTAGGTATCTGTAACCCCAATATTTCTCTGAATGTTTGACCAGAATCGTAATCTGTGTGTGTTTGAGGAGATTACCTGCACGTCAGAATGTGTATGAACCATCTGCAACAGACAACCTAAACCAACTCCAAAGAGCATGTCTGAGGAAAACACAGTCAAGGATGCAATCTATAACAGTCACTGTTATACAGTACATGTCAATATGTTGTGTTTTTATACAGACACATGTTCTCTTATTAAGGATACTGAAAATGATGCCTCCGAAGCAGGCAGATATGGCCATCCGTGGGTAGCCCTGACGGGCGATGGTGATGTCAGAAAAACAGTCTGAAAAGGAGAGGTGCATACAGATGATGTGCTAAAGATTTGAAGAACAAGCACATATTTTTATATGTTTTGAACTAGGTTCACAAATATCACCTCCTATGCTGTTGCCCCAGGCCAACAGAGTCAGCCCCAGCACAGTGTTGCTGAGACTTAGCACCACACCAAGCATGTGCAGAAGACTGACCACTTCAGAGGCTGCTGCGCTGATCAACACAGCACTCACCACGAAGCCCAGAACAGCAAACAGCTGGAAGGAGGGGAAAAGAAAACATTAGAATTAAATACACATAAGCAATGAATAAAACACTCAACTCATCCAACTGGTTATGAAAAAATGTTTTAAGAGCTGTCTCAATACCTGCAAGTTGGATTGGCACAACATTTTGTACAAACAAAACATTCATGGTTCCCGGAGAGCTTTGATTCTCTGCCCGAACATGATTTGGCCTCGTTGTGATTTTTCAAAATGAACCCAGGCTTGAATCAGCAGGAGTGTGCTTGAGTTCCTAGTGTCTGTTTGTTCTGTGTTTTGCGTTTTTACAGTTGAAATTCATGTTTTTTTAATCAGGCTGGGGTCCAAACCTGCTGGGGCCCAATCACAGCTCTAGTTCCCAGACGCCCCCGTCAGGTCACATTTGTTATTTGTCTAGTTGGTTAATGTCCATGTACCTGCAGAACTACTGGCATTCTCACCAGCTCGAGCTGTACTTTGTGTTTAGTGCTAATTAGCAAATGTTGGAATGCTTAACTAGGATGTTGACCATGTTGTGATGTTAGCATTTAGCTCAAAGCACTGCTGCGCCTCAGTGGAGCCTCACGGAGCAGTTAGTATAGAAAAAGAAGATTATGCCTCTTATTGGAATGAAATTACACACTCACAATACACACCTAAACAGACAGTACACTGTGGCAGACTACCTCACCACAGTGACTGATAAGAACCCGAGGAAGACAGTGATGACGTACAGACTGAGTGAGCGCAGCGCGGCAATAGAGAAGCGCAGACAGACGGACCAGGTTGCCCAGAGAGGACAGGCTGTCATTATGATGAGACAGAACAACACAACTAACACAATGTCAGAATTATAAAAACATTAGGTCTGACAGAAAGAGAATAATTACATCTCCTTCTAATAGAAAATAAATAATGTGCAGGGTTGGCTGCTAAATGTCTCTTCCTGCTACGATAAAAGAGGCAACCAGTAGAATGTTCTTGAAAATGTACCATATTGTGATGATCACCACCATCTCCTCTGCTCTCTCCATTCCTTTTTCTTTATTTTAATTATTTATATAAGCCTGTGAATGTTCTCATTCGTCCAGGTCATCGTTATCCTCAAAGCAATTTCAGTCAAAAACAACTGGACTGGTTGTTTGTCTAGGAAGACGTTTCACCTCTCATCCAAGAGGCTTCATCAGTTCATGTACGCATCTGACCAGGCTGGGACTGGTCCAACTAACTGGTGTGGAGATCCAGGTATTTAACCTCTCACAAGGCCGATGATGTCACTGACACTCTTTGTGCTCCAAGTGCCCACGCCCGTCGTTAGAGTGACAGTCGTTGGTGGGCAGTTGGTTTCGACGTCGTTAGTGCTCTATTGAGTCTGAACGACAGTCGTTGGGGTCACCCGGGCCATGTGTGAACAGTTGTCCTTTGAGGTTAGATTGTTGAATCTCCTGGGAAGGGATGAAAGGGCGGCATTGTAAATTGGAGATAAGTGGTGTCTCAGACCCCCTCCTCTGTTTAGCGATGGTTTCTCCACTTTTACATAGATGGCTTCTTTTACTCCTCTTTCAAACCATCTGTCCTCTCTGTCCAAGATTTGGACATTGCTGTCATCAAAGGAGTGGGCTTTCTCCTTGAGGTGTAAGTGGACAGCCGAGTCCAGGCCTGAGGAGTTAGCTCTCCTGTGTTGGGCCATGCGTTTATGCAGTGGTTGTTTTGTTTCTCCAATGTAAAGATCTTTGCATTCCTCATTGCATTGGACAGCATAAACCAGGTTGCTTTTGTGGTGGTGTGGTGTTCTGTCCTTCGGATGTACTAGTCTCTGTCTGAGTGTGTTCAGTGTGTTCAGACTCAATAGAGCACTAACGAAGTCGAAACCAACTGCCCACCAACGACTGTAACTCTAACGACGGGCGTGGGCACTTGGAGCACAAAGAGTGTCAGTGACATCATCGGCCTTGTGAGAGGTTAAATACCTGGATCTCCACACCAGTTAGTTGGACCAGTCCCAGCCTGGTCAGATGCGTACATGAACTGATGAAGCCTCTTGGATGAGAGGTGAAACGTCTTCCTAGACAAACAACCAGTCCAGTTGTTTTTGACTGAAATTGCTTTGAGGATAATTATTTATATAATGTTTTTAATTTATATCTATTTTATTCTGTTATATAATACTGTATAGTTATTCATCTTATATTTATTTTGTGTCAGTTGAATTCATTGCATTTGGCAACACATTTCAAATGGCATGCCAACCGAATTGATAAATGATCAATTCATCGCGAAAGTTTCTTCTCGTCAGACAAGTTAGTTGTATGGTAAGGATGTCCTCTTACCTTTTCTTAGCTAGTAGAGGACATCCTTACCATACAACTAACTTGTCTGACTAGAAGAAACTTTAACTTTCAAAATGGATAAAGAAGACTTTAGGAATACAATCGATCTGATCAATTCATCATCCAATACGTTTTCATGACCTGAAAGTTCCCCCCCCCCAAAAAAAAGAGTGCATATCCTGTACATTTTGGACAATATTGGAACCTTTTTAATATCCACAAATACTTACTGAATGATATTTGGGAGGACAGTCATTACTGGTGGTGCAGAAGACAATAGCAGACAGGAAAAGTCCCAGAAGAAGCGTCAGCAGACAGAGAGGAAACTGCCCTTGGATCATATAATCTCCATCTTAGACATTAGCGAAGGAAAAAAATGAAGAGATTTAAAAATAGGGTGATGATTTAACAATATACTCCATTTGGTTACGGCTGCTAAAGTATGTTATGGTGCACTTACATATTCCAGACTGGAAGGAGAGCACACACACCAGAGGAGCGGTGATCAGATGAATGCAGTTTAGTGGACGTCTCCAGTTCCTGTCTTCTTTATCAGGGTCGACCACGGGGATGCAGAGCAGCAGCAGGAACTCTAGAGGTGTCTGATGGGTTTTAGACAGCTTTTCACTCCTTTGACTTGCTCTACCAAACCAGATTCCTTTAGAAATTGAGCTTTTTACACTGCTCCTTATATCTGTCTACCATCACACACACACACACACACATACCTTCAGTACTTTGAGGAGTCTCCAGCTCCACGATTTCCTCCTCCACTTCCTGTTGTCCACCGGGTTCAGAGAGCTCAGCAGGATCTGACTCGTGGACTCAGAGTAAGGAAGAAGCGGCCTGTACTCTGACTCTGAAACACACACACGCGTGCATGTTATGGTCCTGATCATGCAGAAAAATCCTGGTGTTTATTAACTTATATGGTGGTTTATAGAAGGGTGCTGCATCCTACCGTACTCCTGTTGGACAGTCCCTCCTGTCAGACAGGGAACGTTATCATCAGAGGAGTCAGACGAGTGAAACTCTGCAAAGACCGAAAATATTACTGGTAATTGTAGAAACATTTCTTTTAAATTTGTTTGCGTGTATATGTATTTGTGTTTCCTACCTTGAATATGTCCATCGTTGCGGACACTGGAGTTCAGTGAATGTTTCTGCCGGTTGTAGATGTACGCGCTGATGATAACAGTCAACACATAGACCACATAGAGGCCCAGGTAACCTGGAGAAAGGAAATGAAGCAAAGTGAAAGATTGGAGTAAAGCTGCTCTTGAAACTGGATGCATACACGGTATAGTGTCTATACAGTCTACTGTTTGTGTGGAAATGTCTAAGAATGGGTAGGTGACAGAAAAGTATGGCTGGGTGATTCTTTGTACAGTACTGCATTCTGGGAAAGTTTTTGGTCAGACAGATAGCTGAGATTGCAGATGTTGGCAGCCAGAAAACAAACACACACACACACACACACCCCGTTTGTCTTGGCTTGTGGCCTAACTTTCAACAAAATCTCATTGAAATCTGTTAACGAGTAACTAAAACAAACAAAGAAAAGCCTCTAAAGCAGGGCTCTACCCATACCGAACAATAAATCTTAATTGTAAAAATGTATTTGTTTATACAGCAATATACAACGCAAAGAGCTCAACAAAAAAATCCTTCGAAAAAGGACCAATATGTGTGTGAGTGTGTGTGTGTGTACCCAGTGTTTCTCCCAGTGTGGTGGTTCCTCTGTACAACATGAGGAAAGTCCAAAACACTGCAACCATGTAGAAGGTGACGTCACGCAGAAAAGGACGTGAGGCGACAGCGAAAGGCTTGACCAGCGCCACGCTGCCTGCAACTACAGTGGTGACAAATATACCAGCTCCTGTGGGTGGAGTGAAAGAGATGAGCCACGTTTTCATATTAAAAAGCTTGAGTTGTTCATTTATATGTGTGTCTGTGTGTGTGTGCCTACCAAATAAGGCTCCGACAGCCAGCCCAGCGGTGTGTGGGTGAGAGAAAGCTGCGATGGCACTGAAGACGTCAGGCGCTCCATTACCAAGAGCCAGAAGTGTCACACCCTCAGCAAAAAAAAGCAGTCAAGGAAAATATTCCGTACAAAACGATAATTTACCAACATCGAAAAACAGGAAGTGTGCTGGTGAATCATCTGCCTGATTGCTTTGTACTGATTGTACATGTTACGCTCCTGATATATATATATACGCACACTGGAGATCAAAATTAGAGAACTAATTATTTATACTGTATTTTAAAATTATTATTTTTTATTGTTCATAATTTGACAGAATATCTAATGCAGCTATACCACTGCTGTATTAGCATGTTTTAAATAGCCAAGAGACCAGTACCCACTGAAGAGATTTAAACACTGTTTTCTTAGGACTATAGGATTAAAAAAATGAATAGGAAGTGTAGAGGCCCTTGTTTTGAATGACTCACTAGTTTCTCACACTGCTCTGGTTTGATCTTGGTCCGTTCTTTTTCAGTCTCTTAAACAGTTCAGTAACTTTAGTGGGTTTCTTAGACTTTGTTGCCAAGGATTTTCCAGAGATTCTCTATGGGGTTTAGATCTGGACTCTGACACTTCCTCCTCCAAATTTAACTTTGTTAGACATTTTCTTCAGTCTGACGCTGAACATAAAGTTACAGTATTGAAATTATAAATCAAGTATTTATAATTTGTTCTCTTATTTTGATCTCCAGTGTATATGAACGTACATAAATATAACAAAGTGAGAACGTCTGAGGGAAGTTCGGTGGATGTAGATTAAGGATACAGCCACGTTGTGAGTGAGGTGCAGACTGGTAGAGATGGCTGACAGGTTGGGACAGAAACTGTGGAGAAACAGTGAAAATTAATACATTAAATTATTTTTTTTTTACTGTAAACATACAGCAGCTTCTTGACCATTCAGCGACTGAAGGGCACTTGTGTTTGGGGTAAAATAGCAGAACTAACTGTGTTTCCTTTGAGGAAATCCCACCATCTTACAACTTAAGTGAAACAGTGATGAAAAACTCTACAGTCATGTGACTTCATGTGAATATTAAGCTGATAACACTCCATAGCTGAAACCAATCACTGGAAATGGGTGGATTGGGATTGCTGGCATGACGCATACTGCAAAGGGGAACTTGCGGCACATACTGACACTGGCAACATTAGAGACACTTACAATTTAGACGCTGTGACTCCGAGAATGACGAACAAAAAGAGCAGCCATATAATCTGTGGAGAAGCAGAAGAAAGTAATGTTTTCTCAACACACACTCAGAGAAGATGGGGTGCTGCTGAGTCTGTAGCTAAACACGGTTTCATGAGTTGACCCTGATAAACACGGTCTTGTTTGACTCCACGGATCCTATTGTTCCTAATCTGTAGCATAGACCATTTAAATTCTACACTTCCTTGACAGATTCAGACAAATGTCACTCGTACTTTCCCTCCCAATAGTGCGCTCAATGCAATTTTCAGTGTGACAGTTTGATTTGTGTTGCAAAGAGGGCAATGCAGGAAGTTTGTACATTCCTACAAAAAAACCCAGTATTCAGCAAAGAGTGAAATGACTGAGCGCCGGCAAATCAGATGATTGATAATGCCTTGTTCTCCTACAGTAAAGATATCTTCCTCAAAAGATGGTGCTGAGCTGTGGTTTCATGTTGTACAACCCCCCCCCCACACACACACACACACACACACACACACACACACACACACACTTACACAGAGAGTGATGGTGAGAGGTGTGAGGTTGGGAGGAAGCAGACAGAAGGCAACATTAAGGTAGTTGATGAAGCCATCTTCCATGCTACAGTCTGGCGTGTTCTTCACAAACGCACAGCGGTCTGCGGCACTGAGGTTCATCACACGGTCACACTGAACCCACACAAAAACAGAAAAAACAAAGATATCAGGGTGTTTTTTTTTCTTCAACTTACTTGCCTAAATGACTCAAATTATATTCATTTTTCAAAAACAAATTTGAGCACCTCTTACTCATCATTATAGCACTTAAATACAAATACTTACAGTTACTCCATGAATTTAAAGTATTGTGAAAAACATTACTATAATGGTAACGCTTTAGTGTGCAGTGGGTCTTTATTGACTCCAGTTCTCTCTCATTGTGTATGTATCCTGTTGCGCTAAATGCCTTCAAGTATAATACACACTACAAACTACATATGACAGCTTTGTAATATTTAGCCCAGAAGCCAAGACACTTAACAGCATTTTGAGGGACATGCTTCAAGTAAACATAAAATCAACTTGTGGACACTAAGGATGAAATAGAGTTATAGAGGAGTTTTTCAAATTGTGTGTATGTTAGTAGTGTTTTCCACTTACAAACAGGAGGGGGTATTATATACTGTATGTATTTAACAATATGATACAGTCCAGTGCAGCACCATCACATCCCTACGGCCTCAGTAATAAACACAATGTTGCATTAACAAACACCTTGACTTTTAACAAAAACTGGCCATTATATGCTTCTAAAGCTATTGCACTGGATTGTAATTGTACGTGCTAAAGTATTAAATGTGCCAGGGAGTGTATATCTTCAAATATCAATATACATTAGGCTATCACGTTTATTTATCTAGCTTTTAGAATAAGTGTGGAAACAACCCAGAGCATGGCAAACAAATATATATATATATATATATATATATATATATATATATATATGCTTAACTGCCCCAAGTGCTCCATATAGAAACAATAAGGGAAAAGTAAAGTTTTTTTTAACTATATTTATAATTATTTTTCAAGGGTTGTTGTCACTTGGTGGATCTCTCTTTGCCTGTGGCCATTAAACTATAAAATGCATCCCTATGAGAGTCTGTCACCTCCTCTCTGTAATTCAGACCCAACCACAGACAATCTTCGACCTTTTATATATTTCACAACTGTAAATAATAACTTCTGTAAATTTAAATTTGAGTTCTTTCTAATATATCTTTAGTCTGTATAATAGTTGTTGTTTTTATATCTGGAGTTTCGTAACAAAAACAATATCCCCCTGGGATTATTAAAGTATTTCTGACTGATCTATTTATTTATTTATTTATTCACCAGGAATGTGTGGCACCATGTTGTGTATTACACACCGATAGGATCATTTTAATATCTGTTGTATTGTATCTGCATCATGTTGTTTTTCATGGCTGCAGCATGGGTGAAGAGTCCAAGACAAATGTCCCACTTGGACAATAAAGTTAATCTTACTTTAATCTTAAATTGTGCTTCAATGCACACATCACCCCCAATATGCTAGAATACAGACTGGGAAATTCGTATTAATTAAAGGAATACTGGTTTTATTAAAATAAAAACATGTAAATGAGCGTAGAGTAGGACATGGTGACACTATGTAGAGGCCCACAGACTTACACTTGTATCTGGGGGGTCACATGTTAATGAAGTAAACATGTTTGTCACATTAACACAGAGCAGTTAGACTTGATTCACCAGTGGATATTAATCATGTGACAGCTGCAGAAAAGAAACCTGACAGCTGGAAAACTAGCTGCGCATGGATCCAGTGAACAGCCAGCACACATACAAACATACAAACATACAAACACTTGTGAAACTCACACCAAACACAGTCGATATGTTTAATTTGGTCAAATCTCACAGACCTCATCGTTGCTGTTTTGGAACATGGTGGCTCGTGTGGTGTTTGAAGACAGCCCGGTTAATCCGACATCGGGCCGGTTCACGGGGACCTGAGAGCCAGAGGTGAGCTGCTGGAGACCCGGTGACACCAGCAGCAGCAGCAGCAGAAGAAGAAGTGACAGGTAAACAGAAGACATGGTTTCTTTATCCTGCAGCCGCGTCCATACTGGCGGACAGGACCGTTTTACTCCCGCAATCCGCACCGTTCACTTTAAATGAAACCGGAAAAGCTGAGAAACGTCGTTTGAAACACACCTCGTTATTGTAGCTTCAATTGAACATCAATTATTTGTTTCTTTAGACCTTTTAAAGGCTGTCCGCTCGGATACAGCGTCCGTGAACATTGCGAACACCTTCAGCTGAAACCACACCTACTGTTTTTACGGACCTGTGCCGCCTTCAAGGACTCCTCGGAAACTTCAGACTTGAGACTACTTGAGACTTGAGACTTCCAAAAAAACATCTTTATTTTACTGTAGATACAGGAATAGAAAATAGAAAAACCAAACAATCTAGATGTGTCTGTGTTAATATATACTTTATTGATTTATGTTCCTAAAAAATGCTGTACAACACTTGGTAGGTAACATGATTTGCTCTCTATTCATTTCAGATACAACCTAAAGTTTGGCACAATATAACACAGAGATAGAAAACAGACAACAGATTTAATCCAAGTAACATTTAAAATAATTATCTGGTGTATTAATTGTGCAGGACTGCAAAGTTCACTTTTCTTTCATACTTTCAGAGCGTGCACGTGTTTTTTCCAACGGTACATGAAGGCAGCATATCTGCCCCAGTGTGCTCAAGTTCACTGGTTCTCAAACTGTGGTTCTTGTACCAATATTGGTACTCAAGCTCTTTCTGGTGGTCCTTGAATCTCCAAAATAAATGAAGGAACAATAATTACTAAATAAATGTAATACTATCAAAATACTACAACATTTCAAAAGAAAATCAACTTTCAACTTCTAAGATCAATGAAATGTAATTTAAAATAAGTTTAGCATTTCCTGTAGTATTTTTGTTTCAACATCAGCCTGCTTGCTACCTAACCCTGTTCATGAGTTACAAGCTAAACTGTGATGCCAAGAGAGTAAGCAGAGGTAAAATGATTGGTTTGAAAACACTGTAATTGTGGCTCCAAATGGGAAATATTAGTGCGAAACAGGAGGAGAATATTTAGAGCAGTCCTTCTGAAACTGAAGTCATGGCTGAAGACAGTCAACAATGAATAATCTTCTGATTAGGAAAAAATCTGCTTGTCCGCAGCGGAATAATGTAGAACTACGCTGCTGGTCTTAGTGGTGGGACCTGACTCAGCCTGATATTTTCTGAGGTGATACGTGATATACAAATTTTGAGAACTACTGCTTTAGTTCATTTGTTTGGTTTTCTTATCTTTCTTTGCTTATTCTTGCCTTAAAAGTCTACACACTGTCGGAGTGGTCTTGACTGAATTTATCTGCTTCACACTTTTTAAGCTTCCATGTACAGTGGCCCTGAAGTGCAAATCAAAACAGCAAATAGGAAAACACAACGACAAATCATAAAACACAACAACAGATAGGAAAACACAACAACAGATAAGAAAACACAACAACAAAACATTAAAAGTTTCCCGGTAGAAATCGTAAAGTTTTTCCTTTTTGTTGTTGTGTTTTATGAATTGCTATCGTGTTGTATGATTTGTTGTTGTGTTTTTCTTATTTGTTGTTGTGTTATATGAATTTCTATCGTGTTGTATGATTTGTTGTTGTGTTTTTCTTATTTGCTGTCGTGTTGCATGGTTTGTTGTTGTGTTTTCCTATTTATTGTTGTGTTATATGAATTGCTATCGTGTTGTATGATTTGTTGTTGTGTTTTTCTTATTTGCTGCCGTGTTGTATGATTTGTTGTTGTGTTTTTCTTATTTGCTGTCGTGTTGTATGGTTTGTTGTTGTGTTTTTCCTATTTGTTGTTGTGTTATATAAATTGCTATCGTGTTGTATGATTTGCTGTTGTGTTTTTCTATTTGCTGTTTGGATTTGCGCTCCAGGACCACCACATCCAGGCTTCCAAAAATCATTTGTATACTACAAAAATTGTGAATCTATATAGATATCTATATAATTTGCACTAACTTTATATACACAAGTAAATATCAAAAGTTTCCCGTTATCAGAGAACATTCAGCCTTAGATTGGCCGGTCATAAACCAGCGCAGCGTCATGTGCTGTTGTGCTGACGTCATAGCAGCCTCTCGCCTGTTTCGTCGTCACAGGACACAAGTCGTATTCACACCACCTGACAAGGGAAAATAAAAATGGTGTTTAGAAATGTTTTTTTTCAAAACAGAAAGAGACATACATTTATCTTTCTTTTAATCATTTAACCTGAGAGCTGCATAGATGTCAGATGAAGAGGCTCCTTTCCAACTTGCATGGTCAATGAGAAGGGCACCTGGTAACAGATGGGGGAACTGCGCTGAGTCTACACATGTTGGGGAGTAGCTTATTGCTGCATGCACTTCAAAAAAGTTGTATAAAGCCTTGAAAATGGAAAAAAAAACTTAGGGTTGATTTATTAAAATGATATCTCTGGTTTTGATGTATCGATTTAGTGAGTCAAGACTCTGACAATGTTATAGACAATGGCGTGCAAGGCTAAATCTGATATTACTCTTTCAAGGGAGAAAACGTATGTGTGATTGTTGTACCTACCCATGTAGATGCGAGCCAGACTGTATGCCAGGTCTCTGGCTGCTAGTTCCAGGTAGCCAGGTGCTCTCGTAGCTGCAGCCTGAACAAAGTCCTCCAGTTCAGAGAGAGCACCATTTACTGCTTTCACCGCCGGGGCCAATGAAGAAACACTTGACGCACCTGCAAGCAGGCACTACAAAGAGAAGAAAACATGTGCACATCACATTCCTGTTCAGCTCTATCATGGATGAGTTACTAAACTTGTTTGGCCGGTTCCTTCCCTGACCCTGACCTTAGCATGGGTGAAGTACGCTTGAAGAACCATTCCTGAGCTACGAGCCAAACAGCGCAGCACGTCTAGTGACAGCACGTTTGTGGTACCTTCCCATATACTCAACACCTGAGCGAGAAAGAGACAGGAAAGCTACAGAATTGAAAAAACTGTCATATACTGTTGATGTATTGACCTAACCTGTGCATCGCGAAGTAGACAAGGCAACCCGGTATCCTCGATGTAGCCCTGTCCACCGAAGCTTTCTAAACCCTCCGACACCACAGCTACTGCCTGGCACATAAAAAAAGGACAGTAAGAGGTCGGCATCGCAACAAGATGACAGTATCACATCTGTGCAAGCCGGTCACCTGCTTCCCAGTGTACAGTTTGACCACAGGAGTGAGCAGACGCAGCAGGTGTGCATCGAGCTGGGTCGCCATGCCGCTTTCCTCTCGGCCCAACAGACGACACACATCCATCACCAGAAGGAACGCTGCACGAGTCTCCACCTGTCCGTGTCAGATGCAAGCATGTGTGAGGCATGATGGGAAACTATCTATAAAGCTTTTATAATTTGTTCACCCCCTGCCAGCTTACTGACCTGACTCGTCAGATGGTTTGTTTCACAGAACCATCTGAGAAGCCGTCAATGGAAACTGGGAAAGGGCAGGCACTTTGAAAACATACCTGGCAGGCGATTGGGTGAACCATCTGTCTATCAAACTCTCGCCAACGTCAATCAGGAGAAGAGAGAAAACATCTTTGCCATCAAGAAAGGAATTCAACGCCATTCTCCTCTCTCAATGAAGAAAAACTCTCCAGTTCTGTTAAAACTGATGCTATTGCAGCCTCTGAGCTAACCCCACTTTCCCCTCAACTGCCAGTAGCTCCTCACAGGATGCCCATTGGCCGGCTCACTTTCGCTCTGAACACAAACGCATTACTTGGAGCCTGACAGCATGTATATTCTTGTGACACGAGAATCAGCGTTTCTTGCATGATCTCATGTTACCGCGAGAAGTTAGCTGCTGTGCGAGGTAACCAGCTCACCTCCATCCTAGCAAGAGTCTGTGTGTGCAGTGGGTGGTCTTTAAGAAGCTTTCCAAAGGCAGTGCGGCGAGTGGCGTAGTCACGAGCTAACTGGACCACCCTGTAACGACATGCAAACACGCATTATTAATCAGCTTATTTAAAGCATGCTTTTACAAATCAAATCAGGATTCAGTGCAGTAGTATGAGTAGTTACCTGCCTTCTCATCGCAGCTGCTGCAGAGACGCTGTTGTGGATCCGGGTTATAGTCAGCATGTTGGCTATAGACGCCACACCTCTCCCTTCATCTGAGAGCTGTAAATGAAGGGAGGGAGTAAAGATGTCAAGGCTTTGTCTCAACAGAAAGATTAAATCATAAGGAAAAGGCATTTAAATGGTATCTTGTTTCCTTATAAAGTATTGTATTTCCAAATAAAAGTGGTTGTTGTAGTGGAGCATGAGGTAAGATAAAAGTGCCTCAAAGTGTTGAAAAGTAAAATGACCAAAAAAACCTTGGATGCTCGCTTCAGTATAAGCAAAGTGAGCTGTATCTGACCCCAGCGGGGCTTTGCTGTGCAGGCTTTAATCGTATCTGCAGAGAGGGAATCTACAGTGTAACATTTCTAGTGCATAGAGTACTGAGCTCGTTCCCGTTCAGTTGGAGGTTCGTTTGACCGATTCACAGACCGCGCTTTCTTGGGTCCTCAGCAATCGCCCGGCAAGTGTGGAGTCGATTGGAAGATTGTTGTTTGAGATACGCGAAGGACAGTCATATGTATATATATATATATATATATATATATATATACACAGACAGAGATTCCTTCCTTTATAGTAAGATGAATGTGCCACGGCACCGCCTACTGGCGAAATGGCCCCAAATGTGTTATGTTCCAGGGATGTTTTGTACCAAATTTGGTGATGTAGTAGTCTGCACATTATTCAAAATGGCGGAAAAACAATCTAAAGCAAATGGACGAATGTTGTTTCTACAGTTCAAGTTACAGGCCATAACGTAAAGTTGCAACAACTTCGACACTCCTTGGGTGCCTAGCAACACACCTGCCAAGTACATTGAATGAACGATTCTCAAGACATGCGAAGGACAAAGGGAAAGACAGAGATTCCTTGCTTTGTAGTTAGATTACTGTAATAAATGATGATGTGTAACTGACCCTGTGTGCCGGCAGGCCGTCCAGCAGTAACTCAGCAGTCGGCATCTGTCTTGTGCCGAGCTTGTCCTTCAGTCTCTGAACCTCTATACCCTTCAGTCGTCCATCCTCATCTCTACTCACCTCTGTGTAGAACAAAGACAAACCCCTGCTGCCCTGTGGGACAGAAACACGCACACACACAGTGAATGAAATGACTCATCAAGTCAAGCAAGAGGGATGAGGATTTCAGCAGTACCGGTGTGGTTGTTCCTGTTCTGTCCTGCACTCTGGCCAGTGTTAGAGCCATGTCTGCGTCTGTAGCAGAGGTGAACCACTTGAAACCGTGCAGTTTGTATGAACCATCTGTCTGGGGAACAGCCACCGTCTCTGTGCCACTGGCTGAGGAGATGCAAGACAGGAAGAGGCACCTCATGATGCATTACAATAGTTAAGTCATGTTCTGCACGACAGCGCTACAAAGCAGAAACTTTGTGAGCATTTAATCAGATGAAGTAAAAACAAATTAGTACCAATGGGACACACGTGGATCGTATAAATCTAGACTTGATCTGCATCTGTAGGATCAAGTGCAAACTGGTTCATGAAAGACAACTGTGAATGTCACTACTGACCCACGTCAGAGCCTCCCTGTCTCTCCGTCATCCACTGTCCAGACGTCCAGAAACACTGAGGCTGACGGGTGGTTAAACGACTGTAGGCTTCATCTACGGGCCACGAAACACCTATGGACTTCACATATACAGACAGAAAATCACCCGCTATGTTTACCCTTAAAAAAGGCTTTTTGGAGAAATCAGGTTAAAACAAACTCTAAAACACAAGTTTACACACATCTGTACAGAACTCATATTTCTGCCCTCGCTGCAACCACATATTCTTATTTCTACACTAAAGCTGGCATTTGAAATGTTATAGGGATGTATTAAGCTGCCAACTGAAATTATTTTTTCTTTAATAATTATTATTGAACTATAGGACGAGATCGCAGAGCATAGCTTTCTTCTTCCTGTGAGCATTTGTCTGAGCTTCACAAACAATCTACTGCTCTGACGTAGACTTAGACTTATTTTCATTGGATTGAATTTTGGATACAGCTACATATTTTTTTACCTTGCTGCCATGTTACTGTCTCTGTCATGCGTGTGTGTCTTTCTAAAAACAGGCTTGTTGTTGACATTACTGCAGAAAACCAGCAATAATCTGGTTACCTGAGTGGATGTAAATGTTACTGTTCAACAAACTCAACGTACTCATTTGATGATCAGAGTTATGATGGCATCGCTTTAAGACACATAACATACAGAGTTGGTCTGATAATTTGTTTTATGACACACCTGGATGACTTTAGCAGCTCCGTCAGTCATGGCCAGAGGACAGGAGTATAGACCGGAGGAGGGAGAGAAGATGTATAACTTGCTCATTTGGTACACGCGGCTGGAACACACACACACACACACACACACACACACACACACACACAGAAGGTATAGGGACGAGGAAGGGCTTTAAAAACAAAAAACAAACAAACAAAAAAATTGCTTTGTGTAGAAATATGGGCTATATATGTATATTTACAGTTATATATCTATATATGTGTATGTAGATGTGCTTCTATGGATGATTATATGTAGGCCTATAAATTATATTATGTTACTTTACATAATGTATATGTCATTTATAAAATTGTATAATATTTATTGTCTAGTTAGATTTACAAATTGTACATATAGTGGATAAAAGATACAGATTAGAGCAATCACTGAATTGTTAAAAAGGGGTAGGTTTAAATAAGTGAAAACATCTTCCTGCTCCTTTTCAGTTAGAGTTAATCAGAGTCAGAGTTAATTGTATATATGTTACAGTTTTTTTTCTCTTATTTGTTAAGCTAATTTAATTTTGTAATACTTTTGTATTCTTTTTTTTACATGTCTGACATCAATTCATAAATTCATTAAAGGCCAAAAAATGTTATTTGAACTGAAATATGTGACCTGAAACATATCAGCTAAACTGAAAAAGCAGGTACAGCCGTCTCCAAACCTCCACTCCCCAAACGCCCTCTCGTAGCCAATGGCGACCAATCCTTCCTGTGCCGACAGGTCTTTCATGCGTTTCCAGGCCGGAGAGGTCACGATGTGGTCCACTCTGCGACCCCAGGGGTCAAAGTGCAGCAACCGTGGTGGAGTGACCTCACACTCTCTGCCCCACGCGTCCACCTCAGTCGCAACACGCTCTCCAAATGCACACAAGTCTGAGAAAACTGCCTGTGAATCACACCGTCACATCGATTATGAACAAAACCTCAGCTGATGTAAAGTGTATTTCCAACAGCTGTGCTCCGTCCTCACCTCCTGGGGCAGGTGTCTCCTCAGGTATCCTCTGAGCAAGGCATCCTCGAGAAATGGGTTCTTCAGCACTGGCCTCTCCTGAAAGAAAGATCCTATCTTGGCTCTGGAGAACGGCAGGCTCCCTGATTCCTCCCAGAGTCGTTCTTCATCAGATTTCCTTGTGCCCGTCTCTGAGGCTGATCTGATGTGAATGAGCAGTGGAGGACCACCGCACCACGCCCTGCAGCAGCCTCCAGCAACACGGCGGGTCAGTAAGGCTGAGCACGCTGACATGGCTCAACACCTGCGGTCTGAGGTGAGAACAGAGTATCAGCACAGTGGGGGGAACTGTGTGAAGACAGTGGGGAGAGAAAAAACGTTTCATTTATTCAGCAATGACTATCTAGAACTTCAAATATACTCTATAACATAAAACACTAATATAAAAACACAAATATACAGAATGTCCTTGTTTGCACACACAAGTGATGTTACAAAGAAGTAGGGGATGTTTTAGTAATCCTTTTCTACGACAGAATATTTTCAATAAACAGACATTTCTTCAAGTAATGACTGAACTTAAAGCTATCACACCCCTAGAACTCAGTCAATAATCACAATATCTCTTGGAAAGCCACAAACCAACAACTTTTTTTGTCACTCTGTTGTTATTTTTACACACACACGCACACACACACACACACACACACACACACACACACACACACACACACACACACACACACACACACACACACACGCACATAACACGTAAACAGGAACTCTAACCATGCATTAACGGAGAGGTGTCAGGAAGAAGCTAAAGCTCATTTGATCAGCTCTTTGTGCAAGAATTGAACTGTGCGATGCGCTGGTTTACTCTGGTTAAATACTGGAGTCCAGGCACGGATCCGATGCCACGTAATTTATTAGAAATAGGAATCTTTTTTCCGGTTAGCTCCGTTAGCTCTGAAAGGGTTCTTTTTAATCTTTAATTAATCAGTTTATTAATTCTTAGTAGTTTTTTTTAATAATTATTCCAATATTTATTTAGTTAAGTTGCTGTTGCACTACTGTTTTATACTGTTTTACTTAAAAATAAATGTAAAAAGAAATAGCTTCCATTTGCTGTATTCATTCATGTTTTACAAATGGTTTAACCTGAGCCAGGCCTTAACGGTAATAATCATATCACAGCCATGAAGGCGTAGTAAGATCTTTTTCTTTCTTTTTTAAACACAGTGGTATCGGTATCGGTACTCGTATCGGCCGATACCCACAGCACGAGTATCAGAATCGGTATGTAGAGGGAAAAAATGGTATCTCTAATTAATACTGCACATTTCAACTAATATGCTTTAATCTTGCATTTAAACACTCATATATCCCATGTTCAGCATTATTATTATTTACAGTTATATATTATTATTATTATAGTTATTGTATAATGCACATTTTCTTTATACATTTCTTATTTTTCTTATAATTTCTCTATGCCTATGTATATATTTGTACTCAAGGATGGGAGCAACTGTAATATAAACTAATTTGTATATATATATATATGTTTATATATATATATACACACACACGTATATATATATATATATCCAGCAACATTTAAGTGAAAGCAACTTCGTGAGCCAAAGTGGGTCAAAGGTCACACCGCTCCGCAGCCCCTCTGTGCAGATTTAAGCGTCCCAGTCATTTGATTTGATTTATTTATCAATAATATAATATTATAGTATAATGGTTAATACAGGCAACACGTTACCAACCTGAATGTTAGCCTAATCATTCTTTATCAAACCAACGATTGCCAACTTTGCAACCCGAAGTGACTGAGCAATGTTTTTACACCAACAGTTGCTTTGTTATCATTGAATCCTCGGCAAATCAAACTTATGAGCTTCATACATGTAAGAAAAATAAAATGAAATATAAACATGTCAGAAACATTAGCGATCTTACCCGAAGTTAGTCCGACACTGTTTACATGCACCACGGCTAAAAACCCGCCTTCAAAATAAAAGTCGAGAATTACTTAAATCCGCCTGATGAGTCTACACCTGAAGTGACGACTAAATGTTCAAAAATTATGGACTTCAGATCGTTTATAAGAATTTATGAACATGACAAAGATGAAATCTCTATATATATAAACAATATAAACATCAAGTTTTACCTTGTGGCTGCAATTCAGTTTTTTACTCAAACATAACTTAAATGTATGCACGGTCTGAATGTGATTTTCCCATATTTGAAAATCAAGATTCTCTCAAGATTGAAGATATTTCTGCCTTTGTTTACTGCTTACAGCATTTGATATATACATAAAAAAACAGAATATTTCATTCAAGAAACAGTCCGGCCATGTTATTCAGGAGGATTACAAACAAAGCACTGTCAACAATGTTCATAAAAGACACAATGTTGAATTTAACAATTCAATTCTATTTTTCAGAGCTGAGCACCAAACAAAAATCAGTTTTCCTTCATTTTACTGGGAAGAGATTTCAAACTCCCTTCAGGAGTATTTCCAGAAACTCATACTAAATGAATGACCTTTCATTTTTACTGAACTCTCTAAAATGCAATTGTTAAAGTTAATTTTGCACAACCAATATTTTATCATATACAGAATATCAAAATAACAGACAGGCATTCATCAAAAATGTGTTTCTGAACCTGTTTTATTGTTCTAAGTAAAGATTTGTCAAAAATACAGAATCCTTTGTTCTAATCAGAACAAAAGGACTGAAAGCATGCACCGTTTAATAAAACATTTCCATGACATGTTAAAAATCTGTTCAAAACGAAGGACACAGGCATTGAATTATGAACACACAACTTTTGCATTTAAATGAGATTTTTTTTCTTTCAAAAATAAACACAGAACAGTCATAGTTGAATGGAGGGGTATTCGTAATAATCATACTGATAAAACCCAGTAAGTAGTTCTCGTTTGTGGGTGCGGCACAACGCCCAACTGTAAAATATTAGCCTGGTGTGCTTGTCAGACCAGGATGGAGGAAGCTGATGGGCAACACTGATGTGTTTTTAGTGTTTTGAGTGTACAAAAATAAAATGAACGTTTAAGTTCAGGCTGTGATGCAGAGCACAGCACAGCCCGGTCATGTGTCCGATTCTCACCTGACAACGGATCAAAACGAGGAACAAATGTAATCTGCAGTTTGTCACAGCAGTAGCTGACTATATATAAAAAAGGTAACATTAATGTATTAAACCTACACAAATGATCTCAAAGATTATCAGGATAGGATGACTTAAATGTAGATTAACATATATAAGCAGGTATATAAAATGGACTAAAGAGAAAACCACAGGATATCCAACAATGTAGAGAACACCAGAGAACCTGCCAAACCTCATAGTGGACTGGTGCTGACCAAACGCTGGAACGATCCAAATCAAAGATCCAAGTCATGACAAAGGGATTGAAAAGCCATTTTTTGCACATTAACATGAGTCCTCTGGAAGTTGTCAGCAAGTAATGGCCGATGAAGCGACCCCAGGTGATGGAAATATCCAGTCTGTTTGTGTATGTACTCTTCTCTTTTCTGTCTTCTTTAATCACCCTTGGTGAGGAGGTCCTCTATGTAGGCGTCAAGCTCATCATCCGTGTTTATATCAATGTCCTTAAAGTGTAAGAGAGCATTATTACTGACTGTAAACAATGACAACTCCGTATCAAAATGTCAACAGGTACAGACAAAGCAGTCTTACCTCTTGTACTTTTTGCAGGAGTGCTACAATGTTTGTTCGTAGTTTCTGTAGTTTCTCGTCTGCCTCCTTCAGTTTGACCTCATTGCTGTTGCTCTTCTCTTCCACAGCTTTGGCCCTGGCGTCGGCTCTGCTCTGGTACGAGTTACACAACGACTGGAGACCTGATTCATACTGCTGGAAATACTCTTTCTAAATGGAGAGGGAAATTCAAAAGGCACTCAATACTCTGGACAAGAAACACAAGAACAGTTCACAGACAGAGTATCAGACGTGTGTAATATTGCTAAACATAACAAATTTCCCAGCAGGTAGAGTTCTGCATTCTCTTATCTATTTTTATTGCTCTCAATGTAAAACTACACGTTGACTGTTTCATTCTAGTTTAAGGATCAACCTGCTAACCCCTTGACTTGCACTAGCCCAGCAGCAGGCCCTGACGACTTTTTGTCTTTCAGAGGCTGAAGCAGGCTCAGTTTCAGAGATAGAGTGAAGATATTGGCATCACACAAAACTAGAACAACAAGATCTAATCCATGGGTCCCAACCATAACATGCTAGAAATAACACTTCAAAGTTTTGGCGAGGGAAAACTGGCATAGCCATTTTCAAAGAGATCTCTTGACCTCTGACCTCAAGATAGCTGAGTGAAAATGGGTCCTTTGGGTACCCATGAGTCTCCCCTCCACTTTATTACCATCCCAGCCAGTTTGGGGCAAAGAACCTACAGTTTTTATCATGCAGTTTACCTTTTGTGACCTCTAGGATAATCACAGCCTCATGAAACTTTACAATCACAAACAAGATCACATACCTAGGGCTTGATGCTGTAGGGGTTGATGAATGCTGACAATAAGGGGGTTTTGAGCAGCGGTTCTGAAATATTGTAGCAACACGACAAATGTGCGAAACCACCTGAGCCACCACCATGCAGATGCTCTGCAGCAACCCATGGCTAAATCCGCAGATTCGAAACAAACGCAACTCGACAGATCCCTGATGTGCAAACTGAAGAGGGGGTTGTAGCTAATTCTGGGGTCTGGCCAGGGACCATGGGTTACTGCCACTAGGGGTGCTAGAGTAACTCGTTGCAACCAGCTACTCTGTGGTCTAAGCTGTGGTTCCTGCGGCTTTAGTATTTCCTCCCCTTTCTGGTCGATTTGCCAGCACTGTTAGCTGGATACACGTCAGAGATTATAGTCTTTTGTCTATATAATGCACTGTATCTATGGAAACCCTAAAGGGTCATACATTATATAAATATTTCCTCCGTTTTCCCGTTATATATATAAACTCAATACATAATGTTCTAAGCCCATACACTTTCACAATTTATTTTCATTTTATTTATGACTTGAACTTGACGCACTTGCTGAGCTGCATCTCCAATTAATCTTCAGGGTCCCAGTTTTTAGATGATGAACAACACTTCTATGGGGAATCTACTGTTGACCTGCTTTCCTTCCCTGAATACCCTCTGCACCCCACACTCAAAAAAGTGGTGGTCATGGAAGGGGTGAAACCACCTACAGTATTATCTATCTCACCAAAGGAAAAGCGACCAATTCCTCAGCCGTCATGCTGTTAACATCGTCCTTTGGGATCCGAAAAGCAGGAGGGAAGAAGTAACGCAGCATTGTCCTGGAAACACACACCGCACAGTGAACACACCACAATACTATCAAAACAATGCTGTCATAATTTACACAGTGCCTGATAAAAACACCAGCTTAAGTAATCAGCTCACCTCAACATGGTGACAAGACTATCAGTCACCTCTCGACTGGTTCCTGGTTGAGTAGTGTCAGGCTCCATGGGCGCCGGCCCCTTTTCAGTCTCCTGTTGGGTGTCAGGTGTCTGAGTGATTGGGGATGGCGGCCGCATCAACCGGACTTCGTCACTGCCCTTGAACACCCTTCACAGACGCACACATGAAAGTATATGATATTCATTATCTGGCAAAGTCTACTAAATGTGCACTGAGTGCAACCTCTTACCATCTGTCTTTAGGGGTGGATCTAGGTACATAGTCAAACTTTACTTTCCAGCGAACAGTCTGTTTATTGACGTCCACAGCAATGACTTTGCCTGTGTACCACTCTTTGTTCACACGTACTTCAACCAGCAGACCCTTATCTGTCAGAAAAAGAAACAGGTAGAAATTATTATGTTAGAGCTCTTGTTTTCCAGTTGTATATGTTGTGATACATCGTAATGTAGAGCAGTCCATGTCGTACCTTTCTGAGCATTTTTTGAGTCGTTCTCTGGTTCTTCCTGTGGGGGCTTCTCAGATGCCTGCAAAAACGAAACAACCATTACTCCTACTGTAGTGAGAGAAACATTGTTTACTGAAAAGACAGAAAGGTTAAAAGAAATGATTTGCATCCCTGTTAATGAAAGAAGTAAAAGTCCCAGTGTAATCTCAGGAATTGGGTGAGAATGGCATGCGTAAATACAGCTGTTAGAAGAAAACGACAACTTCAGTTTCAAGGGAGGATAGAAAGAAAAGAGAAGGATAATCTAACACAGATCAGATGAAAGGTTAATTTGCCATGATTGTTAGAGGTTGTAAGAGCAGATGCAGCCCAGCTTTATATGACGGTAGCAGAGAGGGGCCTAGTAAAGCTACCTTTGCTTTAGTCCCATGCTGTTGCATGGAAGTGAGTTTAGGTACAGAGGTTGGTGTCGTTGGTATCTGCCGTATAGGAGTAGGAACTCCTTTCTTCTGGATGTTAACCTGAAAGTTCAATAGCAGAAGAGCTCTGATTGGAGGTTCAGTAACCTACTTAGCCATCCAGGAATTTCCTTCTTTTCTTCACTACATGAAACTAAAAAATGATTTCAGCATCAACATATTGCCAGTCATCCAAATACCCTAGGAAGCTCCTTAAGCTGTAAATAAGCCACTTGATTCAAAGTTTTTGTGACACTTCACCTGTCATGGATAAAGACTTTTAAGGTGCTGTAAATAAATAACTGCCCGTATTCTGCTAATTTCTGTCTCCTCTCAGTCACTTTGTCCAATTCATTTACTCACTTCCTTCCAGAAGTGAATCCTCTGAGAGACAAGTGGTAACACAGGAGGAAAGGCAACAAGCAGCAGCAAAGCGAAAGCAGTGCACACCATCACAACACTGACACACACGGTGAGCACTTAACTGGTTTAAGCAGCATTACCAATGTTGTCATTTTATTCTATACAGGTGTATGTTTTGCAGTATTGATAGATAAATAATAATAATAATAATAATAATAAAAAGTAAACATTTGAGCTACAATGAGTCTGACTGATGCTCAGCAAAGTTCCTTCTAACTTGTGAATCCTGTTGCGTGTTTACCTCGTCCAACTTGACACGTTTGGGAGGTGATGCCTTCTCTACCACTTTCCCACGTTTACCCGTTGCTGCGGCCATCTTAGATTTCTTTGTCTGCGGTTCTTCCTCTTCACTCTCCTCCTCACTGTCCTGCTCCTCCTCTCCCTCTTCTCCCTCTTCTTCTTCTTCTTCCTCCTCCTCCTCCTCCTCACTGTCCTCCTGCTCTACGATTCTCTTGCGTTGTCCAGCAGCTGCTGGTTTGGCTGATGATGCTTTGGCAGGTGTCTGTGTAAGGAGACACATAATTCACAATTTTACACTACATTGCCATTCTAATATGTCCACCAACAAAACCTTCCATAGTTACTTTGTGGTATGGATGGATTATTTCCTAAAACCTGCAACTTACCCGTGCACTGCGGTTGGGAGGGGTTGTTTTGGCTGTAGCTTTCGGTGTAGGTTTTGCTGCAGGTGGAGGAGCCTTTGCTGCAGGTGGCTTCACTGAACTTCTGGACCTGGATGATTCCACTTTGGATGGTGCTGACAGAGGGGCAGGTGTTCGGGTGGGGCGCTGAGAAGCTGCACGAGATGGAGTGGGGCTTTTAAGATGAGCTGGGAGCGGTGGGGAGCGGGGGCGTGTTAAGGATCTCTCAGAAGACCTAGTAGGCTGAAGCGACAACATGTGAAACACACAACAAACAAGATCAACACCAACAGCAGCGTTAGTGAGCTACTGTGTGAGAAGTCGTTATGAACGAACCAGACGTTGGACAACAAGTACTGGCAGTAGTTTGTCTGTGTGGAATGGCTTTTAAAGCACAATTAAAATGATGTCGAGCAGGTTACTGGTCACATAAAACTTGTCATTCATTTGTATTTCATAATTCTGTGACATTAGCTGTGATTCACCTTCAGTAAATTACAGCATATTCTGAGGTGTCACTTCTTATTGTGGCGACAAGAGTATTTACATGAATGGACCCAGAATTAGAAACCTACAGTGTTGGGACTTTGTACCTCTCTTGGTTTCATGCTGACATCCAGTGGTAGGTTCTTTAGATCTGCTGCAGATTTGACAGTGCTGGTTTTCTGATAAGAGAAAGTACAGTTTATGATGTCCTGATGTACACTAAACAGGAGGAGACAGAAAAAAAAGAGCAGGATGAGGAGGTACCTGCAAGGCCTCTAGTTTCTCCTGCTGCTGTTTGATTTTCTCTGCCAGCTCTTTCTGTTTGTCTTCAGCTGTCTGCTTGTCTTTCTTTAGAACACCACACGGCAAATTCTGTTTCTGTTCAAGAGCGTCACACCTAAAAACATAAAATACACACTATATATATATATAGCATGTCGGAACATATATTTTCCTGGGGTTATAGCAAAAAAAAAAAGACAGGCAGTACATACGTTACATGAAAAATTAAATTAATACGAAAGTGTGAGTTGCAACTTTAAAGACATATCCTATAAAACCACATTCTGTGTGTACCTGTCCTGTTTGCTGTCGGGGTTCATGAGACACACCCAACTGTCCGGGTAGCGTTTGTCCACAGCGTCCATCTGGAATGGCAGCGTTCTCCACTTTAAACATTTATCTGAAAATAAAATGACAGAGTCAGTGTTGGTTTGTGGCAATAAGTAAGTCTGTCGAGATGTGAGTAGGGATCTGTAACTTACCACACTGAATAGTAAGTGGTATCTCCATGGCACGACGTCTCTTGTATCTCTGCTCTGAAGACGGAGATGAGGACCAGCTGGCAGACAGATATCCAAACTCATCCCAGAACTTCACTATGCCTTTCTGAGCTGCGTAACACACACACACACACACAGACACTCAATTCATACAGCAATAAGTTTTTTATTAAATAAAAATGGAAAAAAAACACTTCCGTACTTGTTCCTTACAGCAGCTGTGCATGTGAGCAGACTGGAGAGTGATTGGGAGGGCAGTGTAATGCAGCGAGGAGGAAGCTGTTTTATTTGTTTAGTAAATAATTATTATCTCAGATTTATATAGCACTTATCAAAGTCCTCAAAGATATTTTACATACTGTTGGGTAAAATATTATTCTTATTACATCTGTACTGACCTGTGTGTTACCTTGAAACCTTTTCTAGAAACTGGAGTTATTTGTCCTATCCTCTGATACTGTCATTTGACAACGTGTCAACAAAAGGGACAAACCTGGTTAAATAATTTTTTTGGGAACTGTGCAGGTCAGGTTTTGGCAGTTAATGTAAATCTGGCAATTCAGAGAAACTCACCAATGTTACTGTCCTTCCAGTACTGAGCTAAATGTTCCCCCATGGATTTTAGTAAATGTCGATACTCCTTAGCATCTGCAAAGTCCTGTTTGTTGTGAGTAGGCTCTAGAATTAAATATGGTACATCCACTACTCCAACAACACCTCCACAGGCCCTAAAACACACAAGTCATGCAAGAGTAAAATATTTCTCTTAATCATTCAAACATCACTTTTCAGTCTCTGTGTGTATATTACTCACATGCCTCCCTCCAGCTGGGGCCCGGTTTTCTCGTACATCTTGATGAGACGTGAGCAGTTGTACACAAACATCCCATCCAGTTCCCTCTGTTCAATGTTGACTCCGAATATAAAATTCAACTCTTTGGGCTCCTTTAATGCTCTGAAGAACAAGAAAGTGTTGGAGATTGACGGGTAATAAACCAAGACATGCAAGTTATTTCAAGGGTTGTGCTACGTATATTTTCAAGATTTCATTTCCACGCAAAAAATAAAACACTAATATATATATATATATATATATATATATATATATATATATATATATATATATATATATGGACACACTTTCCCATTCCAGTTAATGAGAACGCACATCCAAACTTTTGACTGGTACTGTAGTTCACACAGCAATCACTTTGGCCTGCATAAATTCTAATATTAAGGTACATTTCTTAAATTACCAGCATATGCATATTCTCCTCTTCTCTATAAATTAGATAAATAAGGTTTTAGAATGTTGTTTATCATACTTCTGTTTGGCTTCGAGAATTCTTTTCTTCATGTCACACTCCCGCCGAAGCATCATGGCTGAATCTTGAACCTTTCTCAGAATTGCCTAGAGGAGGAGACGATGTAGGGAGACATCAGTTCAGGAACAACCTTAGATCAAGGTCGGGGTTTAAAATTATAATCATGTTTTTTAGACAGAAATGGTGTGAGTGTTTTAGATTAAATGCTTGTTTGCATAGACAAAAACATTGGACAGCATTGGACAAAATTAACCAAAATATCTTACTCAAGCTTACCCGTGAGTCTTTTGAAAGGTCGTCTCCTAATCTGGCCTCCAAGGCAATCTGCTTACTCTCTGCCTCTCTGGCCTTCTCTTCCGCTGAAATAAACAACAAACAATATTGTGACTTCATGAGCATGAGGTAGTCACCGCGCCAAAGCAAAAATGTAAATGAAAACACCATTTTCTCCACTGACTCACCAAGCTTAGCAAGGTGGTCTGCTTTCTTCACTTCTTGCTCAGCACGAGTTTTGAAACGAGTCGATGTGTATTTATAAACCCTGTAAACAAAACAAGAATGCTGATAAAAGTCTTGTCACTGGACTACAGTAGTTACAGACAGACACAGTATGTGTGTTATCATATTACCTTGGTTTATATAAACAGCAGGACAGTCTCTTGGTCCTGACTTTATGTCCCTGGATAAAAATCCTCATGCGTGGGTCGATGTACAAAACAGCAGCGTACGCCCTGAAAGACCTCTTCTCTGGTTTCCTGTGGGAGAGGGAAGGGCGCGGCCATCAACTTTTACAATATTTCTGATCAATACAATCAACATCAAATAAAGTTAATGTACAAAATATAGTTCCTTCCACCATGGGCTAGTGGTGAGATGGCTGAATGGTTTCATGGAGTCACTTACACTCCTTCAACCGGTGTCCCAGCCATCAGTATGTCCTGGTGATCTGTCTCTACATCCAGCTCTGGTTCTCTGTTGTCCATCAGCTTCAGATTGTAGACGATCACAAGAGTGCCTTTTAACAAAATACAACACAAAAGAAAGCATTGCATTCAGTATCAACCATGTCATTCCCAAAAACTGAAGCTTATAGAAAAAAAAAATAATTTAAGCATCATTCTCAGAGGATATCCTTTTAAAAGTAATATGTTTTACATAAAAGTCAAAGTAGCACTTGCATGGACGTCACAAAATGAGTATCTTCAGACAAACATTAATATGCTTACCATTGATACTTTCTATTTTGTTGAACTGCTCCATCAGCTGCTGTTTGTTTTTAAAAGGTGAATATTTGAAGATCAGCTCCGTCTCTATGGCGTACTTCTCTGGGTCAGAGGTCAGCGGCTCCTTTGTCGTTAGATCCCAGGAGGGAAGAGGCACAATCACCTAAAGAGAAAGTCCAAAGTCCTTGAGTAAACAAGTTTATAGTTTATGTTTGAGAAGCTCCAAGTCAAACAAAATAAAATGTATCTGTTCAGCAGCAAACTAAGTAACTGCATGAGGAAGACATCCCATTTAAGAACAGCTTCTGTCTGGCAGAGGAAATTTAAATTGCTCACTCTTCCACACTATCAGGCACAGTAAGTAATCAAGTTAATTGTACACATGATGACCTTTACTCAAAGGCTCTATCCAACAGTTTACTCTGACCTCATCCAGTCCTTCCTCTTCGTGGAAAGTCCTTGACAGGAAAAGGCAAGTGAGCGTGTTGCCCTTTTTTGTGAACAAGATGAAGTCTTTCCCAATGCGCATAGAGCCTCTGTACAAAAACAAACACATACATAATGATATGTGAAATAATTCAAACACTAGTCTACCAAACGCAGCATGTCCTAATCACACATAGATTAGGGGAAGGTCTTACGATTTCAGTCCATTTCCATACTGGCCGATCTGAGTTGAATCAGGGGACCGTTTGCTTGACTTTCCAAACTGAATCACATGAGTTGCCTCATCTAGTAAAATAAAAGGAGTCCAGCATTATGTTTGACACAGAAAAGACATATACTGTATTATCAGAAAACCTCCCAAGACCTAGATCAAAGTATCTTTAATCCTGTAATAATAACTAGATTTAAGTGATTTTAAAAAGTAGCACTTACTAGCATCCATTCCAGTACCATCATCCAGAAAACAGAGCATGTAGCCGCCCCGCAGCTCTGGCTTTTTTTCTGTCAGCAAAGCAGGAAAGTAAAAAAGACACGTTAGAAGCAATAAATTAATGTTCATGCTTCAGTGTGTAAAACAGGGAGAGTTATTCTGAGGTGTACCTGTGTAGATGTCTATTCGTGTGGCACTGGCATCTCTGTGAAACAAATGACCAATTGTGAGACTTCCTAAATAAAAGAATATCAGTCTAAAGATAATGAATGTTTGCATTTTCCAGCCTGCATAATTTGTTAACAATGATATGCTCTGTTGCAAATAATTTTGAGTACCTTGAATTGTCCACAAGCTCTGCCAGGGCTCCAAATAAGAACTCGTGGGTTGTCCTGAAAACAGACCATGCATTTCATTAATTCATATACTTGAATGAGGAATTTCACTTTAGTTAAGCTGGACTGTGAAATAGGGTGTATAGAAGATAATTTGTTGCCAGTATCAAATTTCCATATTAATATTCTGTGTGAGATTGTTGTTCAGTTACACAACCTGTATTTCCACAAGTCTATAAAATCTGTTTGAGTGCTAATTCATGTAGTACCCGGAGCAGAGCTCCAGACAAATTTTTTTCACTAGGAGCACTGTGGCCCCTAACTGAAAATTTTAGGGGCACCCACAATATCACATATAAATCAATAATAGATGCAGAAATTACAATGTGCTGTTTCAAATTCAGTGTCACATTTTTATTGTGCTCTTTTGAAAATGCAACATAGAAGGTAAACCGACAGCACCATCACTGTCATGACAGTACAATATTAAAAAATATATACCATACATTCAGAATAAGGGGTGTGACGAGGTGATACACGATAAGAACGAGACAAGATTTTAACACAATTTTTAGAATTTCATTATTTTCTTTACAGTGGGTTGATTTTAGCAGAGAGCTGTGGTAGTGCTGCAGGTGTCTTTGCATAGTACTTGTGATAGCCGCGGTGTAGCCTATGTTACTCCCGGAGGTAAAGCACAGGTGTTATGGTGCTGATGCTGTCTTACTTGAGTTTAAGTTACACTTAGTATTCAATTATCTTCTCTGTGAGCATTTAAAAAAATGTATTTCTAATACCTGGTTTTTAATCATTTACTCCAATTGTCTATGTGCCAATTCCACAAGCTCATGAGCTATTTTAATTCTATTAACGTGCACTAACTGTTTTAGTCCTTGGGTCTTAATCCTAACCCTTCCTGTGCATAATCACTAAGCGGTGGATTTGGAAATAAGCCCAGAATGTGATATTTTCTGTGTTTCAAAATGTGTTGACTGGTTCACCACAACATATTGAAATATGGGCAGAGTTGCACAGTTAGGCTACATCACAAGAAAATCTGTATAGATTGACTTGAAACAATGACAAGATACAGAACCTTAGTGCCATCTTTACTTCTGCAGTTCACAGACAAAAAATGCAACTGCCTCTTACATCCACAACATCAATACATAGGGGACTGTTTTCTTCTGACCAATCATGACTGCTGTCCAATGAATTTTGTGCAGTCAGATAAATTTCAAGTAGGCACTGACAACCCCTTACCTGCTTCCATCATGTTTCAAAGTCCAAATATCTCTCTGACCTATATACTGATAAACTGAAAGCAATACTGAAATGATGACAGCAGCACTGAAAATGAAGATGTACCTGGGGCTAGTGATGAGGAATTCCTCTTATACTATTTATTGATCAGTTCATAAAACAGAACCTGAGCAAGAGAACGACGTAGCTAGCTTGGCAACATTAACGCTGAGAGTAAAAACGGTAAAGACACCTCCAAGTAGCAGTCCCAACAGATGTTAGGAATGATTATGGAACTTCATATGGTTATCTCTACGTTGCTGCTTTGAACACACAAGAAGTTTTCCTTGCAAATGTCAAACTTGAAGATGTATGAAGAAGTCACAAGCCTTGCACTTTTCTGGAAAGCGCTTGGCTTTTGTGGCCCTGGCTGGAGAAAATGAAAAAAGTTCCACGACTTCCAAAAGCTGTATGGTGTGTTATCGCATGCACGACAACATAACAATGGAGCTGTGTGCGCAATGCACACAAGCAGGTGTCAAGTCACAGTAGACAGTGTGACAATAAATAAATCTGACATCTAAACGTGTGTAAAAAGTCATTCAATGAAAATAGTCAATTTTGTGAGTTATTAGTGATAAAATAAGAAATGATATGACATGACATGAAATGGTCCATGCAGACTTTTAGAAACTCTTTCTGATGGAAGGTAAACAGACATAATTAGAGCATATCTTCTTTTTCTTTGAACAGATTATTAGGTTTAAAAGCATTTAACCTGATCATTCAGGCTGGTTTAGGGTTGGTGTAAGGGATATATTAAGGTTATGGTGTATCTGTACACACCTTAATGTTGGCATTGATTTTTTTTTTTTTTAACCCTTTCAGCCATATGTGGTCCTTGCGAACAGATCCACACGGTTGACCTGGGATAATAATAGTAATAATTTGATGGTGGTGTGTAATAGTCACTGTCATAATTATGTGTGGTAACACGCTCATATGCACATTAATTACCAGTACTTACGAATTTGTGTGCAGGTACTCAAAGGTGAGCTGAGCCCTGCTGAGACTGCTGTAGCTGGAGTAGGCCATGGCCATGCAGTTATTTCCGGTTTCCTTCCTCTTGTTTATCTCCTTTCTTTTCAACCGAGCTCTAGTCCAAAGCTTTCATCCTGAAGAGGAAATAAAGCTGTTACATGTCTTGTACCTTTCCCTACAATGCCCCTTAAAGCATATATTGACCCCATCTACATGGTCTGACAGCAGTTATGTGGACGCTTTCCAACAGGTCATAGTGTACACATCCCTGGTCAACAACACCCACACCTTACGGAAGCCTGCCCCCCGTGTGAGTGGTACCACGTGGGAGGCCTGCTTGGGAAACAACAAGATTTTATGTTAAAAGAGCGCCTTTGGGCTCTGTGTTAGCAATGAAGACATTCATGTATTTCTGCACAAGTCACGTATTAGTCCAGCTATGTCTTCTGTGTATTAAGGCCAACTTCTATTTAGTTAAGAGCATATGATATAAAAGTGTCAGAGGTATACTGCAACAATTGTTCCTAACGTGTAATGTTAGGCTAACACAGGTAACGTTAGCTAGCTGATAACGGTAGCTAAGTTAGCTAGCTTCACACTGTGGAAACGTAGCTGACGTCAGGCCTATCAAGTCTTTTTCCCCGGCTTTGCGGGCCGTTTTACAAGACGGCAGCTTTGTAGTGACTTTACGTTAGCGTAATAATCCGTCCAAGGAAGAATACATACTTTGTAACGTTACGTTTCCTTTCTCCTAACATTAAACAATCCGCCAGGCCGCGAAGAATCCAACCGCTTCAACGGAGGATACTTGGTTTCCCTCTGATCTGCACAAGTCCCGCCCCCATTTTCCATTCTCAACCAATAAGAACGCGTTCTGTAGAGATTCTTAACGATGATTGGAGGAGAAATCCTCCATCAGTCAGTGGAGGCTGAATCATAATAGAAAGGTGCTTATTATGAGGAGTTACTTCAATATCATGGAGGATACCTATAACTCCTAAACAGTATGCAATAGTTTTCGATGCTATTGCATCTGGTGTACTCATGTTGTTCAAAAGTAATGCGTCTGTTTCTGTACCTGATGCTCCCTTTACTGATAAAGTGAAGTATGCTTCAGCCCGTCTGGTAGTAAGAACAATCTATCTCTTTTCCAATGTCATATTATCTCTGTTTCTCCTGTAATATTTTACTGGAATAGTCGTGATAATAACTTGTTGGGGAATAAGTCTGGTTTTTTTTGTGGTTAATAAGGTGATATAAGTGTCATTTAAAATGATTCATGGATGTTACCCGGTTAAATCCTTCGTTATCAAATTCATATATGTGGATCTAGATCTGAAGTGCCTTTGTGACTCCCATTCTGAGACTGTTCATATGTTTTGGAAATGTGAATATATATACGTAAACTGTGACAAGACATTTGTAGATTAATTTTAGATAATATCTGCTGTGATTTTGAGCTACTCTTGCAAAATGTCCCTTTTGGCTTTGTAAAGAGTGACCTCCAGCTGAAAAAGAATATTTTTAAGTTGAGCTCATTTCGATCTTGAGTTTTACATCCACAAGTGTAAATTTGCCAGTGTAAAACCCATTTTTGTGTTTTCATGAAAGAACTGGAGGTGTATTTCAAGTCAATATCCTCTGCTAATAACAAGAAAGCTATCCAATAGTTGTTAATGTCATGCTCATCATATGGTTTGATGTTAGTGTATTTTGTAAATCAATAATAAAGTTCATGAAAAAAAGAGAGAAAGGTGCTTATTCCCTATCGGTCTAATTTTATTTTTAACTTGAACTGGGGAAATATCTGGAACCTTTCTTACAAATACCTCCTCACGAATAAAAGTAAGAGAAGTCTCTTTATGTGGAATATTTCCAGAAACAACGGCGCATCTGTTCTGGTAATGTCCCTACACCTCCACTTTTTTGTAAAGATCTGTCCCGTTACATTACTGATAAACTTGTATCTGATTTTTCTTTGTTTTGGAAAGATGTACTGTTTGGTTTCCATGACAACACACGTAAAACACAGAAAGAAACATACCCAATTAATTTGTTGATCATTTTAGGAAAATATATTCAGAAGGCCATATTTACTAACACTAAAAGCTCTTTTTTTTTTGCTTTTGGTAAAGAAACTGAGAAGTACATCAAAACCATCTTTGGCTCCAAAAACAAGAAAGCTGCTTAAACCATTCAGATACGCGCTATGTTTAATGTATTTACTTGAGACTCTCCCTGGCTCTGCTCTTGAATAATATATATATATATATATATATGTTGTTATTGTGTTGTATCAAAATAATTCAGTAAATACAGTAAAGATTTATTTTTTTTAAAAAGCGAAAGGTAAAAAAGGAGGGTGCTTATTGCCAAGTAAGTTTTCACATACCAGGAATTGGATTTAGTGTTCAACGCGCACAATAATTACAAATAAATAAACAATAAGCTTAGTACTGTTGTCAAGAACATAAAAAGAAAAAATACCAGAAAGAAGTATGAAGAGACACTGTAACACTTTTTTTTTTATTCATATGTATAATTTAATACATTCTGAATTTCTGATCAGAATTGGCAATAAAGACACTTTTGGCATTGGCTCTTCTCTTGTTTATTTCTACTCAGTAAGTTCATTTTGTAAAAATATAAATCCCTGAAATCCCTAAATAACCAGTTCTTTGGAAAGGCTGAACTTTGAAGTAAAGGTATGAAATATTGGAATTGTTCTGGTCTCTTCAAAGAAACTCAAAACGTGTGTGTGTGTGTGTGCGTGTATAAGTCAAGCCTAAATGGTTAAATATATACATGTAGCTTTCCTTCACTCGAAAGAACCTCAAAACAGGCGTTTATACTTTCACATTAATGTTTCATGTTATATAAAACTAGAAAAATTGTGTTTAAAACAGGTTTCTACTGCTGTACAAGTGATATGAACCAGTGGAGGTGGATGCAAGAATACTTGTGGATCTGTAGATTTGGCATCTGGATTCAATTAGCTCTCACTGTCAAATATGTAAAATAAAAATGCTAACACAAAAACTAGCTTAGACTGTAAGTGAACAGAAAACCCATCTGCTGATAGGAATACAATCATTACATTGAGTTTAAAAAACATTTAGATTTTTGACTACAGAAAAAAACACATGAGTTATTGAGAGTCACTGGGAAATGTGTGAACTTCATAAACATGACCAACAAAATACTTCCATTGATTAAGAATTGCAGTTTCATAAAACTGCAACTTGTGAGAGACAGATTAAAAATATTCAGAATTTATCTTCACTTCACTGGATGCTAAATAAATATTAAATCTCCAAACTAAAGCAGCGATAACCCTGAGGACATCACCAGGGTTAATTTCTCAGGCTTTAACAAGCTCCCTCCCTAGAGCTACAGAAGACGTTACACAACTTTGTTTTCACAGGGTGAGTAGTCCTCCCCATGACGTACAAACTGGTTTATTTTCCTTCAAATCCGTGGGATGCCCCTTTAAAAAGGTAGTGACACAAATCGCTCTTCTCTCTCCACTTCCAAGTGATTTTTTTTTTAGAATGCAGCGGATGAAAAATGTTCAGGTGTCAATCAAGGGCTCCTGGAAACAAAGTAAAACAGTAAGGTTAGGTTAAAACATGATCTGCACATTTTACAACATATGCAGAGACAAGATATCTAGTGTAACCATAGTCAGACACAAAAACAAGGTGGTATGGTATTGGAAATATAAGACATGAATAATGTAATAACATACAAAATGTATAACATACATTTTGTGGGTCCAGTCCATTCCAGTGGTAGTGGCGAATGAGTGAATGTGTTAGGCTAGCAGCTATACAGAGTATCAAACAAACTCCTAACAGACACAAACTGGCTTCAAACAGGTGCCGCACTGCCACGCTCTGCTCCTCCTAAAGAACGAAAGTAGAGAATGAATGACAGGATGAAAGGCAGTATCTGTTTCACAGCTGAGTCATGCTGTTCACGTGTGACACGCTGTACCTGTGTTAACATGACTGTGAGTGTAGGGTCATTCTTTGAGTGTAGACTGTAGCAGGTCTGGTCTGTAGCCAGCTGGTTGCTCGCTTCCACGTGGATGAGTGAAATGTTTTTCTCAGATGCAGGGCACTCTGGTGGAAGTCTTCATTTAAGTATACAGCATGAAAAGACACAATAAATACTCATTCATCAGTGGACATACATTCTGTTTATGCACCTAAGTATTTGTTGATTTAAATTAAGAAGGTTTGAGTGTGGATGAACCTACGGGATCATGGGCAGGAGGTGTGTTGGGGCACTGATGTTGAGGCAAGTGTAGGTCTCATTTCCAGACAATAACTCTAGAGTCACATAAACAATCTCATTGCCTGGGGAGTGAGTAAAACAATCGATCAATCAGAATGTATGGTTATACACACACTTTTACTTACAAACAAAACCAATGTACTGCAATACCAACCTCCAAGATGTAACTGACTGGCTCTAAAGGCAGTGTGTAAACCAAGGTCTTTCAGAGAGCCACTGTTTGAGTTCACTGTCACATCCAGAGGAACCTTGAGACATAAAGTGGTGAGAGAAGGAGTCTTTGTCGAGTTAACTGAAGGTGTGTCCCCATCCATCAGAGGTGAGGGGACGGGCGAGACAAGCTCAGATAAACTTGCGTTGGCTTTCACACACAGCTGGAACTGTGATAAGGAGGACAGTAGATGGTTCCAGTCCTAAAAGAAGAACCAAGGGTTTGATTTGCACATGAGTATCAACTCAGGATACACAGAAACACAAGCATACATGCTGCACAACAGTATGCTTCATTTTGCAAACAATAACTTATGTATTCGCAGATTGCATGGTTGAACATCGGACAACTTCCATTCTCAGACATGAAATGAATAAAAGAGTCCTTACCTTTGCTGTGTCAGGGTTAGGCAGAGTGTGAGTGAGGCTGTAAGAGCTGATGCAGATGAAGGAGAAAGCTAACGTCAACAAGCACAGGAAAAAGGTAACCGCTGGAGGATTCTGTGATACATAATCTTTAAGGTTGGTCAGCCAGAAACCCATCATCAGACACCTGCACCAAGCAAAGTAAGCAAACAGTTACTTCATTTACTAAAGTTTTAACAGGTTGAGGACACAGTCAAGAACTTAGTCCTGGGCAGAACTAAAACTAAATGATAGCAACCTTAAGCCTAACTGGTTCTAGTTATCTCAAACACCTGAGTGACACAATCCTAGGTTAGAAAACAGCACAACAAAGCAGACAAGTTAACCTCAGACAGCAGATACAGTCAAGCACAGAGGCTTAGTTAAATAGTGAGTAATTTACTATTGTACATTTGATATTTTATAGATATATGTTATATATATATACTGTTGTATATTTCTGTTTTTACAAATATCATAAGTCATAGAGTGTGGTCTATACATACTCTGTAAAGTGTCCTGAAATAACTTTTGTTATGATTTGGCACTGTAAATAAAATAAAATTGAACTGAAATATATGTTACCTGTATAATATTGTTGTTGTTAAGTATGTTGTTTGTATCGCTGGAGTTTGCAACGAAAACAATTTCCCCCTGGGATCATTAAAGTATGTCTGATTCTGATTGAAGTATTTAGCTTAATTTCAAGTAATCCAGCAGTAAAATACCCAGGAAGTCACCCAGTAAGAAACAGATCATTTCGGAGGATTAAACAACACACACAGAACTTTTTTAACTTGTTCTTTGGGTGAATGTAGGCTACCTTTTGTTCTGCATAATGACATGGGACTTCAAACTGTCATATGCCTTGTGACTGTGAATTTCCAAAAACAAGGGAGGCTCGGAAAACCACCTTTCCGCTGATGTTTGCAGTTCAACGGATAGCATGCGTTTAGATTATCGTTAGCTACAGAGCAAACAGGAGACGTGTAGCTTTTCTGCAGCATTGATAAAGTAACGATACTGCAACGTTAACGTTAGGTTACTTGAACGTAATGTTGCTAACCAACGTGCTGAAAGATAACCTCCTACCTTGAGTTTGAGCAGTGTTTTCTGGTCACGACGCCAGCTTTGGTAAATACCCGAGTTTCTTGACGGTAAGAAAACCGTAGTTCCACATTAGGAGGTGTTTAAAGTTCAGTTAAAGCGGCACAAAGATAACAACACGACAGCGCTGTCAATTTACGAGAGTACGCTGCCATGACGACCAGGCTCTGATGACGAGGGACCACGTGACCGACACCCAAACTGCTACCGGACTTTAAAAAAAATGATTATTAGTATTAGTTTTATTATTATCAATGAATGTAGTGTTATTTTGAGTTACATCGCTCATTTAAAAATATTTCCATTAAACAGGGTTCGTGCTTGAAATCCTTGAAAATGCTTGGGTTTTAATTTTGTGTTTTCAAGGTTTGAAAAGTTCTTGAATTTTGGATAAAGTACTTGAAAACGCTTGTATCCACATTTCTTTCATAACAAATAGCTATAGAATATGAATGTACTTACATATCTTAGCCTTCTGATATTGAGAAACCTTTTTGGGGTTCATAGCGTAATGTCATGTATTTTAACTTGATTTTAATAGAAAAAACAAATGTGAAATAATCATTTTTAATACTTATATGTATTCGTAGAAGTATGTAATTTAACACAACTGTAAGGTGCTGGAAAAGCTTGAAAGTGGGCCTTGAAAGTGCTTGAATTTGACCTCGGAAACGATGTACAAACCCTGATTAAACAATGAAAGAAGTAAAAGCGCCCCTCATACTTTGCTCATTTTCATTTTTTTTTATAATTTTATATTTAGTTTTCCAGTTTAGTGCTCAAGACATAAACAAACCTATGCTACACAGTCGGACATTGCACAAGCAGAAGTAAAGAGCAAAGGACTACATCGCTGCAGAAAATATGAAGTTTTTGGGGATTTTTACTTGGAAATTTTTTTTAGCACCTGTTTAGTTTTAAGCCCCTTCCCGTAAAAGAAACAGTCTGCTTGTTAGTCAGCATTTGTCTCTGCAGTGTCATTGTAGCTGGGAATTTTCTCTATATTAAGTAAAGTTGTGACATCACAAGTCCTGACAGCACAGTTTCTGAATATGGGCTGTGTGCATTTCTCTGTGCATTGAGCATTTTGATACTTTCAGTAGTTATAACACCTCGACCCGCTCATGGACCTTCTTTATAATAACTTACAAAAGACACTTTTGACAATATGGGACCTTTAAAATTACATTTGTTTGTTTTACATGTTTAACAGAATTACAGTACATAGTGCAATTTAAGACTGAAATTATTTCTTTGAAAAAAAATATCTTGGCACTTTATTCAGAAAGATGTATTTTTAAAAAATCATACAATGCATAATATCAGAATTATTCAAAAATATATTGAATTCCTGATCAAGACTTATGACACATATTTAGCAAAGCTTGCAAAACAGATGTTATCTAATGCTGAAGCACTTTACATTAGCAAGGTTGTTACAGTAAGTGGTTGTTCATATTGCCTCATGGTCAAAGCTCTTTTTTACCTTATGCGCTTAATTTACGCAAATAGTGCATTACTGTAATACTGCCTGAATATTATTGCCACTCTCCTGAGAATCAACAACATGACTATTTTATTCATAAAAGTCATCATTTCCCTTTTTTCAAAACTTCAAACAGCGGGCAGTATTTACATTGATCATGCCACTTGTATATACTGCCTAGTAACAATTAAGGAGTCCAGGTGACTTTTATAGGCTTGAATGCCCAAGTATCAGGGTGCCCCATGTGCACCAGGTCTTTGTAAGGGGACGTGCTCCACTGGAAGGGGGGCAGCTGGTCCCATGTTGGCCCGCTCACTGCCACCATCCCATAGTCATGAAACATCTTGTAGGAGGTCATCTGCACAGGAAAGTTAGTTTCAATAACACATATAAAAGATTTGGGGAGCATGAAGGAGTAAAGTATGAGCAGAGAGATGGGTAATGGCAAGAAATGAAATGAGAAATATTAAAACCTTCATGTCTGTTCCTCCATGGGACCTCTGCCGTAAGGCGCCAAACGGATATGTTCCGTTAGCTGGGTTCAGGTCAGAACGGGCTGAGATAGAGTTCTCTCCATTCGTGGGTGGATCACAGCCTTCACACTTTGACAACGGGTCTTCCTTGAAGTTATTATACCTGAGGAAGGACGCCGCATCTCATAAATACATTTGTTATTAGCATAAAATAAATATATAACATTTAAGTTTGCTCGTACCTCATAAGGCGGACCATTGAGTCCACATCTGTGACAGCTGTCTGGTTTCTCCTGAATATCTGAGCCCGAGGATTCATTTCCAGGGAGAACCACGGGCCGAACTCCTCAACCAGCTCATTGCAGCCACTGGCATTGAATATGTCCACATAGTAACTACATGTGGACAAAGTATAGTTTTACATTTACCACAATTACAGCAAATGTAACCTATAGTATATGTTACCATAAAACTTTCAAACTAGATACTTACGGTATGTTGTAACTTGCCCAGTACCCTTTCTCCAACAGCTCCTGAGTTTTATCAGTGTAAACAACGAGTCCCCTGCAGCATTAAAATATTGGAAAAGCTCATTTTATATGATATGTTTAGAAGTCATATATACAAATAGTGACAATCTTGCATTTTGATTAAATATTTGGTGCAAAGACTTACGGAATTTGCTCCAGCACAACAAAGAGCTCCTCTTTAATGTCAGTCATGCCTGGAGTGAAGTGGTTATAGTCCACAATCATCCACTGGTTGTTATATCTAAAACCACACACATACACACAGAGTTCAAACTGAGCATACAAGCTTTAACCTACTATCGTCACTGACTTGTATTCCTTTCATTTTATTGTACATTAATGAAGTAAACGATCAGAATTTCACAACAAACACATGAGAGCCTGGTGACCACATTACAGCCGTATGACCCAACTGACTTCTCATGTGACTCCTTATTATCAATGATCTTTTTTGCTTTACCAATATCAATTCACACGGCAAGGCGGGTTTATTTATAGAGTACATTTCATACATAGAGCCAACTCAAGCTGCTTTATGTTATGAAATTTAAAAAAAATAGACAGGTACAAGAAATAAGTGCATAAAACTCCTTTTTTTACATAGCGAAGTTAAAAAGACACAGTCTAAGGTCTAAGGTCACACACAAAATCTTATCTAATCATGTAACTGGAATTTTGAACACAGGACAAACAAAGAACAATACACAGCCTAGACAAAGTGGTGATAACACTTGTCAAAGGGTCATGAGAGACTGTTTCTTTCTCTTTTGCAAAACTCACGTTCCACTGTTGTACTTGCTGAATATCTCGGCCCACTCCTTGCCTGTAGTAGCCAGTCGATTAGCCACAATATTCCTTAACCACTCCATGACGGTTCCTGTGGGCTGAACGAACTTCCAGAGGGCAGGGTTGCTGTTGCCAATGGTGGTTTCCAATGTAACCTGGATAATAGATTAAAAACAAGAAACTCAATTACCAACACATTTAAAAGACTGCAGTTTATTCTTAACACTCAGTTCCATTATGTCGAGTGCGGGTACACTAAGTTCTCACCAGACCACTACTTAGGATATAAAAGTCATCTCCAGAGAAGATCGATCCAGGATAAGAGGAGAACGCCTGAGTTCCTCCAGGAAGAAGATCCTCCTCTGAAGAAATAAATGAATAAATCAAGTACATAATAAAGTTCAGAATAATCTGTATTCACATCATAGACCTCAACAACAGTCAGTCCATTCCTGGGGCTTCAAACTGGGAAACAAATTATGTTTTTGAAACAGCTTTAAATGTGAATCTGGAGCCAGTAGTTTCGCTTTAGACTGGAAACACGGGGAAGGAGCTACCCTTTCTTTATCCAATAGTGACAAGAAGCTCTCTGAAACTCAGTAATTATATCCTTTTGCTTTAACCCTTATAAAAATCAAAGTGTAAAAACAAGGAGTTGTGGTTTTATGTGCCAGACTATTTCCTTATTTCTTGTTGTCACAGTGAAACCAGCCTAGCTGTGATCTCTTCATCTAACTCTCACCAAGAAAGCAAATAAGCATATTTCCCAAAATGTTGAAGTATTCCTAATGTGAGTAATGAGGGACAGACGCTGTCCTGAACAGACGACACACTTGCATCAGTAAACTACCTGAAGGTGAAACTCTGAAAGCAAACATGTATTTCTTCATGATGCGCAGCATGGCCTGGTACTCGTTCCACGTGTCATGTGAAACCAGCAGCTCCTTATTGTTTGGCAGCAGCTTAATGAGAGCAGAACAGGAGCCAGATCCAAGAGGTCGAGTCTGGCTGGATCTATTCAGAGCTGATTCCAAGTCCTCCAGATCCCCGCCCAACTGGAAAAGTCTGTTTGAACGAGAGCAGGAGAGTCATCGTATATGATCTCAGAAACATGTTAAATTATTATATTTATTAATAAAAGAAATTTGGAGATAACTTACAGGAAGCCAAATGGGTTGAAGGAAAACGACCCTGTTGGAAATGACAGCTCGTCATTGTAGCTGTCCTCCAGACCCTTCAGCTGCAGCAGAGCCAGACGCACCTGACAAGCAGAAAATTATTGAGAAACATGTTATTTATGGCCCGTCAACATTATTTGTTTCCATGCAAGGAATTGTATTCATCCTAAAAATGCTTCTTGAGCACCTGGTGCCAGTAGGGAGAACTGGGCTGCTTCTCTGTTTGCTCCTGAACCCACTGCTGATTGGTTGTGATGAAAGCCTTAAGGCGCTCGCAGTAACCAGATTCAGTCGTGAACGGCCCACAGTAATTCATAAGCGTGTTCATCCAGTGCTTATAAATGAGCTAAAAAAAACATACACAAAGTCTTTGGATCAAATCAAATGTTCAGTGCATAAACTGCTGGGTAAGTGGAGCTCAAACAGGCGTGGGGCACGAAGCTGACCTGAGATGTGACTGCAGCCTCCACTGCACCGGCGGCATACGCCTGGATACTGTCATTGTACTGACTGCTGGTAGTGATCTCCAAGAAAGACCAGCTGAAAAGAGCACATGAGAATAAATGAAAAAGATTAAACATATTATATGTGTGCAAGCTCAAAAGAGTGCAGGTTTGGCGGACTTTTATTATCGGTGGCACTCAAAATATATGATGAATAATTCCCTGTAGGTGAGATGACGGAGAGAGGCCACAGGTGTTTATGTATTTTTTCACTTCTCTCTTTGTAAAACCAGACATGTAGTATCAGTAAGTTCATGCATTTACTAGTCTCAATATGCTCGGCCTGTGGCCTTTTGTGGGTTTACTAATTATGGCTTATGGCTATCTTGACCTCTCTTGACCTCTCCTGTCACATGTTGCACTTTTGACCTCTGTTGTTTTTTTACTTAAAGGTTAAATATGTAGAATCTTCATAAAAGCTAGATATTTTTTTTAAAAGAATACACCCACGGGGCTTTTTGAGGGGTAAAGAATGAAAGTATTGCTTTTCCATAAAAAAATATATTGAGTCTGAATTAAAAAAAAATTTAAATAATGGGTTTGACACAGACTGTATAAAAATGAACGTAGCATACCCGTAGGGTATGACTTTCTGTCATGTTCTGTTTACATTGTACCAGCCAATAGCAGCAGGCATTGTGGATTTCCAGGGTTGTCTGTTGTTTGGCGCAGCTACTGAAGGCTGGCCCCGGTTGAAATGGAGTTTGCCAATCCTGCTGCTGAGTGACCGGAGACGGTCACAAACGAGAGTCAATAGCCAAGCATTCACTGGACTGAGATAAGGAGTTGAACGGCATTAAAACAGACGCCAAATGGCTACATTTCTCCTTGATAGGTAAGCTAACTTTCATGTTTACTTAGCTGTAACGGTAACGGGTAACGGTGAGTCAATCTCCTCTGGTGCGATTTGACTCCGGTCTCCTGTAGGCTACTGGACCAGGTCTGACGAACCTGGCAACCCGACTGAAGGAGTTATATTTTGTTGTTGAGACTACGATCTTGAGACACTAGATGGCGGAGTTCTGCTCTTTCTCCATATTCAACCTTTAACAAGGACCAGGGCTGTTTCCTAGCAACGGAGTTCCGTTGAAAAGCTCTAGTCTGGTTAAAGATCGCAAAAACGGTAAACTCACCCTGATGTTTTGATGTCATCAGTGAAATTTGACCAAGCCACAAAATCTTCTCGGTATCCCTCAATGACAGCCAGCTGCCCGGTCTGTTTGTCAATCACAGCGGTTCGTATTTCAGCTCGAGCAGACCCACACAGGAAACACAGTCCGGATAAAACTGTTAAAACCGAGGAAAGACTTCCAACAGCAAACATCTTGCTCTGCCGGGACGCCATGATTACACGGAGTCACGTGATGTCGCGGGTGACTAGTCAGCTGACAACCCCAGGGATGGTACTTTCAAAATAAAAGACCCTTTATGTCAATCACTTAAACCAGGGGTGGGGAACCCATGCACCTGAGTCTGACGATTCAACCTCTCTAATAGATGGTTGACATCTTTATTTATTTTTTGCTTCGTAGTTGAGGACTTTTTCTAATTTTATGGAACAACTGGGAAAACCTAACATTGACATGATGATATTTCATCATTGTCATGTACAGACACATGTCGCATCTGTGTTCCTTTAGGTCAATTTGATAATTTGGATGATTTAATCATTATTTTTGTATCATTGTTTTGGAAATTGTTTTTCCTGAGGTCAAATTAACCCTTTACGTTGAGATAATGGAAATTGCTTTTATTCCAAATATTATAAAAAACACAAAATAGTACTTACAAATAATATACTTACTTTAAAACATACAAACAAATATCCTTTGATCCAATTTTATGTCAAGTAATTAAATAGTTTGGTGTTTTTTTTCTGTATATTTCCAAAGTCACGTTTTAGGTATTCTGGATGTATAAGAAGGTGTTTGCAGTGCCGTGTTTAACTTTCAATGCTGTTAAGGTAGTCAACAAATACACAGAGTACCTGACATAAAAACTTGAGTAACAACTTTGATTGTGATAATATTCTGGATGTTTAAATTGCTGGGGTCCAACTGACCCCAAGGATAAGGGGTGTTACTAAAATGTAAGGGTAACAGGAGATTTAAACCCCTGACAAGCTTCAGCTGCTTGATAACGAGCAGAGCATTAGAATCAGGTGTGTTAGAGCAGAGAGAAACCTAAAACATGCAGGACAGTGGGCCCTCTAGGAGAAGGGTTCCCCACCCCTGACTTAAACAAACACACATAAGACACATACAACTTTTGAAGCATGAAATAAAATTTTATATAAAACTGTCAAATCCTATTTCTTTGAGGCATCATTCTATACAAAACATGTTTGATGTAAGAAATCATTCATTATAATTAGCTCCGTCTGCACAGGCCACTCAGGTCCTTATTTGTTCACAGTCCTATTTATAAGCCTGTGAATGTTCTCATTCGTCCAGGTCATCGTTATCCTCAAAGCAATTTCAGTCAAAAGCAACTGAAAAACCCTGGTCAGTGTTCTGCCGAGGCTTCGACAGAGACAACGGTGTTTGGGGAAGTTCAGTCCTTCGGTTCCCCTCCAGTTTCCATCGTTTCCAGAATCCCCTCCATCACTTCTGCCCTTCGCTGCTTTTTGGTGGCCACTGTCATGGACGATAAATAACATGAAAAACAAAAATAAATTAATAAACAGCGTGGTTGTTTCCCTTTCTGTATATTGTTAGAAAAGTTGATGGATCCACCATGAAAATGTTCAGCCGTTTTCCTTCTTAACGTCTCTACGGTTTCCTCAGCATCGGCCCACTCGAGCACAAGGCGTCTCCCGTACAGATGGGTGCTGTGGCACAGTGCAGCAAATGCTTTCTGTAGAGATAAAAGGGCATAGTATTTATTATCACAATTAATTAAGCGCTAGTGGTCAGCAGGATTTCCTAAATACATGTCTGAAAGCTTACAACACACACAAACCTTAGCGTCCTGTTTGGTGATGAAGTCAATAAAGCCAAAGCCTCTATGATTCCCTGAACCAGCTGCTTTCTTTGGAAGACGGACTGTCTTCAGCTCACCAAATGTACTGAGAGGACAGAGGGAAGAAATCATAGTGTTATTAAACGATCTCACAACAAACCTTCTCCACACATAGAGCAAATAAAAAATACTTGTGTGTGTATGTGGCAACTACCAGAAGAGTTCTCGGATTTCCCTGACAGTGGCTTGGAAGGGGACGTTGCGCACAAGGATCTTGGATCCTGTCTGTTTCTTCTCGTCTTGCTTCTTCTTGCGTGAAACCTCAGTAGTCCTGCAGAGAGGGAAAAGGACTGAGTAAGTAGTGACAACACAAGGGACGTTTATATGCTAAACTGCAGGCTAAATTATGCCCCACAAACAGTTGCAGTCAACTTTTGAAATAATGAAAAACTTTTACCAATAAGTTACATTTTAATGCACATTTCAGCTGATAGATACCAATATTTTTAGACTGATGCAGACGTTCCCATGCACTTAATTAACTGTCCTGTCTTCTTACTTAACACTTACCTTTAATACACTTGCAATTACGCAATATCTTATATTACAGATGTGAATCCTTTGTAAACTTAATTAATGGACCACCTTTTTAATTCTTCCCCACATTCGAAGTTCACTAAAACGCTTCTGATGAACATCTTACCTTGTGGCTCTCTCAGAAATCTTCAGCTCCAGTTGGTGATCATCCACAGTACAATGCTGGTGGATGGTCGAGAGAATTAATAAACTTCAGCCAAGAACCAGGTTGTAGAGAAAGTTTGTGAGAGTTTCAACAAGGAAATGGTGAGAGTACCTGTAGTTGCCTCAGGGCTTTCTGTGCTGCCTCTGCTGTCTGATACTGAACAAAACCGTAGCCCATGGACAACATCTTGCCTGGAAATCAAACCAACATTGTAAAGGTGGTTGTTAACTCTGATTCAGAGATCAAAAAAACACAAAATATTAATAATATTAATAATAATACAGACTGAAAATAAACAAAATACAGAAATGATCTTCTAATAGAATCCCATGTGTTCAAATCATATTCTTTTTTCTATACCTAAGTATACGCTGTTGTGCTACATTTACATATGTGAAAGATCCTGCTTTTAATGTTTGGCACCTGTTTTATCTTTCTTCTTGGAGACGGTGCAGGACGTGATCTTGCCACATTTGGAGAACGTCTGCAACAAATGAAGAGAACAATATTAATCATGCTATGATCCAACCCTTACTCAAAACATAACGAGTGTTGAATTTATGAATTCACCCACCTCCTGTAGTTTCTCCTCGGTCGTGCTGAAATTAAGATTCTTAATGAAAAGTGTGGAACCAGGAGCAGCTTCCTCCTCCTCTTCTTCTTCTTCTTCTTCCTTTTCATCCTTCTTCTCTTTTATTGCTTCCTCTTTTTCTAATACTTGGTAGACAGAACCAAAGATATGTTGGTTATTCCAATTATCAATTACTAATTAGTACTAAAATTGTGTATTGTAGGTTTATAAGTGGATTAAAGGATTAATTCACCAGGTTGAGGTTTGGCCACAAACACCCCCACAGGCGCCCACTCCAGATACAGGGGAATGTGATGGAACTATGGATTTCAGAGATACAGTCAGTGCAGTACAAGCTTTTACAGTGCCTCAAACATATGCTGCACCTGCAGGTTTTGCTTGTATAAAGCTATACACACCTTGCTGTAGGCCAGCCGAGTGAAGGCTCGTTTCGCCTCAGTTGGCTCGAGGAACTCGATGATGGCGGTGAGGCCTGAGGGTGGTAGCAGAACTCGGCCCAAAGAGCCATGAGGTGAAAAAAGCTCCTCCAACTCTGATGCTGTCACTCCAGCTGGAAGGTTTTTCACCAGGATCACAGTTGTACTCCTCGCTGCCGCCGCCTGTACAGCAGGGGAAACCACTTACGTAACTGGACTGCGATCACTGTAAATAATTTATAGACAATTTAACAACAAGTAAATGTGAGTTTGTATCACGCATACCTGACTAAAAGAATCCAGACTGACACCATTGTCTAGTAGAAACTGCCGAGTCTCTTGAACGATCTGCGTCTCTCCCAGAGCCATCCTCACTGCAAGACTTCCCTTTGACTCCTGCAGAGAGAGGGCAAGGACCAGAAGTATGAAGAAAAATGAATGTGCACGTAATTCACATGTTGATGTAGCTGCAAAAGATGAAAAAGTAGATGGTCACAAACACAAGAGCCCTCTATCCCCACAAAAATTTAAGTCAAAAGCAATTGGACTTGTTGTTTGTCTATGAAGACGTTTCACCTCTCATCTAAGAGGCTTCATCAGTTCATGTACACATCTGACCAGGCTGGGACTGGTCCAACTATCTGGTGTGAGATCCAGGTATTTAACCTCTACAGAGGGCGTGCACAAGGCCGGTGATGTCACTGGAACCCTTCGTGCTAACGACCGTCATTAGGGTGGCAGTGGTTGGTGGGAAGTCGGTTTCGACTTTGTTAGTGCTCTACTGAGTCTTAATGACAGTCTTTGGACGAAGTTCAAAGCCTTCTCCTCTACCTCCTCCATGTATAGATTTGCCACAATAGGTGATACTGGTGAACCCATGGCACAGCCGTGTTGTTGTCTGTAAAATTTGCCATTAAACTGGAAATATGTGGTGTTGAGGCACAAATCCAGAAGTTGGCAAATGTGGTCTGGTTTGAGATTTGTTCGGTTGTTTAAGGAGTTGTCCTGTGTGAGCCGCTCTCTTACTGTGGCCAAAGCCTCCATGGTTGGAATACAGGGGAACAAGGAAGTCACGTCGTAGGATACCATGGTTTCATCTGGATCCATTTTTAGGTCTCGGACTTTGTTCACAAAGTCTATAGAGTTTTGGATGTGGTGTGTGGTGTTGCCCCACAGTGGTGTCATGATATTGGCTACGCGCTTGGCAATGTTATAAGTGACCGAGTTTATGCTGCTGACAATGGGCCTGAGCGGGGCCCCTTCTTTATGAATTTTTGAGAGTCCATATAAGCAGGGGGTTGATTCCTGGGGATAGAGCCTGTCATATTGATCTTTGGGGATAATGATGACCTGGAAAAATATTCACAGCCCTCTCATTCATTTGAATAGGAAAGCTGCGTCACTTTAGCATGGGAAGCCAAATCAGAGGACCACCGACATCTGTGCGGCGATCTCCAATATGCACCTTCTTAAATGTTCAACACAGCCCAAAACTGTCATATGCCATATTAAATAAAGATTGTATAGTTTTCCTCCTCATTACTGAGATGCAGGAGTCCAAATTTTGAGGAATGAACCAGGTCCAATGCAGGAATGTTTTCGGTCTAAAGAAGAGGATGAGGCGTTACTCACGTGGTCCAGGACTTGGCTTTTTGTGGTGTTGTATTTTTCAGCAATGGCATCTGCCACTGCACTTGTGCCCAGAAACAAAGTGTTCCAGTTGTGGGAGCTAGAAGGAAACATTACATCAATAAGAGGAATGAGGCACTGCTCATGTTATTGAGCAGACACAGAAATAAAATGATTCTTCCTTATGAGTAAATAGAGTGGCGAAGTCCCGTCCCTTCCGCTAGACCCCCATGGGACCTCTGAGATTGTTAAAAATGAATGGGTCTCAATGCAGATAATTTAAGTACTTGCTGGTCTCAATCGATCCATTCCCTGAATTAGAAATATGTTGTTTGTGGATTTAAATGATCATTTTGCATGTCAAGAGTTTGACTGTTTATAGTGCAATTGTTCCATTTCATTCTGTAGAGAAAACACATGTGAAAGACTTAATGTAATGTCAGGTATGTGATGTCACGGCATCACCCTTTCTTACAGTGCAAGTTAAACTCTCCACATGCCCCGACTTGTAATGGTTTTCAACCCTTACGATACTATTATCCTCTCCTTGGAAAAAAGTGATGAAGTGGAGCAGAGATATCGCCATGTCTGTAACAGAGTTCCAAGCGTAAGTGGTGACATTTATCATTTGCGTCGAGAGCAGCGAAAAAAACCTGCCAATATCAAACTTCTTCATGATAAATCGTAGGGTTTTTTTTGGATGAAAACCACAAAAACATATGTGAAATTTATGGCACAATTCAATTGGGACTAGAAAATCATTTGTATTGGCCATAGGTTTTGCATCAGAAATTCATATTGAGGTCCCATGAACCAGAAATACAAAGGCGGAACTTCACCACTTTATACAGAGAAGCCACAAAATAAGAGGTTTAATGTGATTATATACCTTGAACTTGATGCTTTATTTTTAGCATCTTTTTGCCGTTTGTAAGATGAAGAGCCGGCACCACCAGCGTCTGAAGAATCAGTCTTTTCTTTCTTCACTGTGGAGGGAAGCAGGTGAAGCATTCTGCCCTAAAAGCACGAGAAAATCAATGTTTTTAATCAGCCTCCGTTTCATTTGAAGAGGAATTTGTACTACCCAGACGCCATTACAGGTCCTGTGGTGTAGAGAGGAATCTCATACATCAGTTGGAGATCAAATACCTGAAATATATGTCCGTCCAGCTGAGCCAGAGCTGTCACGGCATTCTCTGGTATCATGTACGTTATGAAAGCGAATCCTTTAGGTTTCTTGGTTAGGTTGTCAATAGGGAAGAGCATCTCAGATATAGGACCTGTAAAGATTGTAAAATTATTATCACCGCAGAGGAGACGATTGAAAGCCTGAATGAACTTGTGTGCGTATGAAAGTTGTTTTTAATTCACCGTGTTTAGCAAATAGCTCTTTGATCTCTTCCTCTGTGCAGGTGTAAGGAAGGTTCCTGATGAAGAGTCGACCTGACTCTGCGACATCTTCCTCCTCCTCGTCCTCCTTGAGCTTCCTGGTGAAGTTTCTGTCAATTTCTTTGTCCTTTCTGTCTCTCTTGCCCTTAAAGGCATCCACACGGAAGACCTCAATGTAACGCCCGCCTGAAAACACAGAGGCATGTCACCGTCACTCAGAAACAGTCCATTTAACATACAAAATAATGACACAAATGTGAGAATAGGAGATAATATGCCTCACCTATGTAATCTTTGTTCCTCTTCAAGGCCTTTTCCACCTGTTCATCAGAGTGCAAGTCCACATATACATAACCTGAAGCACAAACATAAGACACCAGTGCAGATTAATGGGGTTGTACACAGTCAACATATTTATAACATATGGGAAACTATCTAGCCACCAGATATGGGTCATACAGGACAATACATCTATATCATATGATCTATTGTTAGTGTAAATTATGCTGAGGAAAAACAGAAGTACATTAAAAAGGCTTTCAATAATATACCTGTTCTATTTCCGCTTTCGTTCTTCCCAATTCTGATAGCTGCAGGCTTCAGCGGTGTCATGAACTCTCGAATTTGTTGCTATTGATGTCACACATAAAAAAATACGTTGGTGTAATAGATGCAGACATCAACTATACAGAACATCTTTAAAGAGCCTCTGAAGCTCTTCTTCACTCACCTCTTTTACATTGAAAGGGACTCCTCTCAGCTTCACTGTGAACTCTGTCGTTGGCTCCGTCTGCAACAAACAGATGTGGATGTAAACCAGAAAACAAACACTCTGCTGTATTCAACAGTAATGTGCAGGTGTGCAGGTGAAAGTCACCTCTTGCTTGGCAGTTTTCTTCTCTTTGCTCTGCTTCTTATCCTCAGAAGAAACTGAGGTCTTCGTCTTTGATGTGGTTTCTCTGTCCCCGCTCTCATAGGCGCTGTCTGTGTGCTGCACAGGAACACAATCTTCATCTTCTTCATCGCCCTCTTCGTCAACATCCTTCCCTCCACTCTCCTCCATGGTGTCGTCTGTCTGGGCCACCTTTGAGCGTAGGTAGTCCATATCTGATAAGCCAGACTTCAGCGCTTCTTTTGTGGCACCTGAAAGCAACGACAATATGTAGACCAATCAATCACGCACACCCACTTTCCTTTCTTACTTTTCCCACTCATATTGTTTATTTCTGAGCTTGTTATGCGAAACATTTGTAATATAGTAATAAATGTATTCATTATTTGTCATTGAGAACTGTAACCAGTACATAATGTTCATTAATCTGTTGTATCCTATTTCATATATTTATTTCACTGTATATTGGGGATCTCAATCACAAAAAGGTTGTGAGTAAGGTTTTATTTGATGCCATACCCATCAGTTGTGTCCCAGTTCAGGGGCTGAACTCTACAAAAGGACGTGGCCCACAAACATGGGACCTTGAAAAGACTGAACCAACTTCTCCTCCAGAGACCGTAAAATCAAACATTTCCAGGTTTCGTAATAAAAAGTTGCATGAAATGCCATAAAATGTTTAAATAATGGAAGTAAACTAGGGAAAGTGTTGCTAAGTTAACGAACACATGATTCTGAAATGACAGTTAGTGCACCTGGTTTATGGTAAATGTATACTTTAACTCAGTGTAAATCCCCCCCAACATAGGGACACTGCTTTCATCTACCTTCACTAAGAAGGGACCGCCATTACCAACCTTCATCTTCATCAGCATCTTCCTCCTCCTCCTCTTCCTCCTCCTCTGACTGGTCTGAATCAAAGTTGAGGTAATCATCCGAAGGAACCTTCTTCTTTTCCTGAGCCTTCATCCGTCCGCTGTCAGGATCCGTTGTTTGCTGCTCAGTGTCATTCGACCAAGTCGGTGCTTGGCTTCGATTCTTATGTACCGACAGAAACTCCTTGAATCCCTGGTCCTCTTCCAGCTGACACACACAACAAGCAGACACACAGTGATTGAAACGGCACATAAACGCACCGTCACAGTCATTGATAAACCTGAGAGTCATAAGTGCATGACAAAATAATCCTGCAATTCCTTGAAACTATAAATAATCACAGGTAGTTTAATGTAGAATGAATTAAATAGACTGATGGCCTGACAAGTCTATGGAATAAAAATGTAAATTATGTACATACTAACATTTCATTGAGGCTGTTTTAGAGCTGGATATCAATTTATTTATTTATTGTTGTTGTTACAAGTGTATGTGTACAGTATCATTCGAGAGTTATGGTACCTTTGATACCTTATTATGATAAATATTATATAATTAACATGCTTTTCTAACTCTCATTTCATTTAGCAGCTAAAGTTCTCAAATGGTAAATGTTTAAAAATTTGATTTAACTCAGGAACTTTTTTATTACAGAGTTACCAAAGAACATTATGAATCTATCATATGCACAGTTGTCTTTACACTTTGCTATGTGCACATTTTGATTGGTACCAAAGACATTTATCCACATTCAGGTTTTATATAATTAACATTTACCCTGACACATTTACTCACATTTCCAAGTGCGTTGTTGCTTTCCTTTTTCTGGTTCTTTTTCTGTAGACAGAAACATTAACACATTATTATTGAAGTGACAGTGCTGCAGAACGTAACGTTATTCTCCACTGCAGGTACCTTTTTTACGTCAGTGTCAGCAGGAATGGATGTTTTTTCTGGGGCTGAGCTCTGGGTGTGTTTGCTCCAGGCTCTTGCTTTAGTGGGGTCTCCAAAGGCCTTACACATCTCCACCTGGAACACACGACAATGCAGGACAAAGCTGTCATCCATGATGGGGAATGACTCCTACCCCCTATAGGAAACTCTAACAGCACTGGAGAGCTCCTTCAATGAGGGACTGCTTCACCCAAAGTGTGTGAAGGAGCGTTATCGCGGGTCTTTTTTCTTTCTGCAGCCGTCAGACTCTACAACCAGCACTGCTCCCAGCAGACCACACACACCAAAACAATAATAATAATAATAATAATAATAATAATAATAATGACAATAACTGCACTACAATGTTCACCAAATGGGTTCACTTCACAGTGTGAAATACTTAGTTCAGGTGAATTTTAGTCACAATGTGAAATACTAATATTTCACTCTGTTTTACTGTAAATTTAAAATATTTTAAAATATTGTATATATTTTTTATTCTTATGTTTTCTATTTCTCTGTGTTTATGTTGTTCATATTTTTCTATTTTTTTCTATAACTTGTAGTTTCTTATTGATGCTTCTTCTATGTTGTAAATAAGGAAATTTCCCTTTTGCGGGACTAATAAAGGAATATCTTATCTTAACCATGGGGTTCACATATGGAAATTAATAATAATAATAATAATTTATTTATTTATATAGCACCTTTATTTTATGTTAAAAAAGTTTATAAAGTGCTTTGACAGCAAGAGAAAATGCAAAAGCACAGAGAAATCCATACACATGTTTACATATATACACAGCAACAAGGCAAGATAAACGATGGTACACTTTTAACAAACAGTGAAAACAACAACAACAACAACAACAACAACAAAATTAACAGATGGGAAGGTGAAAAGACAATAAAAACATAAAAAGACGACATCACTTTAAAGCAAGTCCAGAGAAGTGATTTAAAGAAGCCACTGGTGGTTGACTGCAGCCATACCGTCACTCTGGATGTGTCCACGAAGCTCTTGTTGAAATGTTTCAGGGCGCTGTTCGCATCTTCCTCCGCTTTAAAACCCACAAAGCCGAACTTGCGGAACTTGCCATCCTTGGTGAACTTCAGAGAGCAGTCTGTGACGGTGCCAAAGGCAGCAAACATGGACCTGAACCTCTCCTCCTTCATCTGCACACAACACACACACACACACACACATCCACACACACACACACACACACACACACACACACACACACACACACACACACACATCCACACAACACACACACACACACACACATCCACACACACACACACACACACACACACACACACACACACACACACACACACACTTATTACATCTTCTTCAGGTGAGCACAGCGAAACTACACTAAATGTGTGCTGAACGGGTTACTTACCCCATTAGGGAGGTTTTTAACGATGAGTCTCGACATAGTTGTAGTAGTTGTAAGTCCACTATTACAGCTTTAGCTTGGTTTTTAAAGAGATGTCAACAAACGAGCGTGGACGCTTCTCTAGGACGCCATGTTGAGTGGGAGGAGCCTTCTTCTTCTTCTCTGTCTTTTTTCTTGGCGGTTTGGCAGACAACATTTACCGCCATCAGCTGGTCTGGAGTGAGGATCAAATAACCTCATAACTCACAACCAATCAATTAATACTACATGTGAAATGAATTAAACAAAAATGCAAAAAAAAACTTTATCCAAATGTTCTTGCAAGGAAACATAACTGTTCTTCTCAGTATAAGCACCCCAGGTTGTCATTTATTTCATGTCCGAAGGGAGGGGTGGGCACGCTAGATAACAGAGCAAAGTGGTTTTCTTGACAAACTGTTGCCAGGTGACGTTGTGCTGGCAGGTAAGGGGTCTAACATCAGGGAAAGTGTGGGCTGATGTGTGCTGAGGTTAAAAGCCTATATGTATCCCTCTGCTTGACTGAAAAAACTCTGCCAAACCTGTTTCTTTTAAGTTTTTAATTATATTACTGTTACAGAGATAGTTTAGATTGTGTGGGGTTGTATGAGGTACTTATCTAAAGTCAGTGTATTGCCTACAGTAGATGGCGGTCGGCACGTCCCCAGGTTCGGAGCATAAGGATATCAAAAAAGCTAAGCCCTGTAGGCCTACTGTGCGGTAAATTTCAAAGTCAGAGGAGTAATAATGACTTAATGTTGCTGCTTTCTCATGATAATACCAGAGAAAGCAACATCCACAGCCTACTGATGAAGACAATTAAATATCAGTGTTACTAGTTCAACAACAGATGGCTGCCTTGTTACCACAAAGAGATATCCCAGTGTTCAACAGTAATCCTTTGGAATTTGAGACATTTATTAAAGCCTTTGAGCAATCAACTGAAAGGGAAACTAACAATAGCAAGGACCGCCCCAACTTCCTAGAACAGTTCACTAAAGGACAACCTAGGAGCGTATGGAAAGCTGCCAATACCTGAGTCCCAATCAAGGTTACCAAAAGGGCCAAATCACTGTTCAAGACACATTTTAGCAAGGAAAGTAAAATAGCTTGAGCCTACATGGAAGAGGTTTATGCTTGACCTACAGTTAGGGCTTTGCAGTCTCATGCTTTCTTTTGAAGAGTATGCTGCGGAGAACATGATCAGCATTGAAGAAATGAACATCACATCCAACATACGGATAATAATGATGAAGTTACCTTACAGACTTAGGAGACGATGGAGAGCTGCAGCTTGTAAGGTTACAGAGCTATGTTTCCAGACCTTATTCATTTAATTGGAAAGCAAGTCAAAATACTCTCAGATCGTCTATTTGGAGATATTCATGACTCAAGAGTTGACACCGGCAAAAAGAGATTTACGGTCAAAGTCAGTATAAAGGAAGCAGTTTTGCCTCTGTAGCAGCTGTTAACATCTCTATGGATGTGTGCCATTCAGAACATCATCTGCATTCTTCATATTCAGCTTAAAGAAAAGGAGAGCAAAAACATTTGAGCAACCCCAAGTGCCAGTGAGCAGACATACGCATTCTTGGATCCAGGAAGTACAGCTACTCTTTGAAAACTTGCTGAAGCAGTTGAACTTAACAGGAACCAGGAGAAGAATACTACTTCGCACAATGGGTCAAAGCAAAGTTGTGTCTTGTGATGCATGTAAAGGATTGGAAGTGTGCAAGCCTGATGAGGGGGTGTTGTTTCTTACACCACCTGTCATCTACGGCAAACGACAACTTAAGTTCTCTTACTTGATCATTTTATAATATCCTGGATTTTTGAGTAATATTTAGGGGAAGTATTAATACTTCTACTAATCTGTCCTCCCCAGTTAAAAGATGCACATTTCAATAAACCCTTTGTTCTCCAGATCACATGCCACATTGAAAGGTCAGAAAGCCCAAATGTCAGGCGGTCTAAATATGATCACTTTGAGGTTTTTTGACTGATTAGGAAACACTTTTTCATCATTTGTTCTTTATTGAAAAGTCTCAATATAGCATTCTTTATAAAAGTTAGAACCGGACATTGATCATACCAAAATATTACATTTTTGATAACTTCAATCATGCTGTATTTAAATTAAAGAGATGTATATGACTACCGGGTACATCTCTGAAGTTCAAGCAAGGCACCACCTTTTAAAGTATGTATTTCTATATAATCTATTGTGTTGTGTGTGGACTATAAATCCCAGTGCAGTTACTCATCTTTGTGACATAAATATTGCGAGACATAAAAAAAGATTTAATTGCTCAACCCTGTGAGTCATGGGTAATATTTCACATAACGGTTGATAACAGCGTAGCCCCTGCTCCATCACCACTGCGGGTCTTTCTGTTGTTGGAAAATTGGAACTCATTCTGGATTTCAACAAAGGTTTTGTTCTTGGTTTCAGGAACGACAATGAAAATGTAAATCGCTGTAAAGGAGCAGACGCCAAAGAACACCAGGAAACAGTACTGCTGCAGCCCAATCTGTGCCAACAAAACAGAAAAAAACACAAGTGAGTCCAACACGTTTTTTTAAAAGCCCCATATTGTAAAAAAGTGAGATTTCCATGTCAGTTTTGATAATAAAGCCAAGGTGCTATATAAATATTGTAAAAGTATCAAAACGTTCAATCCATGGGGAAATGCACTCAGTCTGAATTCAGAAATTGTGCCTTTAAACAAGCCGTTAATGGTTAGAGTTGTGATGTCATAGACGCCAGGAGCACAGATGACAAAGACCTGGAAACGCTGACCAGTCAGAGCAGACAGGGTTTTTCATGGAGACAGATGCTAAAGCCCAGTTCAGACCAAAGATATACGATGAAGCTAAACAGTTTTAGAATGTTTGCACGTAAAACGGGCTTGTCTCATCGTGATTCAAACTGGCTGATGTTGTCACTTGCAACTAAGTTTCTGAAGTCCGCAGCTGGTTTTAGGACATAAGGCACGCCATCTTCTGGTTGAGTCAGCTATAAACTGTGAGCTGGTCGAAATGGTAGTCTTGGACTGAGGCTCAACGAGCGAGAGAGAACGCAAAAGAGACAGAGAAAGTGTTGAGCGAACTATAGACACTTTCAAAGTTGTAAACATAAACAATCTAAATGTGTCCAAGATTGATTCCTGTTGCAGTGAATGTGAATCAGCTGACAGGAAGTTAACAAGGACCAAGGCTGTTGCCTAGCAATGGAATTCCATTAAAAATTGACGCGCTGAAATCAAGAACAAAACAGTGAATCAGGGAAATAAAACGGTATTTTCGCAGTTTCATCACTTCTAGCTGCTACTACTGCAACTGTAGCAAATATCTCACTATCTCTGTCCTCATTTATATTTTACGATGCTATAAATTAATTCCAGATACGAAATAAAAAGCCTGAATAGCCAGAAGTTAGAACCGAGGTACAGAGAGTTGTTGCTATGGAGATGATATACAATCTCAGACACAATATTTTCGAACAGACAGTGTGAGAAAAACAATGTATTTTTGAACATTAAAGCATGTAAACATGTTCTAGTAGAAACAAAAAATGAACCAGAAAATGACCATCAAATTTTTCCTAATTTCAAAAGTAACATGTAATGACCAGACATTTGAAAACAAATATGTATTTTTTGGTCACCTACCACAATAAAAGGGAAGACCAGGCCGATGAAGAAGAAACTCAACCAGTTCAATGACCCTGAGATCATGAATGCTGCTGGGCGTGCGGTTTGTGTGAACAGTTCAATGGTCAAGATGTTCGTCACACCACCTTCACAGAAGAATAAGCAACACAAGAAACCACTGTAAGTCATGCCAACCCTCCTGATTTTCCCAGAAGAGTCAATTTACAATGTTACTGTATTTCTGCTAATGATGCGTTTCGAACATTTATTCCTGTTTATGCATAATTACTGCATAAAATATCAATTACATTCTCTAAAATGTGAACATATCAGATTTGGATGGTGTCAGAGCGGATCTGTGCATCCCTATAAGCCCTAAGGCTCTAAAAGTGGACACCAAATGACGTTTCCTGTCCTCCTCAGTGAGTGAGAGTACTAACCACAGAGCGCAGTGGCATGCACAGACTTTCTAAGGGGCAGGGGACTGATGAATATATAAAATAAATTATTAATTAAATGCCAGAGGGCCGAATTATACTGTATTCTTTACTGATAATAAAAGTATGATTCGAAGTGTTTAACATAAAAATGGTGTTGCAGTGTTATTTCTTTGTTATTTTCATTCTTTAAAAGTCACAAGAATGCAGGAAACAAAGTCTCTAAAGCTCAAATCTTTCTGCACACTTTGGTTTCCCTATTTCTGAGGTCTCAAGGTTGGGAAGTATGCTGGTAGTTATAAATGTTGTGCAACAGCAGGAAACAGAAAGAGGAAAAAGTCAGTTACCTGGTCCTAAGCCAAAACTCAGGATAAAAGCAAATACACACGCCATGCTCAAGTATGGTACTACTGCACTGGCATCCTGAGAAAAGCACGCAGAAGAAATGTTAGCACAAGGTAGAAGTCCCATATATGGTTAGATGTAAGACATAGCAATAAATGGTTTGAATATCAGTTTATTCATTTTTAAGTAAGTCACCTGGAAAGAGAGCGTCAGCGTGAATAAAATGCAGCACACGCTCATCAGTGTGTATCCTCCCATGATGAGCATTTTCCTTCCCAGAGACTCAATGAGCAAACCCTGTGAGGCACACAGCATGTCACAAGACCAAAGAGACCCTCCAGGCAAACAATTTAATTTCATTTTGTTTTTAAGGGATATTATCAGTGGTGAAAAGTAACAAAGTACCTTTACTCAGTGAGCTTAAGTACAATTTTAGTATTTACGTTTTGTGCAGCTTTATACTCCACCACATTTACCTGATAACTATTTACAAACAAAATATCAATTTATAAAATATGATAGTACTTTGATCTGCTCCACTTCCACCAGCTGTAAAAAAAAAAAAAAATACTCCTCACATGTTAAAGCACTACTTTAGGAACATTCAGCAATTTTCTACTTTGTTGTTCTGTTTAACTCTATTTCAGGTGCGCTCTGACTTTACAAACTTTATTCCAACGTGTGATGTTTTGATTAGAAAGATCTTGACTGTTTTGACGTTGTGCACCAACCCTTGTTTATGGAGCATGAAGGTACATCACAATTGTAAGAAAGTAATTCACCAAAAAATATAATGTAAAAATCCTACTTACGCATGTTAAAGCTGTGAGGCATTCACAGGCACCAGTGCCGATGGTCACATACGGTATTTTATCAGCGGGAATACCAGCTTGTCTGAACAAGTAATCGGCATAGAAGTAAATCTACAGGAAATATAGACAAACTATTACAAATAACAACTGCTTGCGTCCAAACAATTGTTTAGTAATAGTTAGCTGTTTTTATGTTTTTAAGTCTCTAAAGTTGGCAATATGGACACTGGGGAATAGATTCAACCTTGAGAGAAACAGGACAGAGGATGTTTGAAGACAACTTATCATTATACGTACAGCATTGATGCCGTTCAGCTGTTGTGCAGCATTAAGCAGCAAGATGGTCAGAAGCTGCCAGCGGACACTGCGGTCAGCGAAGAGCTCCCAGGGTTTCTTGGCCTGGAAATCCACTAAATTATTCTTCTCCTTCACCATATCCTCGTGTTCCCTATCAACGCCCGCTATACCGTGCAATTGCTTCAGGGCTGCAGAGGAATAAAACACATGACAAGCACGATTCTTCTTATCTGATCGGACTATGGGTTCCTTTTTTCAAGGAAAACCTCATCAAAAGGCTTCCTGAGTCAAAACATTTCACATTGTTGAGATCAAAATGAGATCACATGTTTAAGCTTCCACATCTCTCCACCTCAGGTGATTCCAGACAAGGGGGTCGGTCTCCTCAACATTCAAGGATACGCTGTCATGTGCACTAAATCAATCTTTGTAGGCTAAAATCACTCACATTTTTATTAAGTAACTGCAGGAGTTGCAGTCTGGATGGATTACTGAATGTTCCTATCATGCACAGGACCCGGGGCCCATAAAGTCAGGGGCCCTGTAATAAAATGTTGATCACAAATAAATGCACAGTGACCCCAAAGAGACCCCAAATTACTATAGGGGGGGGGGGGGCTCTTACATGTCTGTGCCCAGGGGGGCCTTTGTCTAATAATCCGTCCATGATGCAGTGTAACTTTACCTTTCTTACATCCCTCATCATCGCCTTTGTCAATGAGCAGGTAGCGAGGGCTCTCGGGAAACCAGGGCAGGATCAGGAGCTGCAGGAAGGCTGGGATACATGTGGTGGAGAGCAGAATGGGCCAGTACTCTTCTTGGCCCAGCAGCTCTCTGTGAAATCACACAGAGAAGTTGAACCTAAAAATCACGATATAGTATTCAATGTTGTGAACACAGATTCTGCGGAGAGGATAAAACTTTGTGTGAAAATCAAATGACGACAAAGGGAATCTAAATGACTGAAAACAGACACAAACAAGCAAAAATATACACATACCAGCTATGAATGACCCAAAATGACTACAGAGAAAGCCAAAAAGACCAGACGCAAAATGACTAAAAATAGGGGCAAAACGACTAACATCAACCAAAAATGACTAGAATTCCACACAGAGATGCAAGATGACTAAAAATAGATGCAAAACAACTACTAACGACCCCAAATGACTCCAGAGAACATCACAGAGTTGCGAAATGACTAAAAATAGATGCAAAATGATTACAAACGACCCAAAATGACTACATAGAAACATAAATCGACCACATAGAAAAGTAGATGCAAAATGACTTACAGGCTCTCTGGGTTTAGATGCCTTGTACCTGTAAACAGGCCGCGGCCCAGATGCCCATTGTCTCATAATTTGTCCATGTTACCCAGCATTTACTCACTTAAGGCCAATTATTTGTCCGAACAAGATCCCAATTGTGATGAAAATAGAAGTTCCCATTCCCATGCTGCCACGAAGAGCAGTTGGAGCTATTTCCCCCAAATACAGAGGTTGAACACAAAGGCCAATGCCTGCGAAAATAAAACACATTTCAAAGGTCACATATTAAATATTTATCAAGAATACTTTCACATATATAAACATGTTTCACTCGGAGCATAAATGTATTTCTGAATCATTTACCTGCATTCATTCCAGTGAGAAAACGTCCAATGACAAGAAATTCAAATAATCCTGTAGGATAACTCAGACCCATCAGCAGAGCAGCCGTTAATGCAAATATATTATTGGCTAACAGCGCCCCTTTCCTGGAAAGATAATTTTACATTACATTAGAGTAGAACTGAATATAATAGGTTATATGAAATGGCATAACTTTGTCATATTTTCTCTTCCATACCTCCCCAGCTTCACAGACAACGACCCACCGACTGTCACTCCTACAAGTCCTCCTATGGTGAATATAGACACAATAGTGGACCAGAGCAGGGTGAGAACATTTGCTGATATGTCAGTTTGGTAACGCTCCAGCCAGGTTTGGTTGATGAAATCCTGCACATACTGGAGATAAAAGAAAGAAAAACCCAACATACTCATTCAGCAGGTGAAAAAAAAGACTGATCTGATCTGACATATTAAAAAAGATGCATGCATATTTGGACACTGTGGATACTGTCTTAAAGTAATGTATGTGACAGAACTAGGCTACAGAGTTATATATTAGTGTTAATACAAATACAGCACTGTGCATTCACACTGACAGAAGGGTTATTACCGTCGTGGGAACATTGATGACAGATATATTATATCCATACTGAAAGGTCCCCCCTATACCCGCAGCACACGCAGCCAGCAGAAGTGATTTGTTTGGCAACTGCAATAAAACAGATACAAAACAACAACAACAATTATTTACATTTGATCGTGGGCAGAAACGATGAATGGCGCCTACAGTTCCAGACATTTGAAACTGTTATTTCTTTTATTACAATCCACATACCTTCGGTCGCCTTTTCTCTTTGATTTCTTTGATAAGCAGAGGCTGATATTCATCCTCAAACTGTGTCGGCATTTTTTGACGCTGATGTTTTGCTCAAAGTCCAATATTCTCTGTGGGGTTTGCGCTCAGAGTATATCCTCCGTGTAAAAGAGTGTGCTCTGAACAGGAAACTTAAATGGTGACAGGGAGGCTGAATTTATCCTGAGGACGATACAAGTGATCTGTTGTCATACAGGGGGACCGCGAAGTGAAGAGAATGGACTCCATCAAACCGTGTTGATCCAGATTTCACGCCGGCATAACTGCTGCATCACAATGTGCGCTCCGAAATAAGCACGTCTACACATCTAAGCTGCAGAGAGGCTGATACGCAGACGGCGTTTTCCTAGAAAACTAAATAAAATGAAACGTTTTGAATGCAGGTTCACTCAGTGTGTAGATTTCCAAACAGCGGAGAATGAGACAGATAATCAGTCTAGTTCCCATAGGACTATTAGCATTATTATTATTATTAGAAACTCGTGACAAATTCTTTTGTTTACCATAAATGTCGACTGTCATGAAATGCATGTGTTGGTGTTTCAACCGTTAGATAAGCAGTGAAGTGACGTGAAGAGTGGTGGGGATAATGTGCACACTGAGTGTGAGTCCACAGTTAATAGTTGTAATGGATAAAGTGGACAAACTAATTAAAAGCACAATTATTTAGTCATTTTGGGTTGCCAGGTTGTGAAAAAAAAACCCTCAGTTGCTGATGTTTATCTTCCTCCAGCAGGACAGTTATCTTTGTCATCATGACTCCTCCAATGGACATGCTGGGAAGTATTAGAATAACATCTGGAAAATAAATGTATCAACTGCTTATTAACATGCATAACTAAAGACATGGTGAATGATTAGTATTAGTATTAGAGTATTCACACCTGTACTATAACCAAATACAAAGGATCAACTCCTCCCAAAGGGATTTTTTCACAACCTACAGCAGCAACCCAAACGTATTCTTATTTAGTGGAAAGGGACCAGATGTGCGCACATCCAGACAAAAATACAAGACAAAAAATATTTAATTTCAAGGCACATATGAGGTCTGCACACTGTAAGGCTGCAAATAAATAATCCACAAGACCTAGGCAAGTCTGAAACAGTCTTGTGCAGACGTGCCCTGTCGTTAAGAAGGGATACATGCCATTAAGACTACGTTTGTTTTCATGTGATGTGACATTTCCTCTTCTTCACTTTGATTCGTGCACCGAGCATCATCCAATAAATATAGCAACAAATAAATAAACCCCAACACTTGTCTGCTTAACCTCCCACTACTCTCTCTCTCTTTCTCTCTGGCTAAAGCTCAAAACAAAGCACACATTTCCATTGCAGCCTTCTGAGGTGGGGAATGGTGTTCGAGGGTCAATTTGAACTCACCTCTCTCTTTGATTGTGCAGACTCCTCGCTGAAGTTCATTTTGGCAGCTGCCCTGAAATAATGTTTGCATGGACCATTTATAATGAATGTTCCACTTCGGTCGAAGCACTTAATAGTGAAGTTATAATAGCAGCCTATTGTAATGTGCAGCATATGATCTCAGCTGCAGGGGGGGGGGACTCATTAACTGCTGAAAGCACATTCCTGCATGCTGCTCAGGCTAAAGGAGGGGCAGCTGATCCGAATACAGGAATAATATTCACCCCTTGTTGTCTTAATGAATTTAATGGGACACTTTACTTCATGTACTGACTTATAACCCGTTCCTACATTCAGACATGATCCCAATGTTCTCCATTCATGTGCCAGAAGAAATGCAGCCACTAGAATAGACTGAGAGTCATACAACTGCCCGGAGATAGTATTTTCTGGAGCACACAATAACATTTTGTTTAATTTATTGTACTATCATTCATTGTTATTTATAAATGTATGTATGGAAATCTAATTTGATTTATCTATAAAACATTAAAACATTTTTCTGTTTATGGTCTTCATCATGCGATCACATCAATGGGTTGAAGAAATTCAGGCCAATAGCCAAAGTGCAGTAACTGCGAAATAATAACAGCAACAATAAAATGGCTTTAAAGTTTGTTTACTGTCCCAACAAATTAATAGTTGGCACATTTATGATGTATCATGGTTTTCATGTACACACAATGATAAATTCAATTAACAATTACAATACATTTAAACATTTACATGAATGGAAAGGAGCAGATAAGAAGAATACAATTCTTATATTTGTCTGCCCCTTTTCAACATAATACAAACATAACGACATGGTATAATTTGTATCCGGATAAATCCTATCCCTCCGTACTTTCAGGCCCAAAACTGTGAAGAACTCACGTTATTAGTGATTTCATAGTTACTGCACTTAGGGCAGAATAATAGCACAACTAATTTCTAAACACAAGTGCATTTTCAGCAACCGTTGGTCTTTTTTGCTGCCAATATCAGCCCATTATCACTATAAAGGTTTTTTAAGGGCATGCTGTTCGGCCCGCATGATTCAAAGAGTTGAGTAGGTCACGGGCCAAAGACTTTTAATCCTGCAACAACCTCTGAGACTGTGCTCATGCCTCAGTCTGGGCATTTGAACCCAAAAGTGAAAATCCACCCTACAACAGAATTAACGCATTCCTTATTCCCACTCCTGTTATTTCCCAAATCTTCTCTGTCACAAAATGTATCCCGTCTCTAAAACACACAGATGATGTCCTACCATCAAGTGTTTATGGTAGGACATATTTCAGATCATAACTAGTTACATATGGAGAAGTTTCTTCTCCCCTAGCTAAAGTTATATGGGCACATATTCTTTCAGATTGTATTTTCTGTGATTTTCAGTCTGTAACAAAATACATCCCGTCTCTAGAACACACAGATGATGTCCGTCCATGAAGTGTTTGATGTTGCACATATTTCAGATCATAACTAGTAACTCTGTGAATATGGAGAAGTGTCTTCTTTCCTAGCAAAAGTACGGAAGCCCTAAAAGGTCATTCATTACATATATTTTATTTCCTCTGTTTTCTCGTGGTAACGAGAAAGTTCATCAGTGTCAGAGGAACAGGAGAATATCGATCACCATCACATATCTCTTCAATCGAGGCCTGACACAGGCTGAAACAGCTTTGTGCCTTTTATTACAGATAATGTTCACATGTCATCTAAGAAGACGGTTAGCAAATCTTCATCTTTATCAGAGGCGTGAGTAAGCCTGATGTACTACAACAATATTATATTTCAATAATATTTTATTGCGTTTTAATGCTGCTGAACTCCTTTCTCTCAGTCCATGGAGTGAATGCTTGGCCTATATTGACTCTGGTTTTTGCCCATCTCCGGTCACTCAGCTATCAGAATCAGAATCAGAAAACCTTTAATGTCTGGAAATTCTTTTGTCACAGCAGCAACAGAATATTACAAGCAGAAACATATTACAAAATAAGAAAAAAAAATAGCAAAAATAAGCAATAAAATTAAATTTAAAAGGGAAGGAAATAGAAATAGACATATATACATATTCACATGATATAGTGCAGTTGTTCTTGTTTTGTTTGTTTTGTAATAATATAATATGGAGTAAATAAATATGAGTAAATATGACCAAATAGTGCAAAAACAGAAGTGACCTTAGTACAGGCATATTGCACAGTGCAGGGTACAGGATGAGGTCAATAGTCTATTGGGAGCAGTGCTGATTGTAAAGTCTGACAGCAGCAGGAAGGAAGGACCTGCGATACCTCTCCTTCGCACACTTAGGGTCAAAACTACTGGGACAAATAAGCAACTGCAGGATTGGCAAACTCCATTTCACCCAGTGCCAGCCTACAGTAGCTGCACCCAACAACAGACAACCCTGGCATCCCGCAATGCTCAATGCTATTGGCTGGTACAATGTAAACAGAACATGACAGAAAGTCATTGTCAAACCCGTCAAAATTGTTTTAAAAATATTCATTCAAACTAAATAGATATTTTTATAGAGGAGCGATATTCTGTACCCCTCAAAACGCCACATGGGTGTATTATTATTAATTTTTAAATATAGCTTTTAATAAGGATTCTACATATTCAACCTTCAATATGTTTGAATGAATTATGTTTAAATTCATACTACTGACCTCATCCTGTACCCTGCACAATATGCCTGTACTATGGGCACTTCTGTTTTTGCACTATTGCAGCCACTAGAATAAACTGAGAGTCATACAACTGCCCGGAGATAGTATTTTCTGGAGCACACAATAACATTTTGTTTAATTTATTGTACTATCATTCACTATCATTTATAAATGTATGTATGGAAATCTAATTTGATTTATCTATAAAACATTAAAACATTTTTCTGTTTATGGTCTTCATCATGCGATCACATCAATGGGTTGAAGAAATTCAGGCCAATAGCCAAAGTGCAGTAACTGCGAAATAATGACAGCAACAATAAAATATGGCTTTAAAGTTTGTTTACTGTCCCAACAAATTAATAGTTGGCACATTTATGATGTATCATGGTTTTCATGTACACACAATGATAAATTCAATTAACAATTACAATACATTTAAACATTTACATGAATGGAAAGGAGCAGATAAGAAGAATACAATTCTTATATTTGTCTGCCCCTTTTCAACATAATACAAACATGACGACATGGTATAATTTGTATCCGGATAAATCCTATCCCTCCGTACTTTCAGGCCCAAAACTGTGCAGAACTCACGTTATTAGTGATTTCATAGTTACTGCACTTAGGGCAGAATAATAGCAACTAATTTCTAAACACAAGTGCATTTTCAGCAACCGTTGGTCTTTTTTGCTGCCAATATCAGCCCATTATCACTATAAAGGTTTTTTAAGGGCATGCTGTTCGGCCCGCATGATTCAAAGAGTTGAGTAGGTCACGGGCCAAAGACTTTTAATCCTGCAACAACCTCTGAGACTGTGCTCATGCCTCAGTCTGGGCATTTGAACCCAAAAGTGAAAATCCACCCTACAACAGAATTAACGCATTCCTTATTCCCACTCCTGTTATTTCCCAAATCTTCTCTGTCACAAAATGTATCCCGTCTCTAAAACACACAGATGATGTCCTACCATCAAGTGTTTATGGTAGGACATATTTCAGATCATAACTAGTTACATATGGAGAAGTTTCTTCTCCCCTAGCTAAAGTTATATGGGCACATATTCTTTCAGATTGTATTTTCTGTGATTTTCAGTCTGTAACAAAATACATCCCGTCTCTAGAACACACAGATGATGTCCGTCCATGAAGTGTTTGATGTTGCACATATTTCAGATCATAACTAGTAACTCTGTGAATATGGAGAAGTGTCTTCTTTCCTAGCAAAAGTACGGAAGCCCTAAAAGGTCATTCATTACATATATTTTATTTCCTCTGTTTTCTCGTGGTAACGAGAAAGTTCATCAGTGTCAGAGGAACAGGAGAATATCGATCACCATCACATATCTCTTCAATCGAGGCCTGACACAGGCTGAAACAGCTTTGTGCCTTTTATTACAGATAATGTTCACATGTCATCTAAGAAGACGGTTAGCAAATCTTCATCTTTATCAGAGGCGTGAGTAAGCCTGATGTACTACAACAATATTATATTTCAATAATATTTTATTGCGTTTTAATGCTGCTGAACTCCTTTCTCTCAGTCCATGGAGTGAATGCTTGGCCTATATTGACTCTGGTTTTTGCCCATCTCCGGTCACTCAGCTATCAGAATCAGAATCAGAAAACCTTTAATGTCTGGAAATTCTTTTGTCACAGCAGCAACAGAATATTACAAGCAGAAACATATTACAAAATAAGAAAAAAAAATAGCAAAAATAAGCAATAAAATTAAATTTAAAAGGGAAGGAAATAGAAATAGACATATATACATATTCACATGATATAGTGCAGTTGTTCTTGTTTTGTTTGTTTTGTAATAATATAATATGGAGTAAATAAATATGAGTAAATATGACCAAATAGTGCAAAAACAGAAGTGACCTTAGTACAGGCATATTGCACAGTGCAGGGTACAGGATGAGGTCAATAGTCTATTGGGAGCAGTGCTGATTGTAAAGTCTGACAGCAGCAGGAAGGAAGGACCTGCGATACCTCTCCTTCGCACACTTAGGGTCAAAACTACTGGGACAAATAAGCAACTGCAGGATTGGCAAACTCCATTTCACCCAGTGCCAGCCTACAGTAGCTGCACCCAACAACAGACAACCCTGGCATCCCGCAATGCTCAATGCTATTGGCTGGTACAATGTAAACAGAACATGACAGAAAGTCATTGTCAAACCCGTCAAAATTGTTTTAAAAATATTCATTCAAACTAAATAGATATTTTTATAGAGGAGCGATATTCTGTACCCCTCAAAACGCCACATGGGTGTATTATTATTAATTTTTAAATATAGCTTTTAATAAGGATTCTACATATTCAACCTTCAATATGTTTGAATGAATTATGTTTAAATTCATACTACTGACCTCATCCTGTACCCTGCACAATATGCCTGTACTATGGGCACTTCTGTTTTTGCACTATTTGGACTTATTTAATCATATTTATTCAACTGCACTACATCATGTGAATATGTACATATGTCTATTTCTATTTCTTCCCTTTTTAAATTTAACTTTATTGCTTATTTTTGCCATTTTTTATCTTATTTTTTCATATTCTGTTGCTGCTGTGACAAAAGAATTTCCCCGTCTGCGGAACATTAAAGGTTTTCTGATTCTGATTCTGATATTTTGACATTTTGCAATTGTTTTTGTTGGTTGATTTTTTGCCCGGGGCCCCAACAGACTCTAGACTCGCCCCTGAGTAGCTAGGTAATCCAACCAGCAGGCCCAGGGCTCGAGCCTTCCTTAAAACTTTGGGTGGCGAGTCTGTCCGCCTGTGTCCTGCCAGTGTTTGAGCGCAGGAGGGCGCTTCATCCGCACAGGAGAGTCCTGGTGCAACACTGAAAGTCTTCCCCTGGCGGTTTGTGGAAGCAGCAGAGCGGCAGCCGCGTCCATGATGTCGGGCAGAAAGCCCCGGTCTGTTGCAAACCCTCTGGAGTCTGCGATCACCACACCGAGTGAGCGGATACTGAAAGAATGCCACAGTTTATACGTCGACAGCGAAAACGGTAAATACACAGCGACGTGGATTAAAATGAGGCAACATTGTAGCGAAGTTAGGACCCGTAAAGTAAAGCATGCATAGTTGTGATGTTATGTAACTTAAGTTTGCAGTGAAGGTAAAACTAAAACGCTGCTCGGTTCATGTGTAAAGTGTCAGGTGTTGATGTCCCTCAGCAGCTGTCCGTCAGTGTCAAACTCATGACATTTGTCTGCAGCCAATCAACTGTCAGCTTTCAGCACGTAAAGTAGGCTACAATGTTACATTTGTGTTTTAACCACCTCCTGTAATGTACTGTATAAAATAACACACTGCAGTTGTGCCCAGAGGGGTTTGGTGTAAATAACGAGGCGTTCATGGTCCTGTGTTGTCTCCAACAATAATCCTGTTACACTGAGCACTAGTCCATTATGTGTGTGTGTGTGCAGACTTTGCTCTTTCTAGGCTGCAGTGTGTGTCCTGTCTTAGTAATTACAGTATCAACTCTGGTTTAGAGGAGACAGGACTGTCTGATGGGAAGCTTTTTCACTTCAGTAACAGGGTCTTAAACATTTCAGCCCCCATGAATGACTTCATCATATTTCCTTTAAAATGTGTCAAATGTGTATAACAAATGGCTTAAATTATAGATTGACGTCTTCTTTATCACATTAACACAGACTTTAAAAAAAAAATTTTTTTTATTTAACTTCACTGACCTTTCTTTGGCAAATTTCACCATGTCCCCAAAGTAATTTACTTCTACAAGAGCCATGCAATAAAAAAACACCCAAAAAGTGTTTGAGTATTTAATAGGCTATTAACTTTGTCTGATTATATATATGTTTGTATATATATGTATATATATATATATATATATATATGAGGTGATATAATTTGTTTGGAGGGGTAAAGGAACAAAGCAGCACGAGCATGAACTTTCTCAAACACCATGTAAACACCATATCCCGAGTAAAATTGGGGTTCCCATACCCCGGTTAACAGACCTAGAGAACTCCTTCAGTACCCAGATTATTCACGCATGTAAACAGTATTCTCGGATTATTTTCGCATTTGATTGAATTGTGAAGTAACTTCCCAGAGACCAAGGTGTCATTCTCAAATCATTTTATCCGACCAACAGTCGGAAACTCAAAGATGTCAACTTTAAAATGAATTATGTCAAATAAAAAGAGGCCAGTACCGGAGAATATCTGGCATTTTTTCATTATTTTTGCTCAAAAGTTTGCTTTGAACTTAATCCATCATCAAAATAGTTGTTTGACTAATAGGTTAATCATTTATGCCCTAATTAAAACACATGTAAAACATTTTATTCAATATTTTTTCATTATTAGAAACTTTATTTCTCATATTCATTGAATTTTATGCTTACCTGTAGACATTTTTGCACATTCAGCTAACCTGCACATTGCTCTTTCAAGGAAACCTGAAACTATTTGAGATTACTTAGTAAAATAATTCTCTGAGCCTTTTGCCATGTAGAATGTTTTTGAACCTTTAATTATCTAAAGTGTTACCACACACACACCCTGTTTACACTGACATTTGCGCACATTACACTGTAATGATGTTCTTCTTACTGTGTGTGTGTGTGTGTGTGTGTGTGTGTGTGTGTGTGTGTGTGTGTGTGTGTGTGTGTGTGTGTGTGTGTGTGTGTGTGTGTGTGTGTGTGTGTGTGTGTGTGTGTGTGTGTGTGTGTGTGTGTGTGTGTGTGTGTGTGTGTGTGTGTGTGTGTGTGTGTGTGTGTGTGTGTGTGTGTGTTTTTCAGGCCTGGTAAAGATTGCCAGCAGCCTCGGAGTACGGCTCCTGCCTCCCAGAAAGAAGATCATTGTGATGATAATGGGGAACCACTCTGCAGGGAAGAGCTCCTTCATTAACTGGTAACACATCTTATGGTCGATGGGATCTACAGCCCCATCCAGCATA